>NC_134250.1:5335394-5648947 GCF_965152275.1 Natator depressus | reverse complement strand
GACATGGTGAGAGAAAGATGACTTTGGCAATACCATTTTGGATAGATTACAGAGGAATGAGACGAGACCTGAGAGGAGGTAACAGTAGTCAAGGTGAAAATTGGTCAAAGTGTGGACTAGGGTTTCAGCAGTAGGAAAGGAGGGCAAGGATGAAATTTAGAAAATGTTGCAGATGAAGAACCAAAAAACCTGGCAATAGCTCAGATGTAAAGAATCAAAGGTAACACTGAAGCAGTGACCCTGGGTGAAAGGGAGGCTAGTGACTCAACCATTATTCTGCTGGGGAAAAGGGGATTTCGGTTTTTGCCATAATTAACTTTAGTGTGTGGCAGGATAACTAGAATGAGATGCCAAAAAAGTATGGACATATAAGACTGAATAGAGAGGGAGTGTGGATGGGGATGGAAAGGTAGATTTGGTGTCATCAAGTGGAGAGATAATGAACAAAGACAAAAGAGAGAGGATGTGGTACCCAAGTGATGAACTGTGAAGGGAAAAAAGGAAGTGACTGAAGAGGACCGTAAGGAAGTCTACGGAGAACAGAAGGAAGGAAATTAAGAGAAGCTTCCAAAAAAGATGTTGAAGGAGTACTTAGAGAGGTAGGAGAACCAGTATAATGTATGAGTGATTGAATTAATTTCCATCATAAAAACTTTAACTTACAGGTAGCTCATAATGCTCCTCTTCAAAGTAATGACCATCCCAAAACTCAAGAGTAACACTGCCAAAAGTTGGCAAAAGTTTTAATGTTTTTTAATTTATACCTTCAGCCATAACATCCTTCACTGGCTGAGAGATTACAGACTGGAGAAATTCCTGCAAAATACACAGAAAAAGTCAGATTCCTCCAAGAAAAAAAGATTAAACGTGAACTGCCTATTTTTCGCTCCCATAAACTGTCCATCATTTATCTTCACACTTCAAGCTTCTGTACTTGAAGTTAGATGTAAGATTTTGCAAAGCATAATGTCATCCTCTGCCTATTTTATCTATTAGCATTCTTGGATAATGAGCATATTTTCTCTTTAGTAATCTCTTTGAATTGTTTTCGGACTATATTTATTTGTTTACGCAACACCAAAATACCCAGTACCTACCATGTTTCTTAATTTTATAGCTTACAAAAAGGACCCTAATGCCACAACAATTTGGTGCTATAGCATATACAGGAACCTAAACTAACTTCTTCTGCAATTCTGTGGGTATAGCGATTTACACGTTTGCATCAATAGTAGCGAGAAACAAAACACTGCATCAAATTTTGAAATCAGCAGATTTTATTTAACACCACAGATATAAATCCAGGGCAATAAAAAAGTGTACTAGAGCAGTATCTCATAAATATAATGATGCTTTGCAGATGTTTGCTATTTAATCCAATGGAATGAATGTATAGTTCCATCTGGACAAATTATATCAGACCCCATCATACCAGAGGCAGTGAGAGAGGGTTCGATCTCAAAAGGCAAATTTCTTGGTACTGGACTGATAACATCTTTCAAAATTTTGAAGCTTAATTTGTTTCATACAATAAAAATGTGTAGTACCACAATTCATCTAACCTTTTTATAAAAGTTTGGAACGCAGGCATGCAATATTTACTCACAGAAATAATCCTTGCTCATGTGAATGGTCCTTCAATTAAATCAATGGGATTACTTAAAGAATCAAACCAATAATATCTTTAGAAAATACTGGAAACCCAGAACAAGGATCATCGCCATGTCTTGTTCTGCAAACCACCACCAGGGAGGTGACAAGATTGAGGTCTAGAATAAGCGGTAGACAAATAGTAACTGCTGCTTTTTAGTGCCTCCTGCTGGCCAGTTCACTAATATTTGTCGTCTCAAAGGAGGCTGATCATCCACCACTATGGCAGAATAAAAAATACTGTCATGACTGTTTAATTCAGAGGGAGTTGTTCCCAGCAAGTCCTCAGTCTTCCCATGATGGAAATGGAGGTTAGCCTAACACCAGATATACAGGAAGTTCCATAGCCACAATAATAGCTTGCTGTAGATACACCCAAGAGGTCATATAAAAGACAAGAGATCAAGGCATTCCATTGACATTTGGCCCTGCAAATGCCAGTTGCTGGATTACATCATACGGAAGGGCAAAATAAAATCAATTCTGCCAGCTATGGCAGGACCCAGTGCCCACAGGGGTCATGTGCACATGCAATCACTATAGAGGGGTGTGTCACTTTGATGGATAAAGGCAGTGCCTAGAAAATAAACACAGAGTATGTGCATTTAGGTGAACTTCTGTAAATAAACTGGTACTTTTCTCTGTGGTATCTCCAGGAACCATTAAGGGGAATGTATTAGGGAAACTTTAGTTAACCGAACCACCAGCATTTTCAGTTAGCTCAGATAGTTGCCATTACATTGGAATCCTACTTTGCATGAAAGGAAGTTTGAGTAGTAAGAAGTTTAAAGAGAGCATCTAAACAATCCTTACTCTTGTATTTTTCTCAAAGTTAACTCATATGAGCTAGGCAAATTGTGAGAATAAAGATTTACATGAACAGTTCCCTGTCCATCATTAGTATATCAGTCTTCATCTTTCAAGAGTATTAAAATTCACTACGTTTCCCCTCTCTTTCCAGTTTGTCAGAAGGAAGAAAAATCTCAACTTCATCCAGAATACTTACTGCACTTGGAGAACCCTGAAACAACGGAGCACTGTGCACACCACTCCTCACATAGTTACTGCAAAGGAAGCAAGGACAAAGAATGGACAAAACAGGCCATATCTATTTCTCCCTCACAATTTTACTATTAATAGAGTCCCTGTTACTGCATATGAAGAACTGAAGTGTAATTAGATGATAACTGAAGAGTTTTTGCGTTTCTGAGACAATCTATCTATAATAAACTCGAAGGCAGAAGGCTGAAGTGTTTATTAATCTAGGATATTAAAGGTTATAAAGTTAGCAGGAGGTACCTTCAAGTTATTACTATTATGCCGAGATGTCTATTGATTTAATATTTTTGAGACATACTGGCAAGTGGGGTTTCCCTTCTGTCAACTAGATGAAATGAGAAATTGAGGCACCCATGATTATTGCGATTGAGTGGTGAGATCTAAAATTAGTTTTCAAAGTTAGTGAAAACTACCACACAGTTGGGAGTCAGAAACTGTACATTTCTCTGCTCTTAGCTGGGAGCATTCAATTTCAGATGATGTTATTAAGAAGTTTAAGTACTGGGATCAGTAAGTCTGGAGTTCTAATCCTGGCTCCAAGACTGCAACTGTCTCTGGCCTTGGGTAAGTTACCCTACATCTTTTTTTCCCTCATCTGTTAAATGGAGACAACATTTCACATGGGTACTATGTGGGCTAATTAGAAAAAGTTTGTAAAGGGCTTTGAACACAGACTGTGACATATAATATTAAGAAAATAAGTAATATTGCTATTCCATATAATTCTTGATTCTTGCCTTTGAATATTGCAATTAAGAGAGTCAGGAAGGATATGTTTTTGAGTAACCTAGTCAAAATTTCATGTGGCTTCTATTCTGAGGATTATTCAATTCTGGATTTCAGGGATTTCCCTCTAAAGATTTTATAGAATTCTTGTATGCAACATATGACTCATCTGTGTTACTTAAAGAGTAACAAAATAAATAAGATAAGATGTGCTTGTAACTGGAGCGGAGCACAAAATAGATTTTTCAGTTCGGGGTAGAACTGAACAATCTCCCCTCCCCCCCCACAACTACTGTTTGATGCAAACTGAAACTAATTGTTTCAAAATGTTTTGTCAAACCAAAAAAAATTCATTTTTAATCAACTGAAACGTTTCTGGTTGACTCAAAATTATTTTTTATTTTAATTCCACCGTTTTCAAGTGGGTAGATTCTTCAATTATAGACAACTAGTCTCAACCCTGAATGTTCAATTCTCTCTCTAGGTTTCCCTGCTTCTGGACCCACCTGCAATATTTAATATCATTGTGATGAGCTAAAGAGCCAACTTCAATATATACCCTAGTACATTTTTCTTTCCTTAAGTACTCTAAAGACTTTTTGCCTAGTACAGCACATTAAGGATTTCGAATTCACCACTGTTAGGATTTATATACCAAACAGCTGTGCCAAGAATTCACAGGAATCAAACTGCAGTTCCGTGAGCAGCATAATCTGTTAACTTGTCCTCGGGTATTTACAATTACACAGCTTTACAAACTGCAATACAGTCGACTCCATTTAAGCTGCATTTCTCTGTTATTTTAAAAGTATCACTTTCCCAAACATGTGAGAATGGGAAACAAATTCAGCTCTGGCGTAAGTGAGCACAACTGAAGTTAGTGACCAAGAGACCATTTATGTCAAGGCTAAATTTGGTCCTGAGAGATCTGCAAAGAAAGGGGGTGAGAGGGAAAAAAGGAGGAGTACTTTGCATCAATCAGCAGTATCCCGTCTAGGTAATTAAGGAGCAGTGACAGACTCCAAAAGGGAATCCCATATACCCTTCACCCAGAAAGATGATGGATGCTGTGACATTAACTAACAACAATGGGAGGATACATGGTGCTTCAAAAGGGTTGTGGAAAACACATGCTGGGGCGGGGGGGGGGGGCGCAGTGTTACATGATAGATCTCTGGGAAAGACAAAGCCCTGCATCTCCACACCAGTCTGTGTGAAAGTATGGCAGTAAAAGAAACAGTTAAAGTTTTATAAATTTGAAATATATAAAATATGATGTTTGTAAATTAATGTAGGTGATCCACTTATGGCTGTGGGTTTAGAGGGTTCCTAATCAGGCTTTGTAAGCTAAGAGCAAAGACCTTAGCACTTAATCTTGTAAAAGCTTTCTACATAATTAATAGAAGCAGTGGCAAAGCTAATAGGAGGGCAGGGGGTGACTGGCCCCCTGGTCACCTTTAGGTGTACATATTGCGCCTTTTCAAGCCAATAGGTATAACTGACCCATCACCCCTTCCCCAGCTCCACTCCTGCTCAAAACCTGGCTTTGCTACTGAATGGAAAACAATCATAGAATCATATAAATGTAGGAGTGTAAGGGACCTCGAGATGTCATCAAGTCCAATCCCCAGCACTGAGGCAGGACTAAGTGTTATCTAGACCATCCCTGACAGGTGTTTGTCCAACCTGTTCTTAAAAACCTCCAATGATGGGGATTCCACAACCTCTTTTGGAAGCCCATTGCAAGGCTTAAGTACCCTTATAGTGAGAAAGTTTTTCCTAATGTCGAACCTAAATCACCCTTGCTGCAATTTAAGCCCATTGCTTCTTGTCCTGTCCTCACTGGCTAATGAGAACTATTTATTACCCTCCTCTTTAGAACAACCTTTTACATACTTGAAGACTGTTATCATGTCACCCCTAAGTCTTCTCTTCTCCAGAGTAAACAAACACAATGTTTTCAATCTTTCCTCACAGGTCATGTTTTCTAGACCTTTAATCATTTTTGTTGCTTTCCTCTTGCCTTTCTCCAATTTGTTCACATCTTTCCCGAGACATGGTACCCAGAACTGGACTCAACACTCCATTTGAGGCCTTATCAGTGCTAAGTGGAGTGAAAGAATTACTTCTCATGTCTCGCTTAGAACACTCCTGCTAATACATCCCAGAATGATGTCTGCTTTATCAATATTACATTGAGACTCATATATAGTTTGTTATCCACTACAACCCTCAGATCCTTTTCTGCAGTATTCCTTCTTAGGCAGTCATTGCCAATTTTGTATTTGTGCTATTGATTATTCCTTCCTAAGGGTAGTACTTTGCATTTGTCCTCACTGAATTTCATCCTATTTAATTCAGATCATTTCTCCAGTTTGTCAAAATCATTTTGAATTCTAATCCACCCCTTGAAAGTGTTGTACACTCATCTTATTTAAGATTCCTCTAGGCTATATTTTCCTAATTTGTTTATGAGAAGGTCACGTGAGACAGTATAAAAAACGTTACTTAAATTCAAGATATATCACATCTACTGTTTCTCCCCTATTCACAAGACTTTTCATCCTCTCCAAGAAGTCTGTTAGGTTGGTCTGACGTGATTTTTTCTTGACGAATCCATGTTAACTCTTATTTATCACCTTATTATCTTCTAGGTGCTTACAAATTGATTGCTTGATTATTTGCTCCATTATCTTTCTGGGTACTGAGATGACACTGACTGTTCTATAAGTCCCTGGGTGGTCCTTATTCCCCTTTTCATAGATAGGTACTATATTTGCACTTTTCCAGTCCTCTGGGATCTTTCCCATCTTCCACAAAATCTCAAAGATAATTGCTAATGGCTCAAAGATCTCTTCAGCCATTTCTTTAAGTATTCTAGGATGTATTTTATTGGGCCCTGATGACTTGAAGACATCTAACTTGTCTAAAGTAATTCTTAACTTGTTCTTTCCCTATTTTAGCCTCAGATCCTACTCCATTTACACTGATGTTCACTACATTAGTTGTCCATTGCTGAATGATGACAGCCATTTCCAAAGCTTCTGCTTTTTAATTCCTAGGCTTATATATTCTCTCCAAATGAAACAACCAACTGATTTAACTTTCTAATATTAAATCGCCAGCCAGCATGCTATTCATACAGTTTATGCAGATGTCTTTACCCTCTGGAAAACCAAAGTTTAAGAAAAATTTCTTTTATCTTTGGGGAACATTTTAAGTCTCAAGCTAACTACATTAAGAAATCTAACTCTATTACTTTGTATTTGACATTTTGTTACTAGATTGGTAATAGGAAATTACCAAATAAAATTGGTATTTTACTTGGTAATTTTCTTCTGTGGTTCTCGGCTAATATGAAAGACGTGATCATCAAATTTATTCAGGTTTTCCTGTCAACAACATCATTAACCAAATCCCTCAATTTCAAAGTAAATAAAAGCATCTGGGTTTCTAGCACAGCAAGACTGACTTGCATATTTAAGCCTCATATATAGATGTATTTCCACTGGACCAGATTTGCATATTAATGAAGGACTAATTGCTCTTTGCAGTCAACTTTATGCAAATTAATTTACTACTCTTTGTACATGTTTCATAATGTTTGGAAAGGTCCAAAAAAACCCAAAACTTAAAAAAAAAGCACAAATATTTGACAACCAAAAGAAAGAAATAAAATCACAATTACAGCAGACAGCTTTATATTAAAGTTTTATATAATTAATCTTTTATGTTGTTGGTTTATTTTAACTTCATCCCACAAAGAGAAACACAATTCATAGGATAACTTCAGCCTTCCTCCTTGCCTTTCTTTTCAGCCCCTCAAAATGTAACAGCTTGTGACTACCCATTAAAACATCTTGCTTCCAGCTGGAAGGATGATGAACCAATTCCAATGCAGAGTTTAAAAAAAAAAAAAAAATTGGTTTGGAGGTGGTTGTTGTTTTAACCTGCTAAACAGAAATTTCTTTCCTCTCTACTTCTTCTTGCCACAGGCCTGTTACAAGAATCCAATCTATGACCTTGAAGAATCCAACAGCATATTTTAGATGCAGATTTCTCTCCAAGAAAAATGGGAATAAATACTGAACAAACATAAAAGGAATAAAGCTAGGTATTGAAGTATTATGCATTATCAATAGCTTCATATCCTCATTCAGTTTCTCACTCTTCAAGCCGAAATGCAATATGTCAGGGGATGAAGGGAGCCACGTAGGGAAAAAGAAAAGAACTGTTGAGTAGGGAAAGCTAAAAATGTGAAAGAGATAGAGGAATAATATGAGGCAAAGGGAAAGAAGGTATATAAAGACTGGAGTAGAAGAGGAATGGAAATGGAGACTTGAGTTTGAAGGAGGGGAACATTCAGTGTGTGCATGCAGAGATAGGTTGAAACAGGAAAGTGAAGAGCTAGAAGCACAGATCAAGGTGAGAAAAAGAAATAAAAAGACAAAAAATAGAGAACCCCCCAAAAAACTACATGAACAAAATAAAAAAGCAAGAAATAAAGTGAGAATTGGAAACAGGGTAGAAGACACTGTAAAAAGACAGTGATAAGACAATAAAGACTGTACAAATCTTGTTTTTAATTCTGAAAATGGGGGGAGCAGTAGGAAGGGAACGGGGGGAGAAGACCATGTACTTGTATTCATACACATCCTGCCTCCAGTGATGATGTCCCTATCTTAGTTGTAAAGACTAATCACCTTAACATTTGTACACATCATAAAATCGCCTAAAGTGTTTAGTTTTAATATGCAGAGGACTAGGATCAGAACTAAAACTTTGCTTGACTACAGTCTTTCATTTGCACAAACCCCACAATTCACATACACACACAGATTTTGTTCAGGATGTACACAGAAGTAAATAATTTTTATATGAAAAATGCAAAACCTTATGGCATCAGTTCAAGAGAACTAACTTGAGCCATTACAAGAAATGGGTAAGTTTTCAAAAGGAGTAGTTTAGGGGATCCCATAACCTTGTTTGCCTCAGGCAAACACTATGGTTGCAATTGCGTTTTGTACTATACTCTCTCAAATTTTTTGCAAAAAGAAAAGGAGTACTTGTAGCACCTTAGAGACTAACAAATTTATTTGAGCATAAGCTTTCGTGAGCTACAGCTCACTTTATCCGATGCATCTGATGAAGTGAGCTGTAGCTCACGAAAGCTTATGCTCAAATAAATTTGTTAGTCTCTAAGGTGCCACAAGTACTCCTTTTCTTTTTGCGAATACAGACCAACACGGCTGCTACTCTGAAATCTCTCCAATTTTTGTGTTTCATCTGGGAAGTAATTCTTTCACCAGATGACCTTTAGGAATAGACATTGGATATAAAGCAGTGGCATTTTGAGCTCCAAACAGTAGCAGCCAGATCAATAAAGTACCTCTTTTGCTCTCTCAATAACTTGCTTATTGCTCAAAAGTGGATGTTTTGATCATCTGTACAGATACCCAGTAGTTTTCCTACCAAAAATAGAGCAGGGGTTCATGCATTCCTGAAATTTATAAGCTCCTCTGCAACTTACCAAAGATATTTTCACTTCTGTAACAAAGGTAGTCTGCATATACAGAATGGTTGGTTATGCATACCAAACCATAAAAAAAATTCAATGATGAGGAATTATTTTAAGAGAGCCTTCTACAAAGGAAGCCTTTGGGTCTATACAAATGTCATTCACTGCAAAGTTACAGAATACACTTTCATACTTTAGAATCTCATTATTCAGTATTGGTTTAAGTGTTCCAAAGAGGATATGGACATGCTATGCTCTACACAACTCTCACTCTGAAATACTATTCAAATGGATCTCAAGGTTAGGGTCTCCTGCAGCTAGCTCGTATACTACCATCTTAATTTAGAAAGGGGTAGATTCACTAGACAATGTGACTTTGGAATTAATCAATGTAATCTCAGTTTTAAAATCTACATCTAGTTATTAATGTTTTCTTGTCACAGAAGCCCAACATTCTGCAATTTTAATATTTTAAAAAATCCATTAATTAGATATTTAGGATTTTTTTCCCTATCAGTGGATAGAAGTGCTGATAAACAGTATAACCCATCTCACTGAAAATCTGAAGAGTGTAAGTTAAAACCTAAGCTTCAAGACAGGCTAATGGAGAGCAGGAATTCTACAATGCCATTGGAGAAACACAAAGGACCAGATCAATGATTTCTCTGTGGGAACTTTAATTCCTCCAGAGGTTGTGAAATTTCTTCCTTCTTCAACAACAACATAAATCAAGAAAGCTAAGTGGGCTTGGGTTTACAAAGGTCAATGCTGGTATGGCAACTCAGAACACCTGGTGAGATAATATTATTCTCATTTTGCAGATAGAGAACTCAGGCATAAAGAGTATATGACTTGCTCAAGGCCCCACAGGCAGACTGTGGCAGAGCTGGGCATTGAACCCAAATCTCCAGAGTCCTGTTCTAGTGCCTCAACCACAAGATCATCTTTCTTCCCTGTCATTTTCCCTCACAAAACACCTGTGTGAAGTTCTCAAGCATGAAAAAACAACCCATCTGCAATTCTTGTCACCATCAATTTTTGAAGAGGTTTGCAGGTCCAACAAAAACATGTTAAACTTTAGACTATTGGCATATATTTCATAACGATAAATAGCAGTATATATTTTTCACTTTACCTGTCAAAGAGTGGAACAGCAGTCCAGCCTAACTGTGATTGTGTATTAAGCTCCAGGATCTGACCAGGGTGGGATATTACTTTTCCTGGTCTCTGTCCACTTGGATCCGGAACATAAATAGCACTCAGGCAAAATATTTGAATTAAAAGCACACTATTATCATCAAGATAAGGGTGTAACACCTAGAACAAAATACAGAAATTTTAAGAGAGAGGCCTAACTTAACAAAAACAAAAAAAACTGAATCAAAGAAAACTAAAGGTAGAATAAAGCAATATGAAAAGGAGAAGTATCTCAAGATGTTCCACCCAAAAATATTACACTTCACTGAACTCTTCTTTAGAGGGCTGGGTGTCTGCTTCTAACTACTGAGTAAAGTTAACATGACCAGATTTAATTAGCTCTTTGACAGTACAATTTAGTGATGGATTTCACAGGAGGAAAACTGAATTCAAAAAGAAAAAGAATAATATAATTTTTACCAACCAAACACACAAATGGAAAAACCACGGGGAGCTCACAGTACATGAATATTCTTCTGTGAAGATGCATAAACATCAGTACAGAATGTATATGAGAAATGTTATTAAGTATCTACTGAAAACTTTCTTTCTACATTGTTAATAAACCAAATTTACTGAACAACAACAACAAAAAAGCACACTCCAAAACTTACATGCCACAAATGTGACTATTTCTCAACACTGTGCTTTGAATTAATGGATGAAATCATCCAGGTTATTTGTCACTTTAAACTTGCAATTGGACAGTGAGAAATTACTAATTCTTGACAATCAAAAGAGCTAAAAAATGCCTCCTCACCACTTCATGAAATCACCACTGCTTAGCTAACTCCTGTGAGGCAACTGATTGAGATTTTTCCCCTTAACTTGAGAGACAATTCTCAGCAGTTAAGTGTACGTTAATAGGTATTTCTCTGCAGAACAGATGTTTTTAAGTTTCATGGGTATCATAAACATTAAGATCTGTGCAGTGTATTTTAGAAAAGAGTTCTCCTTAATTGTTAACACTCAATGTAACACTGAATGAGGGGAGTTTGATCCTATAGGGAGGTTTAGAATATATAAAGAAGTTGGAGAGCGGTTTTTCATATTTTGGTTTATCTAACTTTTTGTAGTGAAACACAGTATTGTTCTAATTCTGAAATATGCTGCTAGTCATGATGTGAAAGGTTATTACTATAGCCATAAAATCCATTCCTGAAGGCCAGTTTTATTTTCCCCCCCCAGTAAAGTGAAAGTTCAAATGCCCTTTAAAATAAGCAATTCAGTACAAACCAATGCATCCACTACTGATTTATTTTATTCATAAAGTAATAATTTACTGGTAAAATTCAGTCAATTTCATTAGAAGTTTAATGAACTTAAATAAATCAAAAGGACAATGAAAGCAAATATAGCACGATTAAACAACAATAATTTATGAGAAAAAGGCACACAACTTTCAATTCCATTATACTCCAAATCGTATATTAAACAAAAACAGGCTTTTGAATTGTTTAAAAGAAAGCGGTATCCATTTTGCTCTTTGCAATGTCTGGGAGTCCATAAGGGAAGGTGAATTTATCATTTAACTAAACTGTATTTGAAAGTAACATTTCTGATTCATATCTGCATTTTTGAGCCTTCTCCTGACAGTGCCAGCAGTCTCAGAACGCAATGCCAGAGACTGTAACTCAGTTTTATTCTAGTTTAAAATTGGTTTAACAATAAAAGAAAAACTTTGCTGTTTAATATTTAAACTGTATAATTATTCCTTTAACACAATGCCCAGGGACAATGAAAACAGTGAGTTTCAGCTGTACTGGCTGGTCTAGATTGTAGAGAACTTGCACAGCAGCACATCACAACTGCTGTGTACGGTGGAAGCAATTACCACAGCAGATCTCTAAAGGGAGGAAATGTACGTCTCTCTTGCAAACATGGGTGAGGCCAGTGGGTACATGCACATAGTGGATCCATGGAACTCAAATCCCATTAAATGTGGGAGCCACAAACTATATCCATTACCCCTGCTGGGTACCTAACAGCAGCTGGCCTTGGTATGGCTATATGCTGATGCCTTGTTCCTGAAACACAGACATAAGGAAAGGAGTACTTGTGGCACCTTAGAGACTAACAAATTTATTTGAGCATTAGCTTTCGTGAGCTACAGCTCACTTCATCGGAAGCATTCTTTTTACAGACATAAGAATTAGTTTCCTTATTCCTGTTGTGTTGCAGTGCAGATACAAGCAAAGAAAGCCTTTCCAACCAGCCCTTTGCTCACTTGGCAACTAGACATTAGAGAGATGGGTGCACAATAACTGCTTAGACAGATTGCCAAGGACCGGGCCTGTAATTATGAAACAAATTTGTGAAAAATCAATATTTAGCTCCAGGTGTTTTTTTGGGGGTTGGGGGGGAGGGGGCAGATTCTATTAAAAACTGGATCTCAGGAATCTAGTGTAAATTGTAATTGCTACTGTTAATTGTGCCAGTCATGTTAGGAGACTTTAGGAATATGAAGATATCTCCTTATTACTAGAGTAGATATACTAGAAACTAGACTGCTACATGTAAGAAGGGAGAATTCCAAACTGTAGTAGAGAAAATCCTCATATATTTGAGGAAATGGGGAGCCAAATTATGACATTTTTCTCCACTTAGAATGCAAACCTTTTGTTGTGGATACAGTGTCCACAAATGATGTATCATGCCAAAGTAAAGAGAAGTAAAATGGGCTAAATTATGTCTCTGAAACCCAATGGAGCATTGGAGTGGTGTGAACAACAGTGGTTGCGGAGAATGGCATTACGCTTATGTAAGCCATAATGCAAAGGCATTATGCTTATGTAAGCCGTAATGCCTCCAGGCACAATGGAGGAAACATATTTAGCAATACACTTGCTACATACACTTCTTGAAAAGGTACAGCATGTGCTTACTCCCTTTCTGGTGCACGAGCTGGCACGCAAGGGGCAAGACCTTGTTGATCTGGAGTTTGTAATGATGTCAGTAGTACTAGCTGGACCCCAAAGCTTTTGCTCATGCAGCACAAACAGCTGCATTATGGGTATGTAGCATTTGGTTGCTCTTGGAAGGGAGAAAGGGTTTTTGTGCACCTCTTCCCTTCCCCTACAAGTGAACCACACAGGAGCAGTAATAATTTCACTCTCTATTTTCTAATGGGTTAACTTTTGGGTTACAGAAATTAAATGATATCAAGCATATTGATTTATTGCATTTAATTATTTTCTTATATTGTAAATATATATTACATACAAAAAATTACATGAAAAGAACATTAAGATTGCAAGCCAAAAACTCAAAAGTTAGGAACTGCCTGTACAAACTTAATTTGATCACCTTGTGTATATTAATTATGAGACAGCCTTTAATTACATGCTCACATACTAATTTTTCCCACAGGACTTCCTCCCCATTCAGTGCACAGGATGCGCCTGCTCTGACAATGAATCAGGTTTGAGCAGTGAAGGAGACTGTTGTGTGTAGGACCCTTGCCTCATTTGTTGCAGAGTTGACAGGTGTGTAGAAAATGAGTCAGGGGATTACAGGAAGAGATAGTATAGTCACATGGTTAAAGCACTTGAGTGCTGTCCTGGATAAATGGATTCTATCCATTCCTCTACCACAGAATTCCTAGGTGATAGTAGGCAGGTCACTTAAATCAAACTTATCAACAATTGGCCACTAATTGTGTGTTCCTCATTTTCTGGGTGTCCAACCTGAGACCGGGGCTGGAATGAAGAGAAAGTCCCTCTTTGCCCCTGTAGGCCAGGGATGGCACATGCATAGTCCAGTCATATGTGAGGAGATGGAGTATGCACAATCTGGTCAGAAATAGGAGGTATGAAGGGCTGGAGCATGTTCAGTGAGGATGGAATCTTCTGAGATTTTAGCTGCTAAACTGTCAGTCTCTATCAAGTAGGTGCACACTGAGAAATCAGGGTCTTACAATGGGAAGTGTCTGGCAACCTTAACAATAGGCCGTGCTATCAGCCCCATCTATACTGCTGTTAAAAACTCCCCCAGTTGAACCAATTAAGGGACTCTAAAGGGTTCAGAGGGAGCTCAGTGAAGAAAAGGCTAGAAGAGGAACTGTGGAGAGAAGCTGCAGGGAGAGAAGGTCTTCTGCAATGGTCCCTTAATTGGTTCAACTGGGGGCACACCTGCTCTGGCACAGGGGAGCTGGACCTATTTTTAATCACAGGGGCCAGTCATTGTGTGACATTCCTTATAAATATTATATACTAATTGCTCAATCAAACTTCAAATGCCAGACAACAGCTGGCATAGAAGCTGAACCATACCTATACAGCTTGGGTTTATCAGCTCAGCTATTACCCTTAGACCTCACAGAAGTTTGTTTTTTCATTATTTAAAAAATGAAAAATACCTGTAAATATCCTTCTCTCTCTTGATATAGATAATTCGTGGGGAGCAAATGCAAAGAGGCAGTTATTACATACCACAGATGGATCAGTCCACTGTGGTGATCTCTGTAGACTTGTGAAATCAAGTTGGCTTGTTAGAAATTTTTCTTCTCCTGCCCATTGTTGAGGTAACTCAGGAAAATGCATGCTTGCAGCTCCCCGAAGGACTCTGGCGAACACATTTACATAATATCCACCAGCTGCATAAAAAAATAGGCAGCACAGAAGATTAATTTGTACATATTTATGACTAGGCATCTAAAATGCCAAGAAGTGCAACTATTTTGCTACTTATAACTTCTACATTAAGTCAGATAGATTGTCAATGAGACAACCTGGTCTTTTTAGGGGCAAATCCTGTCCACTTATCAAAGTCCAAATAACAAGGTGATATGTTGAAGAATACAGTGGAGGTTGAGGGGCAGGAATGGTGCTTCCTCAGGCAGTTGGGGGAAAATGGCCAATGGATCAATAAAATTGCAGATTTATTGGTCCCATCAAAAGAGAAGAACCCTGCCTGAGGGGAATCTGGGAGCCTCTGTGGAGCACAACTCTGTCGCATGCTGATGGTGCAGGTTCTCTGCGCTGGCTTCCAGAATACACCCAATGGAGAAGAACCACCTGATTCCCTTGGACTACTGTGGGCTGGTAGGATTTGCCCCTTAATGCTCAGGTGCATGGATTTTATGTTCCTCATCTGTGAAAATCATTGTTGATGGGAATAAGAACTCCCAAAATCCTAACTATTTTTTAAGTACATGTGACATTTCTCTCTCTCCAATCATACTGTTAATTAGAAATACTGTTTTATTTTACTTTAGTATTCTACTTTATTTTATTACTACACATTGTTCAGAGGTACTTTCAATACAGACATTTCACAAACTATCTGAGCAAACTCATAGATCCTGCAAAAAAATCACAAGTACATTTCATAGAATATCAGGGTTGGAAGGGACCTCAGGAGGTCATCTAGTCCAACCCCCTGCTCAAAGCAGGACCAATCTCCAACTAAATCATCCCTGCCAGGGCTTTGTCAAGCCTTATTTACCATCACGGGGAATTTTGGTCATAGTGAAAAGTTTTGTTTTGTTTTAAATAGTATTGCTTATTAAAAGAAATAAAATACAAATAATAATCTTTGAGTATTTGTAATCACCTTTAAGTCCAAAGGCTTGTTTGACCTTTATGCGGATGCCTGCTTCTTGCCGATAGCGGACTGCATGATGTATATTGATATATTTTGGAAAGTGTTCTGGTTGTGAATGTCTTTTTTCATCCAACCTTTCCACATACCAGGCTTTCAAATGATCAAGTGTAACTGCAGAAACAAACATTGACATCTTATATATAAATTGGCAATTGACCAATTCTGCATTTTGATGCTTAAATCAGCACTTACACATCCAAAATAACCATTTAAACATTTAAGTTCCACACCATGTATCCAAATATAAAACAAAAGATATGTCTAGACTGTGGGCTTTACATGGGTCATCCAATGCATTTTTGCCCGTACTTCCCTATTATCCACACTCACATCATCTAATTCAGTGATGCTCAGACTAAGGCTCGGGAGCTGCTCTTTAATTTGTCTCCTGCAACTCTCTGCAGCGCACGACATTAAAACACTGAGTGATTTAATTATTAATCAGTCTAAGTTATCAACCAATCAGGATGCTTCTGCTATGTTATTAACCAATTATAGAATACTAGGTCAGTCATTTTGCTGTGAGAATAATAGAAGAATAAGAGAATAAGTGCACCAGTGATGATGGGGCACTTTCTTGTGTCTGTACCAAAATAATGTTATGAGGAGGAAATAAGGTCACTTCTTCTCTAAGAAGGTAAATGCCAGATGATCTCAGCAATCTGGCACCATGCACCTTGACAATACAGTCAATACTTCCTAAGCTGGCATTTCTGAATCCGCCTCTGTGGTTGATCAAGGCCTGTGGAAACTGGGAGTAGTACCTTTTCGGCTGACATACTCATTGGCTCCTGCTGGTGGGCAATGGGGTTTGGAGACTCTACTCTCTGCAACAGAGCCATTATTTCAGGCGCATTTCTTATGTCTGTCACCTGTGGGTAAACCACAGTGTTAAGGGCCTCTCAAACCTCCACTGCCACTGTTGGTCATTCCAGGTCTGCACGACATGGTGGTCCCACTAGCTGTGCTAGCTGTTCTGCACCAGTCTATACATGAAAAATATCCAACAATTTCAGTATTCATCAGTCTGTCGAGTCTGCCATGAATGAACCCCACACTGAGTCCCGCCACCTTCTGCATCTCAGACAGTGCTCCTGAAATGCCATCCAGTGTCTCAACACTGGGTCTGGAGCAGGTCTCTGCAGACTGCACTCTGGGAGGTGCTTGTGCTTGGCCAAGTTCACATGCATTCAAACTAGGACACAGGTACATGCTGCAGTGTATACACAGCCCGGGAGACTTAAATTAGGAACTCTTAGGCAATGTCTAAACTATGGATCTTACAGTGGCATAGCTGTACCGCTGCAGCTGTGCTGCTGTAAGGTGTCCTGTGTAGCCACTCTATGCCAGCAGGAGAGAGCTCTCCTATCGGCATAATTAAACCATCCCTCATGAGCAGGGGTAGCTGCGTTGGCAGGAGAGCGTCTCCCGCTGACATATCACTGTCCGCACTAGCACCTTTGTCGGAGAAACTCATGTCGGTAGGGGAGTGTTTTCTTCACACCCATGACCAACAAAAATTTTGCCAACAGAAGTGCCAGTGTAGACAAAGCCTTACTGTTTTAATGGCTTGATGTTAAATTAAGATTAAATGTAGGTGTGACATTAATCAAAGCAGGATTATTTTAAATTCTACCTTGCCCATGCATCCTTTAGGTAGTGCCCAGGAATAATAATACTTCCACGTGAAACTACTATTGTTGAGTGTTTCCTAATCAATTAGGAACAATAAGTTGATTAGCTACAAATACACATATTACTCAGTAAAAACAGCATGCCAAATCTGCTCTCAGATACCCATGTGCACCTCCCTTTAGTACTGGATTCATGGGAGCTGCATGTGAGGGTCTGAGGACAGATTTGGCTCAGTATTAATAAATGATAAACAGAGCTTAGATATATAAGTAATCATATTGTATTATGGTTTGTAAAACAAATAATAGCAGGAAGAGCATTCGTGAATTAGGTACCAATAATTAGTTTTCGTACCTTTGCTTTGTTCTTTGTCAATTAAATGTATTGCCATGTCTTGTACAAGTTTTGGGAAGCTGTTGTCCTTTTGAAAGCTGGATATAACCTCTAGCTCTGAATTACTGGGCTTAGCATCATTTGAGAAGTAATATCCCATCAAGTAGCTTGGTGCAAGCACTGAAAACTGTAAAAACACTGTCAAACTGCAGGGTTCTGGTGTAAGCTATTGGGACGACTCAGGAGAAATTAAACAGCTGCAATCAGCAATGATATCTCAACAGTAGCAAATCTTTGTCCGCATAAATAAAAATAAATTTACTATAAGAAAAACCATACACAGAAAAGATTCTCGATTTTGGAATTCACCCAGCTCTAAGCACTTGGATGTAGAGCCCTGCCTTCCAGAATCTCCTTTTTCTGTCTCTCAAAAACCCCTCTAACAGCCCCTCCCTTGAGCATCTGTGAAAACTGAGGGGAAGGTGAAGATGGAGTTAGTCCTTTGTGTATTTGGTACTTGTTAGTGCACTTACACTCTGCCACATCTAGGTACAGTACACTTCAGTCCCAAAGTCTGTGATTTCAAGCAGTTATGCAACTCCCTTGCCTACACTAGGATGTAAAGGCACGATTTTAGCATGTGGTAATAAAAATATTTTAAAACTCTATTGTAGACAAGGCCTAGTGCTTCTAACACATGCTTCTCTGGTCAAGTTAATGACTAGGGCACCTCTAAGGCTCCTCCTTCGGATTTAACTCAACTAATTTAGCAAATGTTAAAAAGGGTGTGCTTTGCCTACATTAGACTTTTAAAATGTATTTATTAGCACACATTAGCCAACAGGAGTTAACATCACACCTTTAAATTCTGATCTATATAAAGCATATAGCACTGATTTCCACAGTGCAGCATGCATTTCAAGCAGATAGAGTAACTATTATGGCTGAAACTCTCTATACTTGCCTGAGTATGTGGTAACAATTGAAGTAGTATAGTGCAGCAGGGAATCACTGGATACTGATTTAATGCAGATGGTGTAAAAGCTGCTGGTTCCTTGGTTGGCATCCCTCCTCTCAGTCTTAATTGAAATCCTCCTACGTTTAGCTTCCCATCATCATCAAACACACGTATCACAGAGTTTCCTATAAATATAAAGCAGAGGAAAAACTACAGAGAACTAGGGATTACTAAAGATTTTACAGTGCATTTGTTTGTTTTGAGTATGTGATTTTCTCTCAAACGTTTCCAATATTTCCCTTAACAACTGAATGGATGAAGAAGATTAGGTCCATGGAGAAACTACACAAGTGCCGTATTTAGAAATACCCTGATTATCCAAAAGTGCGGTTGACTTTTCATAGGATGTTGTAAAAGATGGCTCCGACAAGGCCAGGTCTCAGGATCTCTATCACTTCTTTCATGTATAAAAGCTGCTGTGACTCCTTTTCCTCCATTTTCAGTATATCCCTCAATTCTCTCCCTTTACAGAAGCAAATCTAGGTGTCCCAAACTAATATTTATCATCAGTTAACAGGTCTTTCCTGGTAAGTTACTCTGTATATAACTTACTTATTGTGAGGAACAGTTCTGCCTGACTTCTCAGTTTGGAACAGAACAAACTCTGATTTTCTGAAACACTTTTCGTATCCAAGTTATCCCAAAATGCTCTGCACAGTAATGAGTTAGATCATGGCAATAGAAGGAGTGTGTAACGCAAACCTGGCAGCCATTGTGTGTTCCGAATAACTGACATACAGTCATGAACATTAGAATCAGCTTTAATGAGAGATATAATTGTTGATCAAGATATCGGGGTTATTTCCTATGCCTGAAAATTAAAAATTCATGAGATCTTTAACTTCCATCTGAACAGCCACCATAAACAGGCACTAAGAATCTTAGTTTAATATCCTGTTAAACTTCTACTTTCAACATCTTTACTTTGCTACTTAGCATTTAAAAGTCTCCAAATGTCCATCAGCTCTGGTGATCCCGATCCTAACTTTCCATATTTCTAACAAGTCACTTCAATGACTCCTCTTTTTATTGATTAAAACGAGCCCAACTCCCTTTACCTTTCCATCTAATTGCAAGATGTGGTATCATATTTCTTACCCTTTGCTGCATCCTTTCCAAATTAACAACACTGGTTCTGTGCCTTATCTTACACAGGTTTTCCAGATGGAAATATAAGAAGTGCCAGCAGCAGTAGTGTCTTTTGTTTTGTATTCTGTCCATCTGCTAATACGGATATCTCTTTTCTAAGTCCCCTCAAGTCAACGGAACTACTCATGTGATTAAGGTAAGCTGGATTTATCCAATAACCTAGCACATTTTTTGCCTCTTTTTACTGCAGTTGTGCACTACTCCGATAGTTTTGATTATTTTTCTCACAACGCATTCCAAATCCTTCTCCTGATCAGTAAACTGGAAGGCTATTCCCTTTAACATAATTCCCTGGTCTAGTTCCTTGTTTATTTGTCTAAATTAAACTATAGTTGCCATATTCTGGCCAATCACCTAAAGATCCATTCTTTTGAATCCAGTTGCAAAGTATAGACTAGAAGTATTTCTATAAACAGTGGTTTAATTGCATTTCAGTTTAAAATATTTGTCTGTACTAATTTTCTATGCTCTATAAAAAAAGGTTTTGTTACTTTATTCCCAGGCTTCTGCTAGTAGTGATCCTCACAGTCCCTAGGAGGTGCATTTCAACAGTTTGCATTGTGCTATGAAATAAAACTCTGTGCTCTATACTTGAGAAGACACAAACATCGGAAGGTATAGTGAGGATCAAAGAGAAATGACAGAGGAAAGAAAGAGGGCTAGGTAATAATACTTGCTTAATATAACTATTATAACAACGTCTCCAGAATCGACATCCACTGTATAAACTTGAAGAACACATGTATTGATATCCATTACTTTTGGTTCATCTCCATTTAAGACTATTCGGTACTGGAATTCTGGATTTCGAGATGAACTATTAGGAAGTGGAAATGCCATAATATCAGGCAAGCTATTCAGCCCTGAATTCTTGATTTGCCCTGTTACCTAGGAGGAAAAAGTTAATTTTCAATGTGCTTTATTAATTATTATTATTATTACTTAATTTTGTTTTATGTACTTTTGGACACAGAATATTAATTTGGAAATATTGTAGCATACTAAAATACCTAAAGAAACTTCTAAACAACCTTTTTGGAAACCTACATTGTATGTCTTTGGCCCTAATTTTTAAATCACAAAAGCCAAATTCTTCCTTATTAGGGCTGTCAAGCGATTAAAAAAATTAATCGCATTGCTAAACAATAATAGAATACCATTTATTTAAATATTTGTGGATGTTTTCTACATTTTCAAATATATTGACTTCAATTACAACACAGAATACAAATTGTACAGTACTCAGTTTATATTTATTTTTATTACAAATATTTTCACCGTAAAAAACAAAAGAAATACTATTTTTCAATTCCCTTATTACAAGTAGTGCAAACTGTAGTGCAATCTGTTCATCATGAAAGTTGAATTTACAAATGTAGAATTATGTAAAAAAACCCTGCAGTCAAAAATAAAACAACATAAAACTTTAGAGCCGACAAGTCCACTCAGTTCTACTTCAGCCAATTGCTCAGACAAACAAGTCTGGTTACATTTGCAGGAGATAATGCTGCCCGCTTCTTGTTTACAATATCACCTGAAAGTGAGACCAGAGGTTCACATGGCACTGTTGTAGCCGGCGTTACGAGATATTTACCTGTCAAATGCCCTAAAGATTCATATGTCCCGTCACACTTCAATCATCACTGCAGAGGACATGCATCCATGCTGATGACGAGCTCTGCTTGATAACGATCCAAAGCAGCGCTGACCGACGCATGTTCATTTTCATCATCTGAGTCAGATACCACCAGCAGAAGGTTGATTTTATTTTTTGGTGGTTTGGGTTCTGTAGTTTCCGCATAAGCGTGTTGCTCTTCTAAGACTTCTAAAAGCATGCTCCACACCTTGTCCCTCTCAGATTTTGGAAGGCACTTCAGATTTTTAAACCTTAGGTCAAGTGCCGTAGCTATCTTTAGAAACCTCACATTGGTACCTTCTTTGCATTTTGTCAAATCTGCAGTGAAAGTGTTCTTAAAATGAACAATATGTGCTGGGTCATCATCCGAGACTGCTATTACATGCAATATATGGCAGAACGCAGGTAAAACAGCAGGAGACATACAATTCTCCCCCAGGGAGTTCAGTCAGAAATGTAATTAACGCATTATTTTTTAACAAGCATCATCAGCATAGAAGCACGTCCTCTGGAATGGTGGCTGAAGCATGAAGAGGCACATGAATCTGTAGCACATCTGGCACGTAAATATCTTGCAACAACAGCTACAACAGTGCCCTGCAAACATGTGTTCTCACTTTCAGGTGACACTGTAATTAAGAAGAGGGTAGCATTATCTCCCATAAATGTAAACAAACTTGTTTCTCTTAGCGATTGCCTGAAGAAGAAGTAGGACTGAGTGGACTTGTAGACTCTAAAGTTTTATATTGTTTTATTTTTGAGTGCAGTTATGTAACAACAAAAATCTACATTTGTAAGTTTCAGTTTCATGATAAAGAGCTCACACTACAGTACTTGTGTGAGGTGAACTGAAAAGTACTATTTCTTTTGTTTATCATGTTTACAGTGCAAATATTTGTAATAAAAATTATATAAAGTGAGCAGTGTACACTTTGTATTCTGCACTGTAATTGAAATTGATATATTTGAAAATGTAGAAAAACATCCAAAAATATTTAATAAATTTCAATTGGTATTCTGTTATTTAACAGTGTGATTAAAACTGTGATTAATGGCGACTGAATTTTTTTGAGTTAATCACATGAGTTAATTGTGATTAATGGACAGTCCTATTCCTTATATATGTTTGCAACTTCCATTTACTTGAACAGGCATTTTGCATGAAAATCTGAGGGCAGATTTTGACTTTGAAACCTTTATTTCAGAAAAACCCTATTCACTGCAATTCTCCAGAGTAATTAACATAATACTGTACAATACATGAGCCTGAAGAGTGTGACATGTTGAAGGTGTGCTCAAGATCAAAAAAGGGCAGAGAATAAAGTAAAAGGGACCGATCTGATGTAAGTGAGTGAGTCACATCATTTCACGAGCCCAGAACCTAATAAAGTTTAAAACAAGAGAAGTTCAAGGATTATGCAAGCGTTACTATAAAACAGACAACGCAACCTCTTCCTGGCCTTGGCATTTTTTTTCTAGGATATGTCCTTGAAAGATTTCTTCACTGTATTATGCACAAAGTCTTTCCATCAACATCAGCCGTGTGTTTCTTTGTGTTCTGCTTACTTTTTAAAATAGCTCAGACATATTTATTAGGGCCATGCTTCGTATTTGTGTTAGAACACAAATAGGGATGAATAAACAGAGGGGTCAATTTTTATTCAGTCCTGAAAATTACTTGGATCCAAACAGAATACTTTCTGCCTGGGGGAAAACTATGTGATGACTGATTTGGTAGCCCTAATAAGCCTGGTGCAGTAAGTCTTTGAGGTCTGGAATCAAATTCTTTTTAACCCCACCAGTAATAATAATAATAAAAAAAAAAATTTAGAGGACTTAAGAATCACCTCTGCCTAGATTTCCTAGTTAGATCCCATCATGTCCATCTAACTAGACTGGTGACTGCCTGAAAGGAGTTTACAACTCAGACAAGGCATTAACTGAAACCTAATGCAAACACTTGTTGTATAGGCAACTAAAAGGTAATGAATAGAGATAATTTATTGAGCCAAGATATTACTGAAGTTTTTAACTAATTAACATAACTACCTCAACTCTAAGGCAAGATATTGTTCTTTCTTGAGGGACAGTATGTACTACACAGATTATCTGATTTTTCACCAATTTTATTACAAATTTCCAAATTTGGGGCCCAATCCTGTGAAACTATTCTCACATGAACAGCCCTTATTTCAGGAGTGCTTCTAATGAAGTCAATGTAACAAAGCATGAGTAACAACAGCCAGTAGCAGCAGCAATGGGACAAGGAGAGGCCCAGACTCCACTGTCCAGAGGCCCTATGTTCTATGTAATCCAACGTAAGAAAAGTCAGACTCACCCCATTGTATAAATTGTTTATAAAAATAAGGAAAGTTGGAGACAGAAATACTGGTACAAACTGAATTGTTTAAAGAAAAGAAGTACCTGTGGCACATTAGAGACTAACAAATTTATTAGAGCATAAGCTTTCGTGAGCTACAGCTCACGGATACAGACTAACACGGCTGCTACTCTGAAACCTGAATTGTTTAAGTTACAAGTACTGTGATAAGAAGTCTTTAAGACTCCTTGGTTCATATAAAAAGCTGAAAGGTTCTAGAGAATGGTAGGAAATGTTTATAGTTTAAATCACCAAAATGTGTTTTGATTGGTTAATTGTAATGGGATGAGGTTGCCATCTCTTGTTGGATATTGTTTATTCAGGGGTCACTGGAAGAGACAGTGGGAAAGCCAGAAAGGTGGACTGGAAGCAGCAAATGTCATCAACATAGATGTTGCTGCTCCATGGTCTCCTGGGGCTTTATTAAATATCGTGAATATCTATACATCAATTAAAATGTGAAACCACAGTAGTACCAAAACTTACCTTTGTTATTGTTGCATTATCAGGGATATAACAAAGTGCATCTATATATAGATCAAATGGACAGTTTAATGATGTAGGACTTGGTAATATGGTAGAGGAATTATATGGGATTCAAGGTACATACAGAAAGTCAGACTCTTGAAGCCTGAGAAATATGAACAAACAGAGGACTTTATACTAGACCATTATTAACAATAAAATGTTATATATTCGTAAGGTAAATTATCTACTAAAAGGTATTCTATTACTTTTTTGTTAGGTAGTTACAAACATCTGTAAAATCAAGAATTTAAAGAATAACTAAAATATTATTAGCAAGCAGTTCATGATATCAGCTTCAAACATTGTCAACAACTGTACATTAAAGACATACGGGGATATGTTCAAAAGTATTCCAGGTACTTAGGAGCACAAGTCCCATTGACTTCCACTTTTGAAAATCTTCCCCATTAGAGCAAAACATTTCCAAGTCTGTAAAACGTACATTTGTGGATGAACAACTTTTTCCACACATTACCCTGTAATGTTCTTCACCAACTTATAAGAACGTTTGGACTTTTTCAGAAATGTGTGTTTATCAGAAATAGGTTCTAGTTGGCTGAGTATAGGGTTAGACGACAAATGGAATCTAGCATATCCTGAAAGTTAAATGTGTGCTTAAATTCTATGCTGAATTGGTGACTGATTAACTTTAATTTTCTTAAAAGTAAATGGGAGTTGAAGGTTTTCAACACCTTGCAGGATCAAGCTCTTCAGGGTCTGATTTCACATCATAAGGGGTAAAAGCACATAGTTAAATCAACTAATGAACATTAGGAAAGCTCCAGAGTGATTTCTGTCATGATCCATTTTGGTCCTGATGTAAAGCTCACAGAATTCAATGATAGTCTTTCCAATAACGTCAATAGGGTTTATATCAACAGTCCTGGGTCTCACTTCTGGTTTATGTCTTATGATCCTAAAAGCCTATGATTCAGGGTTTCAGCTGGCCACAGGGGCCAGGAAGGGATTCCCCACAAATGTATTCTGGGTTGTTTTTTTCCTGTCTTCTTCCTCTGAAGCATCAGAGGTTGCCATGGCTGGAGATGGGACTTTGGACGGGGAGGGCCAGGGCTCTGAGGTGGTACTAAGCATTCTCTCTCTCAGGTGCCTGGCTGGCTAGTTATTGCTCACAATCTAACTGATTGCCTTATGTCGGGTCAGGAAGGAATTTCCCCCTAGCTCAGACTGGCACAGACTAATGGTTTTTCCCCTCCCTCTGCAGTGTGGGGGTATGGGTCACTTGCTAGGATTATCTGAGTATATCTCAATCAATCATTTCCCTGGCCTTGCAAGGGCCTCAAGCATTGGTCTTCTCAATCCCTCCATTCTTTGCCTGTGGCACATAATAGTTTATTCTGCTGTGGGCTCTAATATTTTGGTGTAATTTCAGTTGTTGGTTTAGCATGTGGTGCTGTTGTCCTGTGATATACGGGAGGTCAGACTAGATGACTTGTAGTTCCTTCTGGCCTTAAACTCTACGACTCTGAGATCTGGCATTTAAACTAGACAAAAAATCCCCCCTCCCACCCCCCCATGTAACATAACACATAAAATCATCTTCAGGAACTTCTTGATACATTCTGAAGCCTCTGTTCCCTTCCCCACAAACTACTGAAAACTGGGGGGGCAGCTCCAATACTGTTGCGTGTTAACTGAATTATGATAACAGAATGTCAAGAAAATGATTCAGATTCTTGGGTGGTTTTCTTCACTATTTTACTGAAATGGTCTATTTTTCAGTGTATTATTTTTATGTTACTAATTTTATAATTTACAGAACCTTTCTCCAGTATAATTTTTTTCCTGTAACTATCTAAAAAGCACATCTATAACACAGCCAACTCTCTAGTGACTAATTTTTTTTTTTTTATCAGTTATCTCTTTCATTTGGCCGGTTTATTTGCAGATTTATGATCCGTTGACTTTCACAGTTTGAAAATTAATACTAAATCAATACTTTGTATAAATTTATTATGGTTTTACTGTAAATTATTTTGCAATACATTGTTTGGCAGAGGTTGTGCAAAACTGTATTGTATATAAATGAAAACATTAACCAAACTGAAGGCATAAAATCAGTTAAACACCCTAATACCGCAGCTTTAGAGTGAGAAAGTGTGTAGCATTTTTATGTAGCATATGGGAAAACTGCAGCATGGGAGTGTGAACATTAATTCTACAGCTGTACTAAATCTACTGTGTCAGCCTCTGTCTACAAGCAAACCAGATTTACAGAAGTAAATTTTTACTGCAGCACTGAATGCTGAAAATGGATAACTTGGTAAAGTTCAAAAGAGAGAGACTTATTTTAAAAGGAATAGACAAGGTTTAGATGTATCTGTAGAATAATCACAGGCCAATAATTCCATATGTAGAAAATTATTTGAACTAATTAATGTTCTTCCCAAATGTTTAACTTTAAGCAATTGTTGCAATCATATTTCAGCACAATGTCAATTATGCAACAATAAATATATCAGGATCCAAACAATGAATGACATAAAACTTTCTGTTGATCATAATTTCAGTGATTACCTTTTTCTTCTCATTTGGCTGTTTCTCTGTGTACATCTTTCCTTGGATGTATCATAAACAGATAACTGGATATTTGAATGACCCTGGGCCAAGTCTGTAGATATAATTGATTTGTCTATTGTTTTTATATTTTCCAGTACATTTAAAAAACAGCACACTGTATACCCATACAGAAATAAATATACTCAGAAGGTCAAATGCTGTTAAACTGTTATATCACTTAGGAAATTTAGTATAATAGCATATTGAAAAATCAATTAAGAAAATTAAACAAAAACCCCCCACTCTACAGTGTTGAACTGGCTCCCCTCGTACTGGCCCCCTTGAAGACTGCACAGAAATCACTCTGCAGTCCCTCTGTGTCAAGAACCACAAAGAGGCGTTATTAGGTATGACCTGGGGTTCGTGGTCTGGACAATAAGTATATTATCATCTAGCCCCTGACCTGGCAACGGCCTTTAAGTCAGCTCCAGTGCAGATTATCCCTGACCTTAGTTCAGACTATATGATTGGGGCTAGCCTTGGCCAAAATACAGAAAATGCCAATGCTGCTTTGGCACTGTATGTATATATATATGGCTGTTTTGGAGGTTCATTATAGTTGTTTCAATACACCAGCCAGAATATGGCCCATTAATTTTTAAATTCCATACAAAATAAAAATGAAAATAATTATTTTGGTGCTTTGCCTATATCTTTCCCCATTTCTTCTTCTTTTTGCAGAGTAGCAGCCGTGTTAGTCTGTATTCGCAAAAAGAAAAGGAGTACTTGTGGCACCTTAGAGACTAACAAATTTATTTGAGCATAAGCTTTCGTGAGCTACAGCTCACTTCATCGGATGCATCTCTTGTTCTGTTGCTCTTTCCTTCTCTCTGTTGGTTTCTCCTTTCAGTCTACATTTGTTGCAGCTATTCTGTTCCCTGACATCTATTGTACAACTTCCTGGTTCCAGAATCTTCTTTTGTTCTGCCTGTCCCCAGATCCCAGTGTCACCTGTGGTCTGTCCGCAAACCTAGTTGCCACACTTGACACCTCCATTTGCTCTCTCCTCACCTCCAGCAACCCACCATCAAAGCTGCAACTATAATTAATTTTTAATTTAATATTTTACAAGCTGTGGTATGGTTTACTCAGTACAGAAGCCAAAGGCAGGAATTACAAAACAGTAGTTGTTACTTATGTCTTATACAGTGTCCAGAAGTGCCCCTGTTTTTAATCCAGGCTTTGCTACTTCCTTGATGTGCGGTCTTGACTGAGCTTCTTAGGTCAAAATTTAAAAATTTTAGTGCCTATATCCATATTTACACCTGATTTTCCAGAGGTGTTCAGGTGTCAGGTGTCCCAAATTAAGTTAACAGGTGATAAGAGGCACTCATCGCTCAAAGGCAGACCTCTTATTTAGCTACCTGTATGTGGGTTTAGTTCAGGCAACCAAGACTTACAATTTTTACTTTAATATCTATGTCTCATATGCCACATCTGTAAAATGAGAATATTAATATTGTTATGCTGGAGGCATAAAGCTGAGAAAGTAGCAAGCAGAACAAGAGACAGAAAGAGAGGCACTTGTAGTGTGGTCCTGAGGAAAAGCCAAGAGAAAGAGCTTTTTGGGAAGACATTGGTGAAAAGGCAGGCTTGAAACTGTGAGCCAGGAAACTGTCCCCTCTTGTTTGATACTACTGCAAATGACCTTTTGAGACATGTACAGAGAAAAAGAACTTTGTATAATTCTTTGTAAATAAACAGGATCAAATATCTTCTGAGAGCTAACAACAACATTTACCTACCTATCTCATACAGGGTTGTGCAAATTAAATATTTAATATATATTTAGTACTTTGAAGAATGTAAGTTCTACGATTAACACTATTAAAAGATTTAGCAGCTGTGCACAGACTGTATTTTATGTTGGAGCTGCTCTGCCTTTCAAATTCCAATATTACAAATAATTAAACTAGGAGGTTCTAAGGGTCCAACCCTTTGACGTACCAAGAACCCTGAACTTCCACTCAAATCAACAGTAGCAAAGGATGCTTAGCACCATACACAATTCAAGACCCTAAAAAGGAACGTTATTTGAAGGTTACATTGGCTATTGAGTCAAAAACCTGGATAATAAAAAGCATCATACTCATACTTTAAAAAAGAACTGAGAAAACATTTGCCACTCTTCCTGTTTTGCTACAGAATGTGGTCAAGGTCAGTGTAGACCTTAACTTAAATTCATGGTTATAGCAAAATAAGAAGTCCACATGTTGCCTCAAAAAAAACCCCAGAGTCTGACTCTCTGTCCACTGCCTACCATCTGTGTAATCATTTACATCTCTGCAAAGCGAGTGCAGGATAACTAGTGAGTATAAAGACAGGTTTCAGAGTAGCAGCCGTGTTAGTCTGTATCTGCAAAAAGAACAGGAGTACTTGTGGCACCTTAGAGACTAACAAATTTATTAGAGCATAAGTTTCGTGAGCTACAGCTCACTTCATCGGATGCATAGAATGGAACATATAGTAAGATATATAGATATACACATACACATACAGATAAGTTGGAAGTTACCCTACAAACTGTGAGAGGCTAATTAGTTAAGATGAGCAATTATCAGCAGGAGAAAAAAAACTTTTGTAGTGATAATCAAGATGGCCCATTTAGACAGTTGACAAGAAGGTGTGAGGATACTTAGCTTAAAGAAATAAAAAGAAAAAAGAAAAGGAGTACTTGTGGCACCTTAGAGACTAACCAGTTTATTTGAGCATGAGCTTTCGTGAGCTACAGCTCACTTCATCGGATGCTATGAATCCGACGAAGTGAGCTGTAGCTCATGAAAGCTCATGCTCAAATAAACTGGTTAGTCTCTAAGGTGCCACAAGTACTCCTTTTCTTTTTTCTTTTTACGAATACAGACTAACACGGCTGTTACTCTGAAACTTAAAGAAATAGATTCAATATCCCTCAGACAGAGACAAACACCTACAAGATCTCTATCAAGCATTCTTAAAACTACAATACCCACCTGCTAAAGTGAAAAAACTGATTGACAGAGCCAGAAAAGTACCCGGAAGTTACCTACTACAGGACAGGCCCAACAAAGAAAATAACAGAACACCACTAGCCATCACCTGCAGCCCCCAACTAAAACCTCTCCAGCGCATCATCAAAGATTTACAACCTATCCTGAAAAATGATCCCTCACTCTCACAGATCTTGGGAGACAGACCAGTCCTCGCTTACAGACAGCCCCCCAACCTGAAGCAAATACTCACCAGCAACCACACACCACACAACAAAAACACTAACCAGGGAACCTATCCTTGCAACAAAGCCCGATGCCAACTCTGTCCACATATTTATTCAAGTGACACCATCATAGGACCTAATCACATTAGCCACGCCATCAGGGGCTCGTTCACCTGCACATCTACCAATGTGATATATGCCATCATGTGCCAGCAATGCCCATCTGCCATGTACATTGGCCAAACCGGACAGTCTCTGCGCAAAAGAATAAATGGACACAAATCTGACATCAGGAATCATAACATTCAAAGACCAGTAGGTGAACACTTGAACCTCTGTGGCCACTCAGTAAAAGATTTAAGGGAGGCAATTCTGCAACAGAAAAAGTTTCAAAAACAGACTCCAAGGAGAAACTGCTGAGCTTGAATTAATATGCAAACTAGATACCATTAACTTGGGTTTGAATAGAGACTGGGAGTGGCTGGGTCATTACACATATTGAATCTATTTCCTTAAGCTAAGTATCCTCACAACTTCTTGTCAACTGTCTAAATGGGCCATCTTGATTATCACTACAAAAGATTTTTTTCTCCTGCGGATAATAGCTCATCTTAACTAATTAGCCTCTCACAGTTTGTATGGTAACTTCCAACTTATCTGTATGTATATATCTTACTGTATGTTCCATTCTGTGCATCTGATGAAGTGAGCTGTAGCTCACGAAAGATTATGCTCTAATAAATTTGTTAGTCTCTAAGATGCCACAAGTACTCCTGTTCTTTTAGTGAGTATAAAATGCTTCCAAGTCAGAAAGGTCCACTCAGACTGGTAGTAGCATTTTATACTTACTTTGCATAGGTGTGAATGACTACACAAGACGCAAGACAGTTAAGTATCAGACCCATCATCTTCTCAGTATTCCATTCCTTAATAATCACTAAAAAAATAACTGAAGGAACTCTTATTGAGAAGTTGACAAGATTTTAGACTGCTGATAACATTTGATACATTATTCAAGAGTGTATTTTTCTCATCTATAATACCGTGACCACTTTAATTTTTCAAATTACCTTTTGAGACATGCTTCAAAGTATAATCCATAACGTTATAAGGAAGTTTCCCAGGATGCAGTGGAACAAGTGTAGAAAACACTTTAGGTATCCATATAGCTCCAATATTTGTAGTTTCTTGCTGAAATACATCCACCATTTGCCATCCAAGAGTCAGTGAGTCTACAAAATACAACATACACAAACAAACACACATAAAAGAGCTTATTACTCATAACTATTCAAATCTTGTACAGTGCATTGGTCAGATATATTAAAATTGCTTCTAAGTTCCAACTTTATAGCATCTTTTTAAGAAGTGTTACATATAGAAGCCAAGATGAATTCTAATACACTACTCAGTGTAAGGGTTTGACTTCACAAGTAGTCCTATTGACTTCAGTTGGACTACATGTGGAGACATATATTAGTTGATGTAAGGGTGGCAGAATCTGGCCCTACATTAACAGACACCTAGATCAGTGGTTCTCAAACATTTTTTTTCGCAGACCACTTGAAAATTGCTGAGGGTCTCGGCGGACCACTTAATGATCTTTCCAAATGTTGTTTGTAGCGTTAGCTAAATATTGTAAAGTGCTTTGGGTAAAAGCACTATATAAAAAACACCTTAATAATAGTAAACGTTTTTTTGTTCTTCAAATAAAAGCACACTACTCATATTTTAATATCAGTAGACTTACCTTTCTAATGCGATGGAGGTGCCCTCTTTCCCCGGCTGCGGCAGCCCTCAAGCTGGGGCTGGGAAGGAGGAGGGGGTCTCTCCCCCACCACAGAGCTGAGGCTGGGAAGGAGCGCCATCTCCCCCCGGCAGCCACAGCCCTGGAGCTGGGGAAAGTTGCCTCTTTCTCTGGTCACCACAGCCCTGCAGGTCCCAAATTTCCCCACTCCCTCTTCTCACCCCACTGCCCTCTCCCATCTACCCGCTATTCCCCCCAAAGCCACCACCTCACCTCACATGTGCATCTTCTCCAAGGTCCAGGCACCTTATTAGTGGAGGGTCCGCGCAGGGCTGGTACAAGGATGTTTCGCACCCGAGGCGAAACTTCCATCTTGCACCCGCCCCCACCCCCGAGCCCTGCGGCAGCTCCCCACCACTTCCCCACTCCTCTCTATCGGCCCAGGGAGCTGTACAGCAGCTCCCCACCGCCCACTTGGCCCAGGGAGCTGTGTGGCAGCTCCCCCCTGCCGCCGCCGCCGCCCCCCCCTCCTCTCGGGCCAGGGAGCTGTGCTGCAGCTCCCTGCCCCAGCTCACCTCTGTTCCGCCTCCTCCCCGAGCACGCCACCGCCGCTCCACTTCTCCCGCCTCCCAGGCTTGCAGCGCCAAACAGCTATGGAGGAGGAGGCGGCGAAGCAGAGGTGAGCTGGAGCGGGTAGTGGTTCCCCTGCGTGGCACTGCCCCCCCCCCCATTACTTGCTGCAGGTGGCCCTCCTTGCGCCCCCCTACCCCAGCTCACCTCTGCTCCACCGCCTCCCCGGAGCGTGCTTTTGGCCGCCCCCAACCACTTGGCACCCTAGGCGACCGCCTAGTTCGCCTAGTGGTTGCACTGGCCCTGGGTCCATGGACCACAGTTTGAGAACCACTGACCTAGATATTAAGATAATAGGCACCTTCGATAGGTGTTCTAGTGAGATGACAATCTGGTGTGGGCAGCAGGGTGGTATGATTTAGTACACTAGCCTTTAACCTCTGGAGACTTGAGTTCAACTCCTGACTCCAGGTCACAAGCTGAAATTAATTCAGTGGCCTTATCCTGGTTTCCATTTATTTGTACACATCAGAAAACCACTACACAATTTGGTATAATTCAATATAGAGAAATATGCTGAATAACTGTCTACATGTGCATGTCTCATCAAAATGCTATTAGTGTTCAATCCTGCAAGGTTCTGAGCCCTTTCGACAAGCTGCTGAAGACCTTAAACTCTCACTGATGTAATTGGGAATGGAGGATGATCAGAAACATGGTAACTAGTGCTCTGCACCTTGCAGAATGGAGCCCTAATCCTTCACTTTCCACAGTCAATTTCTTATAAGATCCTTGGGGAATTTTCTAACATATCTTTAGCAGCAGTATAATACTTCCTGCTATTTTAGAAAATTTTAGAAAACACAGACTTGCTGCTGTTCCCATTAAAGTCAGTGGCAGTTTTACCACTGACTTCAATGGGAGCAGGAATCAGCATATTATAGATGCAAGTTATACATTGCATATATTTTAGTAGAGATCTGGAATGTACCACCAGGATCCCAGGCACAATACAAAACATTTGATATCGCCCCTCCATCTAGGGGGCTTCTCCATTTATAAAACTGAAAAGTAGAGAGTTAAATGAGGAAAATAAATAAAGGGCTTTCCTTAACTAAGCCAATATCCTTGTTTTTACACAAGTTAGGCAAGAAAAAAGCTTTGATCCTGTACACTTACACATGAGTAACGTTACACATAAGCAAACCCATTGCCTCCAATAGGACCACTCACTTGAGTAAAATTATGCAGATACATTAGTCATTAGTGTTTGCAGGAATAACATTAGAAATGGGCTGCACTGCTGAACATGCAGTAAATTCCTCGGGGAACTTGTTGCTCAATACATTTTACATGCATCACTTATTTTATCACAGTTTTGATAAAATATGAAGGGAAAATTACATACCTTTGCCTTTAGACTTGTAAACTACTTTTAATACAATATAGGGCTTAGCTTCTGCCATATTTATAAACTCAGATGGATCCAGAGAATCAAAGGCAAATGTTTCTTAACGTAAACAAAGTTAAACATTATTAAACAAATTTGTTAATTATTTCACTGATCATTATACTGAAGCAGTCAAGAAAATTCTAACTTGATCTTCCCACTAATACCACTGAAACCCTTTCTGACAATCTTTGTCTAATCCCTTCACTCTGTTTCCACATAAGCCACTTTCTAGATGTATTATTTACTTTCAGGACCTATCTTCCATTATTATTTTCAGGACTCATGCTAAGAACCCTATTCCGCATTCCTTACTGAAACAAAACTCCCTCTGGCATTAGTGGGATCTTGACTTAATTGTGAGTAGGACTGGGCCTTTACCATCCTACTAAATATTCTTTACTCATTCCTTTCTGCTGTCAATGGAAGCTTTTCCACTTATTTCAATGGGAGCACCATCCTGCTCTGTGTGTGCTGGTACGTTTCCTCTAACCCTGCTCTCCTCAGTTATTCATAATAGGCACACCCATTAAGGGAAATCATAAGCAGCAGAACACTTCAGTTCCTCACAAGGAAAAAGGATATTTTAATGTTGTGTCTTGCTGTATAACAGCAGTAATCTCTATTGATTTATAGTATACTTGCAATAAATAGCTTATGAGTTTCATTTAAACCACTCCATTTTATTTAGGGCATTAGTCAATCTCAGCAGCCATTGACTGGCTTGTACAGTGTATTACAAAACAAAAAGAGATTGTTAAATTAATTTAACATCAACTTAATAACTGATATTTAAATTGTGAGCAATATTAGGGTTTAACTTATTTACTCAGCTTAGTTCCACTAATGCCTGGTTTTCAATGAGGTCTTGTTTCTCCTTTGCCCCAAATTTCAATCCAAAGTCATGCAGTGAGGGAAAGGTTCACTCCCAGTTTAACAAATCAAAACAAAGAATTGGAAAATTCCACAATTCCAAAATTATAGTACCTTATGGCAACCAACAAATATTTTAGAAGGCCCCCAACCACTCTCATTTCAAAAAAAAATTATAATTGACCTACACCCTTCTTATGGTTTTAAAATCTAAAGATTTTAGAATTGGGACATTTAGAGCCAGATCCTGCAAGACCCTGTACACACTCAATTCTCACTGACGTCAATGGCAGTTGAGGGACCCCAGCACTCATATAATCAGGCCCTAGGTACCCATCTATAATTCAGTGCCATTTTAAGACAGAAACTGAATAATAGCTACAAGAGACACCACATTTTTAAAAAAGGATTCTCCCTTTTCTTGGTATAACTCGTGCAACTGGACTATCTTATTTGGCCACCAGCCTAAAATTTGTTTAATTTGTTTGCTGGTTACATTATCTAAGCTTTATGAAAACTGGAATGAAATGACACTCCGTAACCTTTCACTGCAGCAACCAAAGGGCAAGTTGACTCTGTCTTTCCACTGAAGCATATACCAACAGCTGGGGGAGATCACAGCTTTAACTAGATGATTACATGAAAAGAAACCTTCATCTAGAGGATTTTTTTAAGACTATAAAGGCTCTTAGAATCACAAAGTTCAATAATTTTGTCTCTTATCTAAGCTGACAAAATTCTCATACCAAATATTCTCCTTTACATGAAAAACTTGCTCCAGTAACTAGTAGAGGTTTCATTTTTTTGGACAGAAACTCTCCTTCCCTCAGTACCTCCACACATGCTCATTAATTCCATTTTAAAAAGGACATTTTAATTTAGCTGCCCATTTATTAGACAGCCTGTCATAAATATAAAGGGAAGGGTAAACACCTTTAAATCCCTCCTGGCCAGAGGAAAAACCCTTTCACCTGTAAAGGGTTAAGAAGCTAGGATAACCTCGCTGGCACCTGATCAAAATGACCAATGAGGAGACAAGATACTTTCAAAGCTGGGGGGCGGGCAGAGGGGAAGGTTTCTCTCTGTCTGTGTGATGCTTTTGCCGGGACTAGAGCAGGAATGCAAGTCAGAACTCCTGTAAAGAGTTAGTAAGCAATCTAGTTTGATATGCGTTAGATTCTGTTTTGTTTAAACGGCTGATAAAATAAGTTGTGCTGAATGGAATATATATTCCTGTTTTTGTGTCTTTTTCTAACTTAAGGTTTTGCCTAGAGGGATTCTCTCTGTTTTGAATCTGATTACCCTGTAAGGTATTTACCATCCTGATTTTACAGAGGTGATTCTTTTACTTTTTCTTTAATTAAAATTCTTCTTTTAAGAACCTGATTGCTTTTCTTTGTTCTTAAGATCCAAGGGTTTGGGTCTGTGTTCACCTATGCAAATTGGTGAGGATTTTTATCAAGCCTTTCCCAGGAAAGGGGGTGTAGTGCTTGGAGGGATATTTTGGGAGGGGAGATGTTTCCAAGTGGGCACTTCCCCTGTTCTTTGTGTAACCACTTTGGTGGTGGCAGTGTTTGACCTATGCTGGTAAGAATAAGCTCAGGGGGTCTTTCATGCAGGTCCCCACATCTGTATCCTAGAGTTCAGAGTGGAGAAGGAACCTTAACACAGCCATTTAGCAAGAATTGGTAGGGGAACAGTACCCCCTTTGAAAGGGGATGGATGGAACCTGGACACAAGCTAGGCTGGATAGAATTTTTACAGAATCAAAAAGACCAGAAACTACAGAATCCAAGGCCACCGAGCATCTGGTGCCTAGGCTATGAAGAGGAGTAGATTTAGGGGAGGTGTATTTCTTTCTGCAGTATGAGCCTATCACCTAGAGAAGACCCAGGTTTGTGCACAAAGTGGATTCACAGGGTTAGGAGAAAACACTCTCTTTCTTCCAGCAGTACACTCTGGCAGAACAGGGAGAGCTTGGGCCACTACCACAGATCTGATTTCAGCGATGGTGCTGAGGCAGTTCTCCTTCCTGCAGATGGCAATAGCATATTCCAGGCAGCACTGAAGCTAGAGGAAAGGTAAGAGAATGTAGGTGGACCAACAAGGCCCACTCACTTGGCACTCCCATCTCTATCTAAGGTACTTATATGGTTCCCATTATCCTAATACCCAAGAACTTCACATTCTTTATTTTATTATTAAAAATATTATTCTACAGATGGGGAAATGAAGGACAGAGAGGCTAAGTGATTTGACCAAAACAACATAGTATTCCTGTTGTAGAGCAAGAATGGAGCCACTGGACCATCCTTCCTTCCAGGGGCAAAGCGTGAGGCTGGGGAGATGAACAGAAAGGAAAAATTTTTGACTAAAGGAAGGGAGAAGACACAGCAAAGTACCACATAGGAAAGAAAAAAATATTAACAGGCAAAATTGATAGGGACCTTGCAGGGGGGAAAATACAAAACTGCAAAGATAAAAAATTAGAACAGAGGGAAATGCCTTGAAGATAGAGGAGGGGTGAAAGGATATAAGCCTTAAAGAGCAAATATTAGCAAGAAAAATCAGGAGAGAAGAGAAGAAAAAGCAGTAAGGAGGAAAGGAAATGATGAAGAAAAGAAATGAGAGATAGTCAGCCAAATAGATCTCTAGCATAACTCAACTAGCTTCAAAAAATGTTTCTCTAATTTACAGAAAACATACAGCCAAATTATAATGCCCAATATCGTACAAATAAAAATATTTGTCTATACATATAAGGAAACAAGTTGTATGACCACCATATATGAAGAAGAGGCATGCAAAGCCTGTTTGTGGATGGGAGGCAAATGTGGCAGCTCAGGAGTGGGGATGATACACAGTGGGAGAGAGAATAACTAGTTTTGCTTAAAATAAAATGTTGAGGCTGCAGTTTTTAATGTTTCTATTTGTCTTTTGAATGTGTTTGATGGGAAACGAATGGGTGTGTTTGAGGTTCCATATCCACCAGCACTATAAGGCACACTTTGACTTAATCCACTTTGACCGTAGTATCAGGCAGGTGAGTGGTAACTCTGGTTGAGAAGAGTCTATCTGACCAGGGGGCAGCTGGGCTCATTGCAGGGAGCAGGGGGGAAGTGAGGGGGAGGGCAGCTGGGCTCCTGGCAGGGTGCTGTGCCCAGGCTCTCAGCCCTTCACACTGCCCCTCCTCTTACGTCAGCGGAAGTGCTCCTGGCGAGAATGCGCATCACCGTCAGAAGGAGGGTAGTGTAGATACGAACCACTGCAGTAATTACTACAATGGCTGTAACTTGACCGTCACCTAACATACACTGATTTAAGTTTGTAGTGTAGACATGCTCACAGATAATGCAAAGAGTTTTGGAGGACCCCAAGTTAACCCTCATCCACCACTGGATGAGACACTTTAAACGAGACTTCTTAAGTTTATGTTGAAAATGCTGAAGGGAAGTAAGGACCAAAATGATAACATCATACAAAGGGAACCTATTATCACTCACCATGAATCAACTGAAAGTTTATCTTTTTTAAAAAAAATAATCTACTAAATATATTTGAACTTAAAATATTTATTCTAGGATCAAAAAGAGTTGCAAAATATTAAATTTTTTTTTTAAAGTGCAACAACAAAATAGATGATAGACTAAAAGATTCATACCATTGAACTGAACAGTAAATTCAGTGGTTTCACTTTTTTTTGCTGTTTTTCCTTTGGTTTTCTTTACAAGAGAGGGTTTAAAAGAGCTAGCCTTGGAATGCAGCTTTTCAAGGCCATAAAATACTGAAACTGTTAACTCCACAGCAAGAGGGTCAAACTCTTTCAACCAAGTTTCCTTAAAAAAAAAAATGGAATATTAAATGAATGAAACAAAAAAATTTACTTTGCATCATCATCAGTGTGAGAATCCACTGCAGGGCCCAAAACTCCATTCTGGCATTTACCTACAGGTTGAACCTCTCTAGTCCGGCACTCTCTGGTCTGGCAACATCCGTGGTCCGGCATGATTTTAGTTAGCCAGATGTCCACTTATCGTGAGTGGGGCCAAGTTTCCCACAGTCCAGCAAAGTTTGTTTACAGCCACCAGTCCTGGCTCTCAGTGTTCTGGGCTGTTATTTAGCTCTAATTTACCCCTAAATATGTCTTCTAAGAGACCAGCAAGCAGTGGAAGTGTTGGTAATGCTGCTAAGCTTAAGCATGTGTCAACGTCGATACACCAAAAGGTAGAATTGTTGCAGAACTTGGAAAAGGGCACATCGGTACATGCGTTGTGTGATTTTTACAATGTAGGGTCATATACAGTATATGATCTGAAGAAACAAAAGAATCAGATCCTTCAGTTATTTGCCAAAAGCGACAGTAAAAAAAACTATGAGTGTTCGTAAGATGTTGACAGAGGGGAAAGCAGCGATTTACATAGTGCGCCTTCACATTGGTTCAAGCTTCGTAGGAACGAAGATGTTAGCATTTCAGGCGAGATGATGATGGCACAAGCAAAAATATTCCACAAAGAACTTAACCTGTAGCATGAGTGTGACTATTTGCAAAGATGGCTTCAGAAATTTAAAAACAGGCATGGCATTAGTCTACACTGTGTGTGCAATGAAAAAAAGAAGTGCAGATACGGAAGCTGCCACTAAGTATGTTGACGAATTTGCATAGTTAGGTGCAAATGAGAAGTTATCCCCAGAGCAGGTATATAATGCCTACGAAACTGCTCTCTACTGGCATTATATGCCTAAAATAAATGTTGGCTACTGATCCAGAGGAGCCACCATCTGGTATGAAGGAGTTGAAGGACAAGGTAACTATCCCTGGTTGTAGCAACCCAGCTGGTATGCACAAATGCAAGCTCATGGTTATTGGGAAGAGTGTGAACCCAATGGCATTCAAAGGGGTGAAAATATTCCCAGTGATATACAGTGGCAACAAAGTCGTTATGGGTAACGACTAATCTATATCTCGAGTGGTTTGAGAAATATTTTGTACCAGAGGCAAGAGCCCACTGCACCTCGGTAGGTCTGGATCTGAAGTGCAAAATTGTGCTGATTCTCGACAGTTGCTCTGCCCACCCTAAAGCAGAGCTGCTTGTCAAAAATAACGTGGAGGGGACTGTATTTACTCGCAAACTGTACCTCACTGATTCAGCCTTGTGATCAGGGTATCTTACAGTCCCTGAAGTGTATGTACAGGTCCGAGTTTATGCACCATTTGCTAGTATCGCTTAATGATGGGAAGAGTTTGACAACATTTAGGAATGAATTTAACCTCAAGGATATGATTTGGACACTAGCTAGAGCCTGGGAAAGAGTAACTCCATGTAATCTGAAGAATGGATGGCACAAATTGTGGCCAGCCCTAATGTTTGAGGACAGTCCTGACGTCAATGACGAGTCTGATTTCAAGTGTCTGAAAACCAAAAAATTGTTAGTGAGTTAATGGAGTATGCCAGTGGTATGTCCCACCCTGTAGTGCTTGAGCTGGCCAAGGATTTGGGAGAGGAAAATTTACGAGACTGGATGGAAATTGACAAAGATGCACCAATTGCTAATCAAATGACGGATGAAGACATTGTGCAAATGGTACAGCAGGGAAAAACCAAAGATAACGAAGAAGCCAGTGAATATGATTATGAGGATGTCGCAGAAAAAATTTCTATCGATAAAATGCATTCAGTTGGCAACAAATTTAATAGAAGGACTGGAGAAAAGACATTTCATCTCTGAGCAAGAGATCATGTCTCTTGATGATACGAGAAAAACTCATTGAAGAAAAACCAAAATATGTGGGACAAGCCAAGCTGGAAGACTGGTTAAAGGTAGCGAAGAGGAGAGGTAAGCAGCACTCTACAATTGAAAATCCTGTTGTCTCCACTTCACCTACCCTGGATATACCTACAGCAGAGACCTAAGATGTAACTCAAATGTAATTTGACTTAGCAGTTATTGTCACATCACTTTGGAAGCAGAATTCAGACATCATTTTAGGTGAAAAGAAAAGGAGTACTTGTGGCACCTTAGAGACTAACCAATTTATTTGAGCATGAGCTTTCGTGAGCTACAGCTCACTTCATTGGATGCTGTAGCTCACGAAAGCTCATGCTCAAATAAATTGGTTAGTCTCTAAGGTGCCACAAGTACTCCTTTTCTTTTTGAGAATACAGACTAACACGGCTGTTACTCTGAAACCTGTCATTTTAGGTGAGTAAATTATAGATTTACCTGTATTATTATGTATTTCTTTTTCATATTATTTTGTGTTTTTTATGCTTGATCTACTTATTTGCTTGTGCCAATCCAGTAAAATTGTGTAACAACACTAACATTTTGTTATGAAGAGAGCCAGTAAGCCTTGGCTAGGCAGCATTGCAAGCGTTTATTTGCCTCAGTGGGATAAAAATAAAAAGAGACCCACTCGCTACAATATTGACCTCCCGTGGTTTGGCAAATTCTCTGGTTTGGCACCAGTCAGGTCCCAAGGGTGCTAGACTAGAGAGGTTCAACCTGTATAATTATTTTCAGGAAAATGACTCATTTTTCCAATTCATATGCAACCCACACTCCCGCTGATTTTGTGGGAACTTGGGATGTGCACAGAATTAAGTGTTTATTAAAGAAGGGAAGCATTTTCTCAGGATGTATGAAGGATTTGTCCAGTGGTAACTCCCATTAATATTGTTAGGGGCCAAAGTCTGCTTACAGTTAAACTTCTGCAGTCCTCCTTCAGTCTGATAATTCAAATCAGTAAATATATAAAGTTAGATCACTAGCTGGTATGAACTTGCACATTTTTCTTGACTTTGAAGGAGAATTAACAGCCTGAGGATCTGGCCATAAATATTTGTTATGGGGTTTGGCATTTCAGATCCATGGAAATCAGAGAAGATGCTCTCTTAAAATGCAAAGAAGGTATAAACACCCACTCTATGGGGTTATGCAATCATTGCTTAATTCAGTACTATATTTACTCAATTCACCCATTTTTCTAATTTATTCTTTTTTGTGCTTGTAAATAGTTATGCTCATAATCCTGTTAAGTTTATTATATGCTGGACAAATTCCTCCAGTTGTGGGAAAGGCTTCGTAAAAAAGTAACAGACCTCTGCTAAACCAAACTCTTTTCCTTAAGAAATGAAAGACTCCAAGCTGCTAGAAACACAGAATTTAGTACATTGTCACAGAACTAAAAAATAATAAGTAAATATTGACTTTTGTAAGGTGAAAAACAAACTTTATTGACCAGAGAGGTAAATATTGACTTGGAGTGAAGCAAATATACAATATGTACTGAAGTTAATGGATCAAATCCTTTAAAGTTTGGCAAAAGAAGATTTGGCCCAATATATGTTTTACTACTTATTTTCTGAGAGTCTTCATCAGAAACATCTGGAAAATCTCTCCATAATGATAATGCATTTCAGTGAGGTAACAGTTTTTCCTTAGAAGCTAAAAGACAGATGCACACAGAGGATCAGAAAAAATTAATTATCCTCCTGCGAGGTGAAATAATAGCTTTCAATTAATTTTCTTCAGCCAGTCACAGTGTATTTATTTGCACAAGTGGTCTGACTGGATACCTGGAAAAGACCTCAATTTTATTAACTTCTGAAGAGGTAAACAATAGAAACTTACTGAGTCTTCACAGGACAATTTTCAACCAATCACAATCTAAGGTTTTTCTTATGTAGGTAACAATAATTAATGACAGAGTTCTCTTTATCTGTTGATTTGTTTAGGTCTCTGTTCAGTCAAAAAACATTCTTGATGACAAATAGTCTCAATAAAAAGAGCACTAAACCTTTTTCTTTTGTAAAGTAAAGATTATCACAATGCCTGTCAGAACATACAAGGTATAATTAAATTACCACTTACAGTGTGTGATATCTCAACCTGTGGTACTGGTAAAACTAGCTTCAGTAAAACATCCTTCACTCCAACTGGCAAGATGTCCTGGAAGCCAAGAGAAACCTTTCCAGCTATCAAAACAAATTACACCAAAGGTAGTTAGCCAATGTAATGTTTAAATAGTTTGATCCTTGATTATAAATTAGGTTAGTCAGAGCCTTTGGTGGCTTCTGAGCCCAAACAAAAGTATATTACACTTTTACCTATTAAATTAAAGAACAAAAATTGTTTTCTTCTTGCTGTAAGGAAAGTCACAAAGGTTAAATTCAAAGAATCAAATATAGTAGATCAAATATAATACTTTAAGTAACATTTCTAAGTCTCAGATACTGAAAGATATAATATCATTTTACAACCACAGAATGGGTTCTAGCTGCAGGGTGAAATGTTTAGATTTTGGGTAATGTCTATTTTACACAGAACAACTTATATGAATTCCATAAACAGGGCAGTACAATCTTTTCCTACAGAAGTTTTGGTCAGGATTAAGGCCAGATATATGTATATGTGTATATATATATGTGTGTGTGTGTATGTGTAGATCTGTTTATTAGTTCTTTCCCTGTTTAATGTGTGTGTGTGTGTGTGTGTAGATCTGTTTATTAGTTCTTTCCCTGTTTAATGGTTCTGTCTTGTAAAATGTAAGGGTTTAAAGAATCAGGCTCTTAGACAGACTGGAAGAATTTTTGTTACTGAAAAACTTGAAGGAAAAATTATACTGTAGATTCACCAAACTTTTTTAAAAACATGCCCACTAGAGAACTCTAATGTCTTACATAGTGTACTGTCAGTATGATACATCATCTGACTGATATACCTTTGTATGCATCTCCCATAGCAGCAATTAACCCACCACTCCCAAATGTCTCCTTGCCAGCTTCACATATTAGAAATAACTATTTTAACAGCTACTATCAGTGTTATTCTGCAGCTATAAGAAAAGACCAGTTCAGACTACTACTTTATTCTAAGAACCACCTACAGACCATAGAAGTCCCTCTTTCCTGTAGAGGGACACAGAGGATGAGCACCCTCCTGTGCAGCAAGCAAAAATTACAACTATTTTCATCTGCTCAGGGAGCCAAAGACTCAAGGGTCTGATTTTCCTCTCACACCAGTTTTACACTGATGTAATCCCACTGATTTTAATAGAATTACTTCTGATTTATAATGTTTTAAGTAAAAGGATAAGATGGAAGATTTTCATACTGTAGCATATAGTGAACTGGAAAGATTACTTAACATTTCACCAAACTGGATAATGTTTTTGCATTTAAAAAAAAAAATGCAAACATCTGGCTTGACTTCAACAAGAGCTTTGCCTGATATGACCCACAGGATCAAGCTCTAGAGATGAAATCCTGGCCCCACTACTGTCAATGTGAGTTTTGCCTTTGATGTCAATGGGGCCAGAATTTCACCCTATACATTTATCAGTCTTAAACACAAAATATATCCAGAATTTTCAAAAGTGGCCACTGGGTTCAGGTCCCTCAATTATGGGAGCCTTGGACCAGTTTTCAGATGTGCTGAATCCCCACACCGCAAATTGAAATCAACGGAAGCTGTGGGTGCTCAGCAACTTTAAAAATCAGGACTCAGTTGTGAGAAGGCCTGAATACAGAAATTGAAGCATCCAAAATTAGAGGCCATTGTAGAAAATCTGGGCTTCTTGGCAAAATTTTAAAATCCTCAAAAACAAATTTACACTGAAAATTTTGAATTTTGCAGAAATCTTCTAATTACATGGAACATTATTTTCTTAGGAATACAACAGAAGAGAAATCTGATGAATATTCAGGACCATTCTACTCTTCTGCAAACTTTTACATGGAAGCAAGTTTAAACCACAATAACTGACTGTCTTTTCCATATATTTTAAAACATTTCCTTCAAATTTCACCAAAAGGCATGCAACTTTTCCAGTTTTAAAGAAGAATAACTCCTTTTACGCATTCCTTTGAAAAATGCATATATTGCAAAATTCCAGCATTTATTGGTAGGAACACTATAACAAAGATTAAGGACTTAATCCTGTAATCTGATTGGCACAGGCAAACCCCTCTGTGGAGCACCATCAGGATATAGGACTGGGGCATAAGACACTTTCTTCTAATATTTTTGGCGAGAACAGAAGGTTTAAATGAACTTTTAGAAGTAAGCTGTACTTTTCATTATATCTGAAATCTTGCCTATGATACAAAAGTTATTAGGTACCAAAGGCATGCTCTTAAATAACAGCATGAACACAAACAGCTACATACCTTCCATTGAACTGGGCCTTGGAGACAGATCAGCAAGTGGCCTGCACATATAAACATTCATAATTTAATTCCCTATTTTCAGTGCATATAGCAATAAGCCACAATCTGAATTAAATTCTCATTTGAAATACTTTTGCTCATTAAAGTATTTTGTTGACTGCTACAAAAAGAAACAAAGCAACCCAACTATCTACTTATATTAAAAATGTTTCCACATACCATATAGAAGGCATTTCCAGACATGAAATATTCATTATAAATTAAAGGTTTAGTACTGCCCTCCCTAATTTATGAGTCAAATGAGATACTGTTTCATACAGTCCTTCAACGTCCAAATGTTATGAGGAAGATCCCATGACTGAAGAAATGTAGGAAGCAGTAACACAGTAGGGGGTAGGTCAACATTATAACATGCACCATTCCTCTGCACTATGTGAGTATGCCCTCATGAATCTGACAGTGCTCTTAGGCCATGTCTACACTACCACTCATGTGGGGGTGAAAAAAAAAACACACCCCTGAGCAATGTAAGTTTCACTGGCTTAAGTGGTAGTGTGCACAGTGCTACGTCAGTGGGAGAGCTTCTCCCACTGACATAGCTACCGCCACTCATTGGAGATGGTTTAATTATGTCAACAGGAGAGCTCTCTCCCATCGGCATAGAGCGGCTACACAAGAAATCTTACAGTGGCACAGCTGCATCGGTACAGCTATGCTTCCTGCTATAAGGTTTCATGTGTAGATGTAGCCTTAGGACAGCACCTGAAAGCAACACTGCCAAGAATAAAAACACAGCATCAAGACTATGACTGCCCGATATTGTGATAACAAGGTAGGAATGACATGCGAACCTGCAAGTCTCACTATTTCAGAGGGCCTGAGCATTTTTTGAGCGCTTGAGAGCGTATCTGTGATAGTTATCTCTAGGTTTATGTTTAGTTTTCTTTCCAGTAGGTCAGACATGTCCCAGATGGAATGCAGAGGATACGCCTTCCTTTAACCTTTCCTCCCCCATTAAGGCATGCATTGTAGCTGCAAATCTCCAGTCAAGAGTCTGGATGAGGTTCCTTTTGAAGGCTATCAATAATGTCCATAAAATTAGATAAGAGAAGTCACTGCAGAACCCTCCTTCTCACCCATCCCCAACACAAACAGAGGTTTGCTCTACCTTTACACAGTGCATACAGCTTCCTTTGATCTGTGGTGTAAGAAAACAGCTTTCTTGTTTGCAAAAAGAAAAGGAGTACTTGTGGCACCTTAGAGACTAACCAATTTATTTGAGCATAAGCTTTCGTGAGCTACAGCTCACTTCATTGGATGCATCTGATGAAGTGAGCTGTAGCTCACGAAAGCTTATGCTCAAAGAAATTGGTTAGTCTCTAAGGTGCCACAAGTACTCCTTTTCTTTTTGCGAATACAGACTAACACGGCTATTAGAATCATAGAATCATAGAATATCAGGGTTGGAAGGGACCCCAGAAGGTCATCTAGTCCAACCCCCTGCTCGAAGCAGGACCAATTCCCAGTTAAATCATCCCAGCCAGGGCTTTGTCAAGCCTGACCTTAAAAACCTCTAAGGAAGGAGATTCTACCACCTCCCTAGGTAACGCATTCTAGTGTTTCACCACCCTCTTAGTGAAAAAGTTTTTCCTAATATCCAATCTAAACCTCCCCCATTGCAACTTGAGACCATTACTCCTCGTTCTGTCATCTGCTACCATTGAGAACAGTCTAGAGCCATCCTCTTTGGAACCCCCTTTCAGGTAGTTGAAAGCAGCTATCAAATCCCCCCTCATTCTTCTCTTCTGCAGACTAAACAATCCCAGCTCCCTCAGCCTCTCCTCATAAGTCATGTGCTCTAGACCCCTAATCATTTTTGTTGCCCTTCGCTGGACTCTCTCCAATTTATCCACATCCTTCTTGTAGTGTGGGGCCCAAAACTGGACACAGTACTCCAGATGAGGCCTCACCAGTGTCGAATAGAGGGGAACGATCACATCCCTCGATCTGCTCGCTATGCCCCTACTTATACATCCCAAAATGCCATTGGCCTTCTTGGCAACAAGGGCACACTGCTGACTCATATCCAGCTTCTCGTCCACTGTCACCCCTAGGTCCTTTTCCGCAGAACTGCTGCCTAGCCATTCGGTCCCTAGTCTGTAGCGGTGCATTGGATTCTTCCATCCTAAGTGTAGGACCCTGCACTTATCCTTATTGAACCTCATCAGATTTCTTTTGGCCCAATCCTCCAATTTGTCTAGGTCCTTCTGTATCCTATCCCTCCCCTCCAGCGTATCTACCACTCCTCCCAGTTTAGTATCATCCGCAAATTTGCTGAGAGTGCAATCCACACCATCCTCCAGATCATTTATGAAGATATTGAACAAAACCGGCCCCAGGACTGACCCCTGGGGCACTCCACTTGACACCGGCTGCCAACTAGACATGGAGCCATTGATCACTACCCGTTGAGCCCGACAATCTAGCCAGCTTTCTACTCACCTTATAGTGCATTCATCCAGCCCATACTTCCTTAACTTGCTGACAAGAATACTGTGGGAGACCGTGTCAAAAGCTTTGCTAAAGTCAAGAAACAATACATCCACTGCTTTCCCTTCATCCACAGAACCAGTAATCTCATCATAAAAGGCGATTAGATTAGTCAGGCATGACCTTCCCTTGGTGAATCCATGCTGACTGTTCCTGATCACTTTCCTCTCATGTAAGTGCTTCAGGATTGATTCTTTGAGGACCTGCTCCATGATTTTTCCAGGGACTGAGGTGAGGCTGACTGGCCTGTAGTTCCCAGGATCCTCCTCCTTCCCTTTTTTAAAGATTGGCACTACATTAGCCTTTTTCCAGTCATCCGGGACTTCCCCCGTTCGCCACGAGTTTTCAAAGATAATGGCCAAGGGCTCTGCAATCACAGCCGCCAATTCCTTCAGCACTCTCGGATGCAACTCGTCCGGCCCCATGGACTTGTGCACGTCCAGCTTTTCTAAATAGTCCCTAACCACCTCTATCTCCACAGAGGGCTGGCCATCTCTTCCCCATTTTGTGATGCCCAGCGCAGCAGTCTGGGAGCTGACCTTGTTAGTGAAAACAGAGGCAAAAAAAGCATTGAGTACATTAGCTTTTTCCACATCCTCTGTCACTAGGTTGCCTCCCTCATTCAGTAAGGGGCCCACACTTTCCTTGACTTTCTTCTTGTTGCCAACATACCTGAAGAAACCCTTCTTGTTACTCTTGACATCTCTTGCTAGCTGCAGCTCCAGGTGCGATTTGGCCCTCCTGATATCTTTCCTACATGCCCGAGCAATATTTTTATACTCTTCCCTGGTCATATGTCCAAACTTCCACTTCTTGTAAGCTTCTTTTTTATGTTTAAGATCCGCTAGGATTTCACCATTAAGCCAAGCTGGTCGCTTGCCATGTTTACTATTCTTTCGACTCATCGGGATGGTTTGTCCCTGTAACCTCAACAGGGATTCCTTGAAATACAGCCAGCTCTCCTGGACTCCCTTCCCCTTCATGTTAGTCCCCCAGGGGATCCTGGCCATCTGTTCCCTGAGGGAGTCGAAGTCTGCTTTCCTGAAGTCCAGGGTCCGTATCCTGCTGCTTACCTTTCTTCCCTGCGTCAGGATCCTGAACTCAACCAACTCATGGTCACTGCCTCCCAGATTCCCATCCACTTTTGCTTCCCCACTAATTCTACCCGGTTTGTGAGCAGCAGGTCAAGAAAAGCGCCCCCCCTAGTTGGCTCCTCTAGCACTTGCGCCAGGAAATTGTCCCCTACGCTTTCCAAAAACTTCCTGGATTGTCTATGCACCGCTGTATTGCTCTCCCAGCAGATATCAGGAAAATTAAAGTCACCCATGAGAATCAGGGCATGCGATCTAGTAGCTTCCGTGAGTTGCCGGAAGAAAGCCTCATCCACCTCATCCCCCTGGTCCGGTGGTCTATAGCAGACTCCCACCACTACATCACTCTTGTTGCACACACTTCTAAACTTAATCCAGAGACACTCAGGTTTTTCCACAGTTTCGTACCGGAGCTCTGAGCAGTCATACTGCTCCCTTACATACAGTGCTACTCCCCCACCTTTTCTGCCCTGCCTGTCGTTCCTGAACAGTTTATAACCATCCATGACTGTACTCCAGTCATGTGAGTTATCCCACCAAGTCTCTGTTATTCCAATCACGTCATAGTTCCTTGACATCACCAGGACCTCCAGTTCTCCCTGCTTGTTTCCAAGGCTTTGTGCATTTGTATATAAGCACTTGAGATAACCTGTTGATTGCCCCTCATTCCCAGTATGAGGCAGGAGCCCTCCCCTCACAGACATTCCTGCCTGTGCTTCCTCCCGGTATCCCGCTTTCCCACTTACCTCAGGGCTTTGGTCTCCTTCCCCCGGTGAACCTAGTTTAAAGCCCTCCTCACTAGGTTAGCCAGCCTGCTGGCAAAGATGCTCTTCCCTCTCTTATTACTCTGAAACCTTTCTTGTTTGGTGGTTCAGAGTGCTAATGCTAGGCCATTTTATCTACCTAGGCACTTAGATACTCACAGCAGTATTTGCCTTCAGCTACATTTAACTTTTATCTGTAACATGAATATTACCAAGTCTAATGAATATATATGGCAGGTTAACAAACTAGGCCCCAGTTCAGCAATGTACTTAAGCACTTGCCTAACTTTAAGCACATGATTAGTTCAACTAGTACAAAACGACAACTCGTTTGCTTGAAGTAAAGCATGCACTTTAAGTACTTTGCTGAATTGGAGCCCTACCACACAGTCTACAAAGTATTCAATATAGTTTTATGAAGGTGGGTTTTTTTGTTTTTTTTAAAGGCAGCCCTTTAATTTCAGCAGCATGTTTCCAATCAGTACATCCTTGTATCTGTAAAGCAAGGGAAATTCTCTACCTTTGATTCTGCCTGCTAAGCCCAGGGATGTCAGCTGGTAAACCACCTTGCTGAAGATGAATCCAGGCCCTTTGAATATCAGCTGTAAGAAGATGACAACCATGGAACAAAAACACCTGAAAAGGAAAAAAAAAAATAGAATTTTCACTACTGTACATGAAACAGATCTGTTAATATTTTATGGATTCTGAGAATATTTCCTGGCTGGAAGTAAAGTTGTTATTTTTTGTTAAAAATATGTTTTAAGAATGCACTATAACCACAGAAAACTGCCTTGACTTTACTTCCTATGCTCGTTATTTTGCTTACAGCCTAAACTGCACTCATTCAAAAAGGCTTTATTTTTGTTTTCCAATAAAAACTCAACAATTCCCATTTACTCTAGTAATTTCTTCATTTTTAGTAGGAATTTCAAGATTTTTACCTTTTAAAGGGGTGCTTAATTAGCTTTTGACCTAAAAATTTAGATTTTGTTTTTTAAAAAGCCAAACAAATTAAAATAGTGGCCCAAATCTCAGTGGAGCCTTTTACACTGGTCTGGCAATCCCTTAGAGTTGGTGTAAATGTAATTTGACTTCAGTAGGACTGAAACATAAGCTTAAGTGCTTTGCTCATTAGGGATCGATTTAAGTATGTGTTTAAAGCTGAACATGTGCTTAAGTGCTTTGAATTAGGGCCTTAATGAGAAACATTTTGGTGCAACCTACAATGCAATTGCTGATGCTAACAAATATTGCATTCTCCATATTCTGTAGAAGCAGTACTCTCATTAATGTTAAATGGAAATTTAGCAAGTAATTCAAGGGAAGTATTGACACCCGCAGGCCTAGACTAATACACTTCAGACGAAATTTGGTTCTCAGTTATGGCTATGCATCCCCACTGAAGTCAGTAAGGTTGCATAGGTGAAACAGACCACAATTTTGCCCATAATTTACTTGCAAATCTCAAAAAATTATACACATAAAAATGTGCATCACAATAAGAAAACTCCAATGGAATTTTCTGCTTTGAAGGAACCAAATGTTCTTGAAAAACTATTTTAAAAAAATCTTTAAATAAAAACATGTCTTTGGTGATTATTTTTATCAACAGAATAGATAATTAGTTGAAAGGTAACATGAAGCATTGTTGTATGTACCTCTCTTATAGCTGGATAATCATTGGCAGCCATTAGTGAATCCTTTAATAGCATAAGGATTGATAGACAGAAATTCTCCATCACCTTTTGATTCCAATCTTGCATGTACATTTGATCCCAAATCAACAACACTGCAGGAAAATCCAGTATACTCACAAAGCCCTAAACAAAATTATGAAATTTATTGTATTAAAAATATATTAGGCAATTTCTAATTTGTAAAACACCACCAAATCTTGCTCTTCCTACTCACACAGGTACCTGTATGGTTTAACACTTTGTTAATAATACCCAGAAACAAGTTTCAGATTGTTAGGGTAGGTGGGCAGTGTTTGACAGAAAAAAACAGTGTTTGTCCAGCATGTAGCACAATGGGGTCCTGGTCCACAACTTGGGCTCTTAGATGCTATCGTAACATATATAAAACAATAATAATAATAATAACAACAACAACTACTCCAGATGCAATCAGTGTTACTTCTGATTTACAACAGTGTGAGTGAGACAAGAATCAATCTCTGCATTTGTTTTTTTTGTTTTTTTTTAATTCATTCACATAAATTAGGATTTCTTACTTCACCCATCCATTTTCTGAGGAAAATGACTGGGCTTGCCAGCAATTCCTTGGTTAGATGTTTGTTTTGCTCAGATCTGTCTGTGGCTGTGTACAGTTCTTGAGCTTTCTCTCTTTCTCGAACTATCAACTCCACCAGGAAATCCTGCAAAAAAAAAAAAAAAGAATATATTAGATGGGATATGTTATAATATAGAAAAATCAGAAACATTATCCCCAGAGATAAAAAGCTATCTATGTATATTTCAAGATCATTTAATAATTTTACTAAATCATATTTAAAAGTACAACTTTATTCCATATGCTGACTTTTACTACAGCAAACATTTTATTTTAAACTTCTGCAAGTAGCATAAATATAAAAGACTCTATAGTTAAAAAAATCAATAGATTATACTTTTGGTTCAACTGCAAAATTCTTTCTGAAACACTGTTGAAGATGAGTGAAGAATTCAGTGTCCTCTCTCTCCAGAAGGCTCATCATCCACTCAGCCATTGCAAAGATCTCTGTCCATGATGGGAATAAGTTTTGATGTAGGAAATGTAGGTACATAGCCAATTCATAGGGATGTTCAGCTAAAAATTAAAATATTTATTAGTTTATAGAATAGTGAAAATATCTTTGTCAAAGCCCTGAGGATTCTTTATCATCTCCTAAGAAAAGTGATATAGGTCTAAAGCAATTTTCTGTGATTTAATTTACTTACCTGTAGGCATTATTTGCTTAAATGCCATTTGCAAAGGAAAAAGCCAATAGATTAGGTAGGGTTCATATGTGCCACTGAAAACATACAGGACATTTAAGGTTTTGCTGGTCTCTGAAATCATTTGTTTATTTGTGGCAAAAGAATGCATACAGGGTGTCTTTTCATGTTTCTGTTGGGTAGAAGGAAAGAAACGTTAAATATTTTAAATTAAAACAATGTTTCTAAGGAATAATATAAATTAAGTAAATACAATTTCATTTTGATATTTATTTCAGTCAGAATGTACAAGCGCTAACCATTACAGAATTGGATTCAGCTGTATTGATATTCACTTTGTGTGATGTAAACCTAGGGTTTAAATACTAAAAAAGTCACAGCTTTACAGCCCTCTTAACAGTTCTAGAAGAAGGAAGTTGTTCTTTGGAGAAAGCAATGGCTGAATACCAGATTGGAAGAAATCTTGACCATCACAAGAATATGGTAGATTAATTACAGAGGCTTTAGACATGGTCTAATTCAGTGGTTTTCAACATTTTGTCATTTGCAGACCCCTAAAAAATTTCAAATGGAGGTGCAGACCCCTTTGGAAATCTTAGACATAGTCTGCAGACCCCCAGAGATCTGCGGACCACAGGTTGAAAACCTGGACTCATTAAGTGCATGCACAGTGTCATCTGTTTGGGCTGTGCCTGAGCGGTCACCTAGTTAGGTGGTAGTTTAACTTTTTGTTCATTGAATCACTGAGTATTTCTTTTCACAATAAACCTTTCAAATAGTCATTCATATTTTCTCTTCTTTCTTTATCCTCTTGTGCTCTCAGGTGCACAATAGGACATCAACCAGTTTCTGCCATTTATTTCAGTCATGTGCTAGTCTGTTCGGGCTTCTCAGTGTCATGCTGATGGATTTGGCTTCTTTTGATACTGTTAGGCATAAATGTTTCTCTAGGTTTCCCTCTTTTTCTCTTCCATATTATCACTTGTTGTGGAAATTGTGTTGGTGGCCTCTTTAAAGTATGTCCTAAATAAATCCATCCTCATTAAATTTCCAGATTTGCTCTACTTGGAATTCTGATGTTGCAAAATACTCTTTTCAATGCAGTGATACGTGTATATAGATATATGTATATGAATATGTGTATATATATCTATCTATCGATCTATCCATATATCTTTGGAATGCCTTGATCTTATCAATGAATCTTGTTGTAGATTTCAGTGACTCTGGTTCATAAAGGCAGACAGACATAATGGAAGTGTTAAAAATACATAGTTTTATGTCAGTGCCAATCATGCTACTATTCCAAATCTTTTCAAGTTTAATTGAGGTTGTTTGCTGCTTTTGATATTCGTTGCTTGACATCTAGCATAGCGTCATCATCGTTGCACATTTAACTCCATAGATTAGTAAAATTACTCTTCTTCTAGTGTTTCTTTGTTCACACTAATGGTAACTTCTGAGACACTGATAGCCATATTTCTCTTCCCTTTGTTGATGAACAAACCAACTTGTTTTGCTGTATTTGCCAAAAGCTAGGTCTTTTCTTCCATTAAGTGAATTGTTGAACTAAGTAGGACAATGTAAATCAGCAAAAAGAGGTAATACAATTGTGTTTTATCATTTGTCCATAAAATTCCTTGGTTGCCTTCTGTGGTTACTTTCCTCATGACATAGTCAATGACCAGTACAAACAATAGTGGGGACATAATACACCCTCACCTTACTCCAGTTGTCACTGCATTGGCTGATATTGTCACCATCTCTGACTGCACATTCAGCATTATCATATAGATCCTTGATTAGTCTAATTATTTTTGCTGGTATTCTGTAGTGTGCCAAAATTTGCCAGACTATCTCTGTGTATGCTGTCAAAAGCCTTCTGCAAAGCTATAAAATTTATCACAAGAGGTGCTTGCCACTCCACTCTTGTTCCATAATATGTCTAAGAGCAACAATATGGCCTGCACATGATCTCAGTGGTCTAACACCTGCTTGTTCCTTTCTAAGTTGAAAGTCTATTTGTTTCTTGATACGTTACCAGATGTTACTGCAAATTGCTCTCCCAGGCACCAAGAGGAATGTGATTTTTCTCCAGTTACAGCAGGTGATACCATCATCCTAAGGCCTCTCTTCCACTGGGTTGGGTTATTTTCTTTATTCCATATTCTATCTAAAAACACGAGGAAATTCTGGAGGGCTCTTTCATCACTTGCTTTGGGAATCTCTCCAGTAACATTATCCTCTCCAGCTGCTTTCTCATTTTTTAGTATACGGATGGCTTTTCTAACTTCTTCATTTGTAAGATCTCCTAAATCAATATCAAGCTCTAGTGGTAGGTCATCATCAAACCTTTCTAGTAGTTTGTTTGTGCATGGTCTATTTAAAACAGCCTGAAAATGTTCTGCCCATCTTTTCTGTTGTTATTCTGTACTAAGAGTCTTTCTGTTTGCATCTTTAGTAGGGCCTCCGGTACTTCTAAAGGTTCCTGTTAGCTATTTGATTGCCTTATACAAGGTTATAAGGTCACCTCTTTGGCTACCTCTTCAGCCTCTTGACATTTTCTATCAATATATGCCCTTTTATCTCTTCTAGCATTCCCTTTAACCTCGCTGTCTAGAGCACTGTATTCTTCTTGCCACTTGCTTGTCTCTTCACATGACTTAGCATTCATGAGTTTTTGCTTTACATTTCTTCTCTTTTCCATAGCTGCCCAAGTAGTATCGCTAATCCATTCTTTCCTTTTAGATTTCATTGTTATTAGACCTGTCTTTGAACTTTGTAGATAGCACTCTCTGATGTTTTCCCATAGAGTATCAATGTTTTGGGTTTCTTCACTTAAGTCCATTAGAATACTGAACCTGTTCTTTCAGTTCAAGCTGAAAAGCTTTTTTTGTATTTGGGTCTTTTAATTGTGCATTGCTGATGCACAGTTGTCTTTTAACCTTCCTCATCCTCTTTAATTTGATCTTCAATTTAGCAACACAAAGGTTATGGTCACTGTGCCCTCATCTGCTCCTCTGCACACATGCACATCTGCTAAAGAACTGCAAAACATTCTTAAAATGTAGAAGTGATTTATCTGGCTCTTTGCAGTAGCATCTGGGGAGTTCTATGTCACTTAATGGGTTTCTATATGAGGAAATATTGTTCCACCTATCACTAGTTTGTTCACGCTGCAAATTACTTTTAGAATAAAACTGATGTTCGGTTTTATTGTGAGTTATAGATCACTGAATTATTTAATGGCACTATAAACAGTATGCTTCTCTCTACTGTAAGAATCACTTTCAAGTGTGCAAGAAGACAAAGTTTACTCCATCTTGTGGACTGGTTGAAATCATACGATGGTGTTTGCAATGATATTCCAGAATTCAGTAACCAACCAAAGGAGCCAGCTAGGAGAACATTAGCAAAATGATTACCAATTAAGGATAGGAGAAGAAAACCCCAGAAGTTACCTGATATTTGGAAATATGCAACAGAATGGTAGTATTGCTATGACCAAATGAATATGGTTTTAATCACCATTACATAGTGCAAATATTCATTATGAAGTGCTCAGGACAAGGAGTAAAAAAATATAGAATAAAAAATAGTTAGCATGCCAGGTTTTACATTTTCTGACTAACCTCCACAACTGCATTTTCTATAAGGCCTGAAATTGGTGATTGGTGGCACTTCTAATTTTCAGTTCAGCAATTCAGTGCTCCACTGTTCGTCCAAACTTCACTCTAGCCTCCCTCTCGAGAATTCTGAGAAGGTGAAGCACTGATTAATTTCCCTGATTACATATAATTTTCAAAAGCTTGTTATGAACGGAGATGAATTGACATAAAAATACTTGGTACCTAAAAGTATCCAAAATACTCACTCTATACATCAGCATTCAGACACAATGCAGACTATTATATTGTGATGCAATAGTTCCAGAAATGCTCATTCATGATGTCAATGAGCTATTCTAGAATATGCCCCTTTCACAGCGAATTCAAACTTTCTGGAAATGATGGAGGGTGGGGTGGAAACAATAATACACAAAGGGCCAGATCCTCAATTGGCATAAACAGACATATCAAATTACAAGAGCTGAGGATCTGGCCCACAGCACGTATCTGCTCAGGGCTCTGCTGGATGCACATAAGTCCCATTCAAGTCAATGAGAGATGCATGTGCATAACCAGGGACACAATTCAGCCCTACATTTGGAAATCATTCAAGCATAAAATTACTAGACTTTTCCATGGGCCTCCAAAAAGCCGCATCTTCAAAGATATCAGTACTTTATCAAACCAGAATCCAGTTTTCTGCATTGATTCTTCACTGAATACAGGGTCAAGTTCAAGGTCTATGAAATGATAGTCAAAGCCCTCCGTGAGATTGGCCCTACCTTCCTGAGATAGCATCACTCCATCCATGATTATGACCTCCCACAACATCTGTGTTCTGCAGAACAATTAAACTGACAATCAACTGGGAGTGGCTCATGTACTCATGAGAGAGAACTTTGATAGGAGTTGGACCTATGAATTTTTTTCTGTCAAGGGATAACAAGGACCACTGATCTCACAGCTTTTAGAACAGAATCAAAATATTCAACTGTTTTCCCCTCGGTAATTTACGCGCGTGCACACACATACACACAGACAAAACCCACAAACAAACAAAAACATTTATAAAGTAATCAAATTATTTCCCCAGAAGGGAGGAAGAAACAGAGAAAAAGACTTATTTTTCTTTTAAAATATTTGGAAGGCATGAAAGTAGACCTGGATAGAAATTTTCCAGCAGAAAATGCCAATTAAACGAAATTGAAATGTTCTGCAGGAATGTGATGATTTTGACAAAATTCTGATGGAAATCAGGCAGGTTTTGACAGTTACCTGGTTTCCTGCCAGCTCACCTGCCCAGCTCTTCAGCAGCCCTCTGTGCAGTCAGTTTTGGGAGCAAGGCACAGAGGGGGTTGAAGAGATGGGTGGGGTAAGCAGGTCTACCACCAAACCAGTTACCAGCTGTTGCCAGAAGGGGTACTTCTACATGCAGAGCCAGAGGCAGGTGCCAAGACGGCTTCAGAGCTAAGCAAGCAGCTACAGATTGGCTCCATGGCCTGATTTCCTCCTCATGCCCCAGTGTCTGTAGGTCTCCAATGCTCCACCTTCAGCCACTTGAACTCAGAGCAAAGAAAAGCTTTACCCCACAGGCAAAGGTTCTCATTCATTTCAGGGGGAGATCTGACTGAGCAAGGTCTGATTTGGCCCACAGTTTGTTACCTAGAAGTTGCTGTGGGTTGTTCCATTTACACCTGCTCTTGTTTCATATTAGAACATCAAGTGACTACAACATGGGAGGAGTTGAATTATAAAAATTCATTTGAATGAAAAGTAACATTGTGATTACAGAGATCTAGGCAGGCAGAAACTGAAAGTGTCCTGGAGCCAGTCAATTAGTAGTCAAATGTCACTAAACTGCTTCTGCATTTCTTGGATATTCCAAGAGGTGGGAGTTAATACAAACTTCAGAGAGGAACCGCTCTCCTACTTGTATTTCAAGATGATGTTAAGGTGGTATTATTCTCAACAGTTTGAAGAACATTTGGGCTAATTTCATGTCAGAGAATCAGGGATTACTTTGAATATATTAATAGTCCAAGAATTAGATGGCTGCAGTTACTAACACCACCACAATATTTTTCAACAGAGGAAAACAATAAATACTTACGTTATTCTTTCAAACTTGTCAACTTTTGTATCTGCTTTTAGAAGTTTATCAGTCCAGATAAACTGTCGAAGTGTCTTTGGAAGTAATTTTCCACTTAGTCTTTCACACACAGTTAACATACTATCATAATCTAATGAGATTATGGCACAAATTGAGTCTCCCAGTATATCACTTGCTGAGCAATTTAGAATAGGTGAGGGTATGTCAGGACCAATATGCATCTTGTCTGTAACAAATATAAATAGTAAATGACTACCTTTTCCACTCCTTCAAAAAGATACCAATGGCAGTATCACCAAAAAATAAAATGGAAAGGCATATCTAAAATAGAACTGTTTGTTTAAGAAATCAAATATTTGAACTTCATTTGCTTCAAAGCAGAGAGTGCTGGAGGACTATAGATATAAAATTCACAATAAGAACAGTTACTTACCTGTACAATAACTAAAAGGAGTACTTGTGGCACCTTAGAGACTAACAAATTTATTTGAGCATAAGCTTTCGTGACTACAGCTCACTTCATCGGATGCATTCAGTGGAAAATACAGTGAGGAGATTTATATACATAGAGAACATGAAACAATGGGTGTTATCATACACACTGTAATGAGAGCGATCACTTAAGATGAGCTATTACCAGCGGGGGGGGGGGGGGACTTTTGTAGTGATAATCAAGGTGGGCCATTTCCAGCAGTTGACAAGCACGTCTGAGGAACAGCTGGGGGTGGTGTTTATGTGACCATCGCTTATTAGCACCATAGTGTCCAGGAAGTGGATCTCTTGTGTGGACTTGTCCAGGCTGAGGTTGATAGTGGGATGGAAATTGTTGAAATCATGGTGGAATTCCTCAAGGGCTTCTTTTGTTGGATCATATTAAAGAAGTTCTGTATTAAAATCACAAATGAGTTTGATTCCCCATAGTTTAAATTCCAGGGTATTACTAATTAAGAGGTCTCTTGGGTTTTGGTACTGTTTCTCTCCCTCTATGTGTGAAACTTGCAAGCTGCTAATTGTGTTAGTACATTCTAAGACAGAATCTGTTCTCAAAGCAATTCACAGAGACTCAAAGCAATACTCTAACAACAGAAACAGCACCCAGAGACTCCCCGCCCTTTTGTTGTATTAACAATTGTGATTAAAATAGAGATAGAGGATGTATGTGGACGGATGCTTGGTGTGGATAACAACTGAATGATCAGGGAGGTGCCAGCCTAAGAATCCAGTGTCCATCGGCTGAAGAAGGCGTCAAGTGGAAATAACCAGAGGACCCCCGGAGGGCAGACTGGAATCCACCCAACAGCCTCAAGAATGGGAGAACCAAAGAACAAGATAACTTCTTGGAGCCGTCAGGAATGTGCTATCTGCTGATTGATTCAGCAACAGCATGATGAAGCAATTCCCATAGACTGGCATAGGAAGAAATTCCTATAAAAATAGACTCTTAAAAAGTGAGAACTTTGGGGTCTGATTCTGCAAACCAACTTCCAGGAGCATCAGATGAGCATCTGACAAGGCCCTGCTCCCTCCTCATGTCCAGGCCACCTGGCCAGTGGCTTGGCATGAGCAACTCTAAGGCTGGTAACTATGATAACAACCTTGCAGAACCTGTGTGTGTGTGTGTGTGTGTGTGTATATGAATGAATGTGTGAAGAAATATGAGATTGAATGGAATGTTATAGCTATAACTAACTGCTTACTATGATTCTTTCTGTATTCACAATAAATGTGGTATTTTGCCTTTTTCCCTTTAATAAGATCCTGCTGGTTTTTAATTTATTGGTATAACACTTTTCCATGGGTCCAGATGATGAAGATGTCATTCACTTCCTGGACACTATGGTGTTAATAAGCGATGGTCACATAAACACCACCCTATACCGGAAACCTATGAACGCTATTCCTACCTACATGCCTCCAGCTTTCACCCTGACCACACCACACAATCCATTGTCTACAGCCAAGCTCTACGATACAACCGCATTTGCTCCAACCCCTCAGACAGAGACAAACACCTACAAGATCTCTATCAAGCATTCTTACAACTACAATACCCACCTGCTGAAGTGAAGAAACAGATTGACAGAGCCAGAAGAGTACCCAGAAGTCACCTTCTACAGGACAGGCCCAACAAAGAAAATAACAGAACGCCACTAGCCATCCCCTTCAGCCCCCAACTAAAACCTCTCCAACGCACCATCAAGGATCTACAACCTATCCTGAAGGACGACCCATCACTCTCACAGATCTTGGGAGACAGGCCAGTCCTTGCTTACAGACAGCCCCCCAACCTGAAGCAAATACTCACCAGCAACCACTCACCACACAACAGAACCACTAACCTAGGAACCTAACCTTGCAACAAAGCCCGTTGCCAACTGTGTCCACTATCTATTCAGGGGACACCATCATAGGGCCTAATCACATCAGCCACACTATCAGAGGCTCGTTCACCTGCACATCTACCAATGTGATATATGCCAGCAGGTGCCAGCAATGCCCTTCTGCCATGTACATTGGTCAAACTGGACAGTCCCTACATAAAAGAATACATGGACACAAATCAGACGTCAAGAATTATAACATTCAAAAACCAGTCGGAGAACACTTCAATCTCTTTGGTCACTCGATTACAGACCTAAAAGTGGCAATTCTTCAACAAAAAAACTTCAAAAACAGACTCCAACGAGAGACTGCTGAATTGGAATTAATTTGCAAACTGGGTACAATTAACTTAGGCTTGAATAGAGACTGGGAGTGGATGGGTCATTACACAAAGTAAAACTATGTTTACTGAAACATCCCCATGTTTATTCCCCCCCGCCCCACTGTTCCTCAGATGTTCTTGTCAACTGCTGGAAATGGCCCACCTTGATTATCACTACAAAAGCTCCCCCCCTCTTCCCCCCCGCTCTCCTGCTGGTAATAGCTCACCTTAAGTGATCACTCTCTTTACAGTACGTACGGTAACACCCATTGTTTCATGTTCTCTATGTATATAAATCTCCCCACTGTATTTTCCACTGAATGCATCCAATGAAGTGAGCTGTAGCTCATGAAAGCTTATGCTCAAATAAATTGGTTAGTCTCTAAGGTGCCACAAGTACTCCTTTTCTTTTTGCGAATACAGACTAACATGGCTGCTACTCTGAAACCTGTACAATAACTGTTGTCCTTCGAGATGCATTGGCCACATATGCATCCCACTTCAGGTGTGTGTGCCCAGCGCACTTGTGCCAAATACTTCTAGTCAGCAATACCCCATTGGGATGGCACATGCACCCTGAGGGTCCTCGTACCTCCAACTGAGGGAGGAAAGTCCTCTCAGTTCCTGTGCACCAGAATCTTTGCGACATTAGACTCCGAAGTAGTGGGGAAAGAGGATGACTCATGGAATGTATATGTGCACAATAAATCTTGAAGAACCACAGTTACTGTACAGGGAAGGAATGGGTTCTTCTTTTTGGAGTACCTGTGCACATATATTTATTCCATTTCAGGTGATTACCCAGAAGAATTCCTTAGGTGATGGGAATTTGGACTGTACTTAAACAAAACTGAAGAACACATTTCTCAAAGCCTGCATCAGCTCTGGAAGCTACTGTGATGGAATAATGTTCAGCAAATGTGTGAATAGACAACTGTGACTCAGGAACTCTGTGGTACCAGTTGGCAGATGGCGTAAGGGCACATATGGGTTTACAGGGATCGCCTGGGTCAAGTATCTACATACCAAAGGGTGGAATGTAAGGACTCTTCTGAGAGCCAGTAGCTTACTGGTTGTCATAATCATTGTGAAATGTACGTATGGATAATATTTAAGAAGTTATTTATCTCTACCTGAAATAATGTTCTTAAAGCCTTCAAGTTAAAGGCCAGTCACTAGAAGGTGATATGCAGGTTCAAGCAGGGACTAGTAGATGCTTCTCTCTCTGGGTGGTCATTATGTACTGTGCATCTCACAATGTAAGTTTATTTTTAGTACTGACCACAATGTATCTGTGACAGAACCTGGACTCTGACTGGCCCTGAAACAAAAACAGTGACATTTTCAGTTTTGTCTGGTTGTGAAGAGGGTGACACTGGAATATCCCCATTTCTGGACTATTAGACTCACTATGCTGTTTTCAGTGACCACTTGTGATTTTCCTGGGATCTCCTGCTGAGGTGATCCGCGAGAACATTCTGCACCCCAGGAAGGTAACAGGCTTTGAGGGTACTGCACCCTCAAATGCAGAAGTACTAAACTTGTACCATCTCCAGACATAGAGGACTGGACCTTGCTCCACCCTGTTTGTTGAGGTACAACATTGTAGCTGTGTTGTCCATCATCACCCAGATCTGAAGAGTTCTGTGTAGCTCAAAAGCTTGTCTCTTCTACCAAAAGAAGTTGGTCCACTAAAAAGTATTGCCTCACCCACCTTGTCTCCATCACTAGTATCATCAGGCACTTGATGGAGGTGAGAAAAGCTTTGGATGCTCAGTGTATGCCCCTTAAATCCAAGAAGTTTATATGGAGGGATGATTCTTTGATGAACCATATAGCTGGAAGAAGAGGAGTGTAAAGTACCCCCCAGCAAACGTTCTGCAGACTCATCTACCAGTACATGGATGATAGAACTTGAGCAAGTAAATGAATCAGGATGTCCAGAGGGTACTTGTTTGGTCAATCCACACATCTCCACCAGCTTTGCATACATTATAAGTGAAGTCTAGCATGCCGAGTCACATATGTTCAGGATGCCACATGCCCTAACTGCCTCAGACAAGATTTCTATTGTCCTTGCATGAACTTGCAGACTGGTACACAAGTTTAGCATGGACTAGAACCCTTCCTAATGCAGGTAGGCTGTGGCAGTTGTAGAATCAATGACATCCCCAATTAACTTGACCATTGTGCTTGGGTCTAAATCTCTTCCAGACATGCACCCATTGACGTTGGCGGAACTGCGGTTATCACCAAGAGAATAGTCTGTTGCAGCAAGACTCCGGTACCAATACGTAGAGTAGCTTCCTGGCTGCCTTATATTCCTGGGGAGTCAACTATACTGACAGCATCAATGCCACAGTTACTGGTATACCTCATGCAATGAAATCAATGGCACTGGTGTCACGGCCACCAGCACTGGAGTCACTGACCATACATTAGGTACCCATACCAATGTGGTTGGCACCAGAGTTAACAGTACCAGAGTTACATACATCAGCTATATGGTACCAGGGGCACTCTGGAGCTCTCAATTTTAGCTCAGTACCAGACAGCTTATATGAATTTTAGCAGCTGAAGTGTGGCAACTGGAGTCCCTGTGTATGCTCAAGGAGCCCTTCTTGGGTTCTCAATGTAGTCTTGATCTCCAGAGAGCTGGCAATTTGGGCCAGATGTCCCCTGGTGTGGAAAATTATGTCTCTTTTCTCTGGAGGTTTTCAGGGGTTTTCTTCCTCTGTGAGTAGATGGAGCAGCCAGAGCACTTCTGGTAGAGGAGTACTAAGCTTGCTCAGTTCCAGAATGGCCTGGACTGGAGACGGGACAAATGGATTTTTCCATGAGGTATGTCCTTGGACATGCCTCCTGAGGTTTTGCACCCCTTAGTAAAGGACTGGCAGATACATTTGTCCCTTATATGTCTTGCACCTAGACAAATGAGGCATCTAGTATGCTCTTCGTTAATGGCCACAACTGCCTCACAAGAAGGGCAATTTTTAAAACATGGGGACTTTTATGCATAGCTGTTCCAGTACTGGGGTACCACCACAGGAGTAAAAACAGATACAAGTAGTCCTATCAGGGAGAAAACAAAACAAAAAACCACACACACACACACACACACTCTCTCTCTCTCTCTCACTCCAAAGGAAACACTAACAAGCTAATCCCTATCCACAGTAAGACTAAGCTAACAACTCTAGGACTATTTAAAAGAAAAGGGTGCTCACCAGCACTAGAAAGACAGTGAGCTTGAGGCATCACTGAGAGCCACAGGCAGTGAGAAAGAGAAGTCAGACAGCTCCGTCCCTTATGACCTTGGTTAGAGGTATGAGGACTCTCAGGGCACATGTGCCGCCCTAATGGGAACTCCTATCTACAAGTCTCTGGCTCTAGTGCACTGGGAAAGCACATACCTGAGCAGAATATATATATGCACCAGCACTTGGAGAAAAAACACTGCTATGAGTTAGGTGAAAAGTATTCTTTTGCAAAATGCCACATATTCTGCAGTAAATTGATCTATTTTAAAACTCACTTGGGTAGTTACACTAGCTGGTCTTTTGCCCAATTATTTTAAGCCTGAATGAATAAATGATGACACTCTACATGAGCTTGAAAACCTCTATTAGCTCTCATGTCTGTGTGAAGGAGCACTTTTGTGTATCTGAAGTGGAGGTCCTTTAATGTTTTAATAAAGGAGAAAAATCACACTCTTCAAAAATGGTTTGGCACTCTTGACTGTCAGGGAAAGCACAAGCAAAGCAGTTACTCTGTGTTAACAAATTATCTCTGAATTACTGGCATTGGTACTTTCAGAAGTTCTTAACCTATAATATGCAGGTTTGTTTTTCAACATGGTTAGAGTAGTTGTAGCATTTAAATAATGTTAAATGTATTTAAAAAAAAAAAGAGAGAGAGAGAGAGAGAGAGAGGCAGGCTTGAACCTAAACCCTGGATCAGAATTTGGAAGGCTTCAGAATTGAAACTTGGATTCAGGTCTGGATATCACACATACTCCTATCTTTATAATATGCTGAACCACAAAGTGGATCCAAACATCTTGATAGTTTGGAAGCTCCAGATATGAATACTTTCTTTTCTACTTGGACCAATCTCTAAGTGTGATGTTATCTGATTAGAATATGACCTTGCAAATCATTGTTGCTACCACTGTTATATAGTTGCAACGAATCTTATACAAAGTGTGTCAAGTATAGTGCCAATAGAAAGGGTTAAGCGGCTCGCAGGCTAAATGACCCAGAGTCAACCTTTAGAGACACGTTAGAAAAATATGTGAATGGTAATTAGGGTCATTCCATGTTAGATAGGCTAGAACTTTGAAATGCAAACCTGTATTTTTAGAGGACTGGAGGTGATACTAACTGTATGTGTTTACTTATATTTTGTTAGATGTCAGCCATGAAAATAGACAGCTCCTGTCTATCACTATAGCAATTGATTCAGAGATCAACAGGGAATATTAACATTTAGATGAATGTTGGATGAAATAGTGTGATTGTCTATATGTCTCTTTAAAGCTTGTAATAAACTGCTTAATGGATAAATTACCTTATGTTAATCCCTGTAGCTAGTTACTAGTGATGCTTAGGAAATATGTCTACTTCAAAGTCTCCCTGATTGCCTATTGTACGCCTAAGGACTCTGAGCTGTCAAAAGAATGCCTGGAACTGTATAAAAACCCTTGGGTCCTGATCCTTTTTTATCTCAGATCTGCTTGATGCTTCAGGCAGGGGAAGCTTAAATCATAAGGCTGAGATCTCCAGTCCCACCTGGATTACCCTGAATATGGACATTGGACTATAACCTATAGACTAATTCTGAAAGAACTCTTTGCACCTACAAAGTTTACCATCTCTACTATGAAGCTGATCTCGAAACTATACTCCTGTCTGTATGTATATTGAGCTTTTAACCACTACTCTCTCTCTTTTCTAATAAATTTTAGTTTAGTTAATAAGAATTGGCTATAAGAACGTATTTGGGTAAGATCTGAAATATTCCTTAATCTGGGAGGTAACGTGTCCAATCCTTTGGGATTGGTAGAACTTTTGTATTTGACTTGGGTGTCTGGGTGGAGGCCTGAAGCTGGGTTCCTTAAAAGGGAACTGTGTTGTAGGCTTCTGGGTAACTACTAAGGTATTACAGAAGCTGTTTTGTGCTTGCTTGGTAAGTCTAAGTATTGGAATATCCACCAGCTTTGGGGTTTGTTTGCCCCATTCTTTGCAGCTGATCCTAATTGAGTGACTATAGCATGGCTCCCTGGGACCCTGATCACACTAAGTAAAATGCATCAAATTAAATAAATTTGCTTTTCCACTCATGTAATGATGATGTGGATTTATTGTGGAAGATAGGGACCTGGGAATTGAGAGGGCTGAGTCAGAACTCCTTAAATCAGGCTTTGTGGGTATTGCTGGGGCCTGTTTTGCTCCCCAACCCCCAAGCACAGTACAGTTATGGTAGCCTTAACTCTAATTTAATTATGTTTTTTTCTATGTGGATATTTCTGATTTATTTTTTAAATGTCAGGTACACTTAAGAGAGCATTATTAAGGGTTGAATCAATGTATTCCTTTACCTTTTTCATTTAATTGGAAAACAGATCTTCTGTGTATGGCTAGATTGAGGTCTTTGCTTTCAACAGAATTTGACCTTTTTTTAGCTACTTATGTCGAATTAGAATTCCACTCCGATGGAAGTAGATCCTTATATGAATCTTCTGCCTATAAATGCAAAATTTAATATAAATGGTGTTCTAGTCACAAACAATTTACAATTTTGGATATCTACCACCAGATCTTTAATTTAGATGTTAAAGTTGATTCAAAATAACCTATGAGAGGGGATATAAATTACCTGGATTGTTATTTGCTGAATAATATTTAAAAAAAACAAGTTAAAGATTTTTTCTTAGCAAAAAACACTGGAGAAAGAATAAGCTACCTTTTTCCATGCCTCATGTGTAGCCAATAACAATTCCATCTCTGTTGCTACTATGTTGTAGGTATCATTAAGAAAATGCACCATTTCGGGAGCCAGTCTGTCAGAGTTATTATCTAGTGTACAGAAAACAAAATTTAATTGATTTTAAAAGTAATTTACAAATGCAAGGCTTGAGTCCTCCATATCTTGCACACCCAAAACACACAATTAAACAAATACAGGGTCGGACTCAAAGGACCTGATTCTCCACTGCCTTGCACCCTGTGTGGAATCTTACACCTGTGCAAAGCAAATGCAGGTTAGGTACAAAATACTACCATTGGTGTAAGTGAGTGGAGAATTCTGGTTGGTTGTGTCATAATCCCACTTTACACTCTTTTCACATTGCAGATGAATACACACAGTTTGGGGAGCAAAAAATCAGGTCCAAAAGACTTAAAAGCAAACTTAAAACTGCATTTTCCAACCGTAAGGTATCTAAGAATGACTCCTAAGATTGAGTCAGAGACTGGAATTCCAATTAAGTGCAATTAATATTTATAAAGCACTTTTAAAAGTGAATATTTTCAAGAGACCGAAGTCAAGTCATTATTTATTATTATTATTGAAGGGAATCAATTTTTAATTTTAAACTTCACAAAAAATTCTTGTTTAATTCAGCCACGTACATGAACACTAGTCATTTTTACATGCAAGCCAATTTATTCAAGAGCATACATCGAATAAGGAATCCTGTAGCAGTTTCATTTCTAGCTTCAGGTAGGAGATACAGCAGTACTAAACAGGACATTTTTCAGATTTCCTACGATAAAAAGTTAATTTGAAAACAGCAGAACATTCCTGCGGTAAACCATAATTACTGCTAAGCTGCAGTTGGTATGATATTGCTATATATATTTCTCTTTCATTTATTTGCATATTTATTTTCTTCCCAGATATATTGTAGCTGAATTTTTTTGATAAAAAACACAAAGTAAACAAAAAAGGACAATAAGCAGCATGGATTCAGTCGTCCTATGAGATCTGCATAGGCTGACCCTTGCATCTGCACAGAATCCTACTGACTTCAGCGGGTCTCCAGACAGGTACAGAGGTCTGCCTGCAGAGAACTCACTGTAGGATCAGAGCCTATGGCAGGAAATAATGGCATACAGTGACTTCTTCAATTTCATACTGAAAGGTGAAAACATATGAATGAAATTGATGGACATTACTGTGGCAGGCATGGAGCTGCTAGGTAATAATCCGAGCATACTGATATGTAATAATTGTGTGAACATTATCTGTGGCCTGGTCAGTGAGGTAAAGTTACTGTATAGCTATAATAGGTTATTTAACTTTCCTGTATGGATGTACTGGTCTATCTTAATAGCGGACTGTTGGAAAGACAAGCAGGAAAGGACAACATAGTGGCTCTGTGTAAGCAACCTCCCATCAGCTGGGCAGCAATTACAAGACAATGGCCTACTTCCAGGCTCCAGCCTAAAGTTATGCATCTGTTCTGCCAAGACTGGGAGTCTAGAGATCAAAAGGGACACTAAATGGTTAGAGGTGACAATTCCTGTGAATGTGTGTTTAAAGCACTGAGTAGCTTTTAAAGACAGAAAACTCCCTGCAGCAGACATAGAGAATTGATTTGTGATTTAATGGAAGGAACTGTCACTCAGAGCCTAGCAGCCTTGTGGTGCCTATAGGAAGCTTAGGTCTACCAGGATCCCCATCTAGAAGATAGACAGACACATGGGTTACCTAGACGTGAATATTGTCTGTTTTATTGTTTTACAGTCTTTTTCTTTGAAATGCTTTTTAAAAAAAAATAAAAACTTTCCTTTAAGAAGGCTGTCTGGTCACTGGGTACCACTGTCATAGCTCCTAGCGGAAAAAGAACTGCAGGAACTGAAACTAAGTCAGACCTGGTCTGAGAGTGGGAGAATTAGGTGATTCCATCCCAAGGTACATCATGAGATGTGAGAGGGGATGAACTCAGAAACCAGGAGGGAGTCAGAAGCACAGTTAGCCTGGTAACTGTGATAGTTATGTGAGAGACATCTGTAGTAACAAATTAAACCGCAGGCCAAATTCATCGACGGTATTAACTCCCCCAACTTCAGTGGAATGACATCAGGGATAAATTTGACCCATTTAGCCCACATCCTTCCATTTGGCAAATCTGTGTTTGGTGCAAGATTGAAGGAGGGGTAAAGACAGCTTGCTTTCAGGTGGCATTTTATCTGAAAAGATGGAGATAATGATACATACTGCCTTTGTCAAGTGCTTTGAGATTGATGAAAAAAAGCACAATGAAAAGTATGGTATCAGATATAGGTATTATTCATCATTAGAATCCCTAGATCCTGGGCCAACCAAGGACTGGGCCATTCCTCAGCATAAATTAGAGCTGACAAAGGACCGCTCTTGTTCACATCCAGGAACCTACTGTCCCAAAAAGCCATGCTGGCACCCAGGAATCAATGGAGTGGAGGGACACACTGGTGATGCCCCTTTCCTATAGAATGAATCATTCATTGGAAGACAGCAGGATGTGTGGCATAAGAGATGCTACAGTCCTCCCAAGGATTTTCAAGTGTAGGAGAATCCTTAGGAGGCCAGATCTGCTTGCTTTACAGCTGCTTTGCTCAATCAAAATGACGCAAAAGTAGCTAGAGAAGGAACCAGAACCTCACCCATTATTTCTGTGGTGCAATCACATTCTTGTTTATTCATAAATAGAGTAGGTGGCTGGATTTGAGTCTCTAAAATCTTTTGTTTAATACTTTTGTAGACAAAGATATAGCTGTAACAGTAAGATTTGCAGATAGTGGCAGTTGTTTTTATTGCCCAAGCTTGTTTCCACATATATATGGCATAGACAGTATATCTTAACTCACCAAGTCTGAACTGACAGCTAATGCGTTCTGCAGCTTTTAAGCACTGTTGCTTCAGCCAAATCCTTGTATCTTCTTCCAACTTCTTCTGATCTCTCTCACTCATGTTTATGGAAGACTAGGTACAGAACGTTTGGGTTATCACAAGAACATAACATCTTTTATAAACAGTTCTTGCCATTTTTTGCTGCCAGGGCCACAACTGTTGATTATCACGTTAGGGAAGGAAGTTTTAGTAGAGAAAATTTTCCCATGAGCAGTGCCTTATGTCAGCCACTGAGAGGAAGGACTGGTGCCACTGAATATAGAGGCAAGCCTTCTTTCCCAAGAATGTCTTAACCCTCAGTAAAATTATTTTGAGTCAAACTTACTTCTAAAAATCTTTATCCTGGAGAAAAGTTTACCTGAAGGAATCTCTTATTTTTCAGAAAGAATACCCAGAGTCATGCTTACTTCTTCTTCATGTACCAGTCTTACTCGGCCTTACTCTCAAATGTTAAACTCCAAGGTTGGATATATCCACCAACAGAAAAAGATGCAGGAGGTGAAGAGTAATACAAGAAACTCTTAATTCATGGAGTTCCTGAAGCATTATTCCAGGTTGTGGTTTGTAGAGCCATGGAGGGGAGAACCCTTGAACGAGATGGATGTTCTGAGATCTGTCAAAGTTTCATGGATCCCAGGGCAATCACACAGAGATCTGACCCCTCCATTACTCCCTACATCCTCTCTTCCTTTGGTAGCATGGCACATGAAGAAGTCATATTGCCATTACCTCCTTGCCTATCTTTGTCCTCTAACCCCCAGTTAAAGAAGGGTAAATGGCAAGTTGCTGCTGACAGAAGCAATGGATCTGAAATACCTCTATAAAATATTTCTTGCAAAAACAAATGCAGTGGACTTCAAAATAGTAATGAACTTCTTCCTTAGAGATAGCAAATGCCTAATTTGAAAAACAAGTGGTGAAGTACTTAACTTTGAAAACTAATACATTGTTTTGTGATTTTTTAAAGGGATGTTCAAAAGTGTAGTGAGGTCTTCTATTTTGGTTCTTATTTAAAAAAAAAAAAACACCTTGGTAAGTAAGGCACGAAGCAGTTAAAAGTTCTGCCTTCCTACTTTTTGTGTTAGATTATTTAAGTTAGATATTTAAAACAGGGAGAGTAACTTTTCCCTAAAGAAAATCTGTAGTAACTTTCTCACAAAGATAATGATATTGGGAGTGCTCCTGTCCCAAGATATTCTTACTGGGGAACAATAAATTCCCACAGTAGCAAGTCCTGTTATCAGGTTACTCTTATTAAGAGAAATAACCATTTCCTAGAGTAAAGATACCACAGACTAAGGTTGGTTCAGGCTACTCTTAATGTGGAGCAAGAAATTCCCAGGTTTAAAAACACTCTACTGCTTTGGCAACAGAAGATCCTAGTAGCCAGACAATCAATGCTTAAGAAGATTTTAAAGATATGGAACAAAATCCTGAGCTCCTTGCTCAGTTCATAGGCAAAATTTCCATTGAAGTTAATGACATTTTTGCCTGAGTAAGATCCTCAGGATTTTGTCCAGAACTGTATACACAACAGGACAGCAGCCCCACTACCATCCTCCCTACATTCAGTCATCAGCTTCCATAATGAAGAACTGGATACTCCCATCCTCCTTGTCACGCACAAATGCTTCCAAACCTGTCAAGTCTGCTACCACATGAATTCCGTTCTAAGAAGAGTCTGCTCAAAGGGCTAGATCCTACAATCCTAATTCAGACAAAATTCCCATAATGTCAATGAAAGTTTTGCTAAGTTAGGACTACAGAATCTATCCTTATATGAGTTTGATATCTCACTGAATCTGGACTTGAACCATAGCTCCAATGGAGAAAACCCTCATATATACACTCATCATCTTGTTTTCTTTTCAAGTTTCCTGAGCGGAGAAAAAAATACTGAAAGCCTGTTAGATACAAGGTAAAAGATATATAACATTTTAATCTTATTTCAGATCAATTAACTACACTGAAAAATTTAAAAGTACAATTTTATAACTGAGAACAAAATAATCCACTTTACTTTTATGACAACAAGAGATTTGTACATGTTCACGTTATGTTGCCGTAGGCTCAAAGCTCCCATAACTCACTTACTAGTAGACTAGGTTAATTAGGACACTCGCTAAAATATTTTTTTAACAAAATGCTGGCCAAGGAGACAGAAAATCATTTGTCGTGGTTTAGGATTTCTTAGTTGGTGCTTCACGTCATCAGCAAGAGCAGCTCCAAGTTTGTCTAAAACCTAAAGGAGAAATAAATTAGTAATAAAATTCTAAGTTTGCAGTGTTGTTGTAGCTGTGTTGGTCCCCGGATATTAGAGAGACTAGGTGGGTAACGTTTTTTATTGGATCAACTTTTGTAGGTCAATAGCTTGTCTCTTTAACCAACAAAAGTTGGTCCAATAAAAAAATGCTACTCACCCACCTTGCCTCAGTAAATATTTTAAACATACTGTAGTTACAGAAATTCTTCAAACTTTAATTCAGGCTAACTATTGACTTTTAATGCACCCTGCACTGTAGTATCTGGACATCATCTGAAGTTCTTTAAGGAGCAATCTTTCATCTTAATAAAAAGAAAAAAGAAAAGGAGTACTTGTGGCACCTTAGAGACTAACCAGTTTATTTGAGCATGAGCTTTCGTGAGCTACAGCTCACTTCATCGGATGCATCCGATGAAGTGAGCTGTAGCTCACGAAAGCTCATGCTCAAATAAACTGGTTATTCTCTAAGGTGCCACAAGTACTCCTTTTCTTTTTTCTTTTTACGAATACAGACTAACACAGCTGTTACTCTGAAACCTTTCATCTTAATGTAGCTGATCCAGAGGTCGCATCTTATTTCAACATGTTGCCATGCAGAACTATCCTACTCTCCTGACAATGTGTAGGATAAACACCCATTTTTTCATGGTCTGTGTGTATATAAATCTCCTCACTGTATTTTCCACTTTATGCATCAGATGAAGTGAGCTGTAGCTCACGAAAGCTTATGCTCAAATAAATTGGTTAGTCTCTAAGGTGCCACAAGTACTCCTTTTCTTTTTGAGAATACAGACTAACACAGCTGCTACTCTGAAACCTATCCCAATCTTGGTTCCCAAGCTCATCTTTCTGTTGTTGGGCTAGAACCATCTGAGGCAGCAGCATGCTCATTCCCTGAGGCAATGCAAGCAACTTACATTGTTCCTTAGCAGAATCCTCTGTGTGACACATGGAGCAATACAGACAATCACCAAAGGCAGATGATTCCAGCCCTCCTTAGTGGCATGGAAAGTCATTGCAATAAGAGAACTTTGAAAGAGAGACGGGAAAGGAAAATAAATGCGGGACTCACTTATTGAGTAAGGTATTGCAACATACATGCTGTAAATAAAATTGATGGTACTCAGATTATTTGACTTCCCTATTTGTGGATTCAAAACTAAACAATGCATCAATGCATTTTGTTTGTAGGTGTATTATCTTTTATATATCAGGTTAAATTGGTGGGCGGGAATCTATGTTGATTCTGCTTTATAACTCAAAGCAAATAAAAATTTCAAGATGGTTACTGCCAACGATTCTTAGAGACTATGAAAAAAAGGGGGAAGGGGAAGAATATAAGAACTGAACAAAACTTTGAACCATATAAACACTATGAAGGGAAGGAATGCTTTAGGGTTTACCTACAAGTAAGGAAATTTTATTAAGCAAAGAAAAGTTAAAGCTGAATATCAGAAAACCCATAAGAAAGCAAAATATTCTGACAATTTTTTATTAAATTATATTTCAGAATTAGATACTAAGTATAATGGGGCAAACTCAGATCTGGTGAAGGTATGAATTTGGTCTGATGTTTATTGCTAGCATTCTGTTCAAATATGTCCATCTGGCCAGTATTTATAACATGCTTTGTCCATGAGATGAGTGAAATTAAAGTTACAGAACGCAAACAGTCTGGAAGATTGTAATCTTCCCCTTGCCTCATATGTGTCGAGAGTTTCTTTAGCTGTTTTTGTGCAAACACACTGCCTTTAGAGAATTTATTGTGGGAAAGCTAATGTGAACAGTTGAGTAACATTCTGATGCATGACTTTTGTCCTAACTTTCAAGAAGAACAATAAAATTCTTGACAAGCTAACTGAAATAGTCATTAGAATATTTGCCTACTTGCATATTTAAAAACAACAGTTGTTGTTTTAATACCCCCCACACTAAGGAAAAAAATGTCCATATAAGCAAAGCAATAGGAACAAGGACAGATCAAAAATTGCAAAGATGACATCCACATGCATTTAAATCGTTATTAATAGATGCATATTTTGCAAACAAACATTTTACCTTATGCCATGGTTTTCCTGGTAATAATGTGTCTTGTAGGCTAGAATTTAACCAAGATACATCCAAAGTCTGATGGTTTCCACATAATCTTATCCTCGCATGTCCAGATGTTCCTCCAACTTTATTCATATCATTGGGATACTTTCATCAGACACAGATTTCCTTATGTGCTCTTGTCAGCTTTATGCAGAACTTCTTAATTATATGATGCTGAAAAACCTCAGTCAGGGAAAATCATTAACGTATATGTTACAATGTAGCTAGAAATATTATTTAAGAAAGTTATTCCTTCTCCGTGATGACATTTTTTCAATCCATCATTCCAGCAGCGATTTAAAACTTTTTGTTCTGAACTAAATTAAATATTTAAATTGTAACAGAAATTACAGAGGAACTGGGTGCACAGTGCTCAATCCGTATGGAATTCCCACTAGAAGTCCTGTGTATGGAGCACCTACAAGATCAGACCAATAAAGACACAAGAGTTCCTGCAGTATCACCAACTTACATTAGCACCTATGTACAATTTTATAAATCATTTACTCTTTTGTCCAAGTTCATGTTGAAGCAAATCCCCATTAAACTTCAACAGGAACTGGCCCATAGCTTCTAGAAGACTTCTCAGGATTTTGGATAATTTTTTCCCCCCACAATCCATACCACACAAGACCCTATGCAAAGTCCACACTAAAGGACATGATTTTCACAAGTATTGACCAGCCAAAACTCAATGGGATCTGTGGGCGCTCAGCACCATTTAAAATCAAGCCCTAGGTGCTTAAATGGGGCATAGTATACTAAAAGACACTTTCATTCAGGTAAGAATGTTGTATAGATCATATCACCAAGTAATTAGATTAATGACAGATGAATCCATTAATATCGGTGTATACTTGGAGGTTGTAAAGTGTTTATATACATAAAAGTATCATTAGTACAGTGAGTGCAATTTAAAATTCAGCATTTATAGAATCATAGAATCATAGAATATCAGGGTTGGAAGGGACCCCAGAAGGTCATCTAGTCCAACCCCCTGCTCGAAGCAGGACCAATTCCCAGTTAAATCATCCCAGCCAGGGCTTTGTCAAGCCTGACCTTAAAAACCTCTAAGGAAGGAGATTCTACCACCTCCCTAGGTAACGCATTCCAGTGTTTCACCACCCTCTTAGTGAAAAAGTTTTTCCTAATATCCAATCTAAACCTCCCCCATTGCAACTTGAGACCATTACTCCTCGTTCTGTCATCTGCTACCATTGAGAACAGTCTAGAGCCATCCTCTTTGGAACCCCCTTTCAGGTAGTTGAAAGCAGCTATCAAATCCCCCCTCATTCTTCTCTTCTGCAGACTAAACAATCCCAGCTCCCTCAGCCTCTCTTCATAAGTCATGTGCTCTAGACCCCTAATCATTTTTGTTGCCCTTCGCTGGACTCTCTCCAATTTATCCACATCCTTCTTGTAGTGTGGGGCCCAAAACTGGACACAGTACTCCAGATGAGGCTTCACCAGTGTCGAATAGAGGGGAACGATCACGTCCCTCAATCTGCTCGCTATGCCCCTACTTATACATCCCAAAATGCCATTGGCCTTCTTGGCAACAAGGGCACACTGCTGACTCATATCCAGCTTCTCGTCCACTGTCACCCCTAGGTCCTTTTCCGCAGAACTGCTGCCTAGCCATTCGGTCCCTAGTCTGTAGCGGTGCATTGGATTCTTCCATCCTAAGTGCAGGACCCTGCACTTATCCTTATTGAACCTCATCAGATTTCTTTTGGCCCAATCCTCCAATTTGTCTAGGTCCTTCTGTATCCTATCCCTCCCCTCCAGCGTATCTACCACTCCTCCCAGTTTAGTATCATCCGCAAATTTGCTGAGAGTGCAATCCACACCATCCTCCAGATCATTTATGAAGATATTGAACAAAACCGGCCCCAGGACCGACCCCTGGGGCACTCCACTTGACACCGGCTGCCAACTAGACATGGAGCCATTGATCACTACCCGTTGAGCCCGACAATCTAGCCAGCTTTCTACCCACCTTATAGTGCATTCATCCAGCCCATACTTCCTTAACTTGCTGACAAGAATACTGTGGGAGACCGTGTCAAAAGCTTTGCTAGAGTCAAGAAACAATACATCCACTGCTTTCCCTTCATCCACAGAACCAGTAATCTCATCATAAAAGGCGATTAGATTAGTCAGGCATGACCTTCCCTTGGTGAATCCATGCTGACTGTTCCTGATCACTTTCCTCTCATGTAAGTGCTTCAGGATTGATTCTTTGAGGACCTGCTCCATGATTTTTCCAGGGACTGAGGTGAGGCTGACTGGCCTGTAGTTCCCAGGATCCTCCTTCTTCCCTTTTTTAAAGATTGGCACTACATTAGCCTTTTTCCAGTCGTCCGGGACTTCCCCCGTTCGCCACGAGTTTTCAAAGATAATGGCCAAGGGCTCTGCAATCACAGCCGCCAATTCCTTCAGCACTCTCGGATGTAACTCGTCCGGCCCCATGGACTTGTGCACGTCCAGCTTTTCTAAATAGTCCCTAACCACCTCTATCTCCACAGAGGGCTGGCCATCTCTTCCCCATTCTGTGATGCCCAGCGCAGCAGTCTGGGAGCTGACCTTGTTAGTGAAAACAGAGGCAAAAAAAGCATTGAGTACATTAGCTTTTTCCACATCCTCTGTCACTAGGTTGCCTCCCTCATTCAGTAAGGGGCCCACACTTTCCTTGGCTTTCTTCTTGTTGCCAACATACCTGAAGAAACCCTTCTTGTTACTCTTGACATCTCTTGCTAGCTGCAGCTCCAGGTGCGATTTGGCCCTCCTGATATCTTTCCTACATGCCCGAGCAATATTTTTATACTCTTCCCTGGTCATATGTCCAAACTTCCACTTCTTGTAAGCTTCTTTTTTATGTTTAAGATCCGCTAGGATTTCACCATTAAGCCAAGCTGGTCGCTTGCCATGTTTACTATTCTTTCGACTCATCGGGATGGTTTGTCCCTGTAACCTCAACAGGGATTCCTTGAAATACAGCCAGCTCTCCTGGACTCCCTTCCCCTTCATGTTAGTCCCCCAGGGGATCCTGGCCATCTGTTCCCTGAGGGAGTCGAAGTCTGCTTTCCTGAAGTCCAGGGTCCGTATCCTGCTGCTTACCTTTCTTCCCTGCGTCAGGATCCTGAACTCAACCAACTCATGGTCACTGCCTCCCAGATTCCCATCCACTTTTGCTTCCCCCACTAATTCTACCCGGTTTGTGAGCAGCAGGTCAAGAAAAGCGCCCCCCCTAGTTGGCTCCCCTAGCACTTGCGCCAGGAAATTGTCCCCTACGCTTTCCAAAAACTTCCTGGATTGTCTATGCACCGCTGTATTGCTCTCCCAGCAGATATCAGGAAAATTAAAGTCACCCATGAGAATCAGGGCATGCGATCTAGTAGCTTCCGTGAGTTGCCGGAAGAAAGCCTCATCCACCTCATCCCCCTGGTCCGGTGGTCTATAGCAGACTCCCACCACTACATCATTCTTGTTGCACACACTTCTAAACTTAATCCAGAGACACTCAGGTTTTTCCACAGTTTCGTACCGGAGCGCTGAGCAGTCATACTGCTCCCTTACATACAGTGCTACTCCCCCACCTTTTCTGCCCTGCCTGTCCTTCCTGAACAGTTTATAACCATCCATGACTGTACTCCAGTCATGTGAGTTATCCCACCAAGTCTCTGTTATTTACTGTTCTGCAGTACCATATATATTATTCTCAATTACCACAAGAAGATGTAAATGCTGAAGTTTTTAAAAGAGCACCCACTCTATTATTTTTATGACTCAGGCCCTGATCCTACAAAGATTAATACATGTGCTTAACTTTACACACTGTTTATCTCACTGAAGTCAACAGGACAATTCACTGTTTAAAGTTAAGTATGAGTCAGAATGACTGGGGCCTTAATTAAGAGAAATGAGAGAGGAGCTACTGAATTAGGGTTCTGTCTTTAATTTGTACTGAAATAATTAATTTAAGAGTTTTTATAACTTTTGTATAAAAAGTTCCCTTGGGTTGAAAACTGAGAGACATATTCTCAGATCCAAAAGCATTTTCTCTGTAATAGTTTTGCATATAAAACCAATATATTACTTTTCTATTATGTTGCACTTTTACAACTGAGAAACGTTTATTTTTAAAATAGGGACTTGGAATTCAGGATTGATGTGTATTGATCACTGTAGGCCCCAATCCTTCAGGGATGCACCACATGGACAAAGTGGTGTGCCCACACAGGTAACTTTGCAAGATGCAAGCCTTAATTTCTACTTTTATTGTCTAAGTGAGAAACAGTATTGCGCCCAGCTTACCAAGCGATCCAGATTGCTCAGCATCAGGGTGATCTGTCCTCTTTATTATTTACCATTCCCCCAATTTTTGTGTCATCTGCATTCTTTATCAGTGATAATTTTATGCTTTCTTCCAGGTCATTAATAAAAATGTTAAATAACATAGGGCCAAGAACCAGTCCCTAAGGGACCCCACAAGAAACACAGCCATACTATGATAATTCCCCATTTACAAATATATGTTGAGACCTATCAGTTAGCCAACTTTTAATCCATTTAATGCATGACATGTTAATTTTATATCTTTCTATTTTTTAATCAAATTATCACTAGGTACCAACTCAAATGCCTTTATCTCTCTCTTTCAGATACTTCTGTGGCCTCCATTACCATAGTATCTAAGCATCTTACAATCTTTAATGTTTTTATCCTTACAACACCCCTGTGAGACAGGGAAGTACATTTATCACTCAATTTACAGATGGGGAACTGAGGCACAGAAAGAGAGACTAAGAGTTAGTCTTTACACATGAAAATAAATTTGTAATAAGATAGGATGTGAATTTAAAGCCGATTCCTGATTAACTCCACGTGCAGATGTTTTTATTCTGAAATAAGAACATCCACACATGGAGTTAATCAGGAAGAGCTATTCCAGAATAACTCCCTGTGTACACAAGCACTAAGTGACCTGCCCAAGACCATATAGGGAATCTGTGGCAGAGCTGGCAATTGAACCTAAATCTGCTGAGTCCCAGGCTAGCACCCTAACCACTGGACCATCCTTCAAAGATCCAAATCACAAAAATCTGAACCCCATCACCACAGTAAAAATCCCAATAAATATTTAAACCTTTACAGAGTTTCAAATGAGAGTTTAACCTTAATAATAAAAAATCATAATACTTTGCACATATAGTGCTCTGACTCAAAGCACCGGACAAACATTAATTTACCCCTGTCCGTGGGTATTGCCACATTTTACAGAGAAAACTGAAGCACGTCGGGGTTAAGTGACTTGCCCAAATTCAGGTCAGTGGCAGAGCCTGGATGAGAAATCATGACTCCTGCTTCTCAGCTGTGCTCTTAGCCCACACCTCACTCCCGGTCCCCAGGTAATTTTAGTCATAACTCCCCATCTTCACTCCTACCATCCACCCCCTCATCCCTGGCCTGCCACTGCCACGTTCACCCTCATATGGCACCTACCAGCTTCATCAAAAGCCATTCCCCAGCACCTTCAACTCACTAGCACCTGCAGACAGCACCCTCCAAATCCCTGCTCCTCCCTCTCTGCCCTCAGGCTGGCGGCCCCCTTCCCTTCCTTCTCAATCCCTGACCCCCACCCACTCTTCCTCACACCCTGACTGCCGCCGCTCCAACCACTCACACCCCAGCTCCTCTCCTTCCTCCCCCCGACCCCTCCCGACCCTTCCCACCCCGGCCTCCGCCCCACAACTCCCTCTTACCCCCTCCTCACCATCTGCCTCCCCCTCCCCCGCGGGCTCGGCGGCTCGCTGGACGCAGGGCCTGAGCCTAGTTGCTATGGCGACAAACAGCGCCAGGCCTTCCTCCTCCTCCCAGCTCCTCCTCTTCCCCCAGCCGGTAGTTGCTGCGGCTGCTTCTGCCCCCGCCCCCAATCTAGCCCAGGCGTCAGTGATGGAGGCCCTGGGAGGCCGCGGCCCGGGCAGCAGGGCTGGGCACGGAGGCCCGGCCGCGTTATGAGAGGTAAGGTTGCGGGGCCGGGGTGATTTGCCCCTCTGGCTCCGCCACTTACCTGTGCTGCGGCAGATCTGCCCCCGGCTCTGACCTCGGGCCGTGTAAACGGGGATTGAGCCCTCGCTGTCTCCTGCCAGGGTGGAAGTGGAAAGGGGAGGAGGGCTACCTCTCACAGTTTATCCCCACCCCCGCCGCCTTATCTGGGGTTCAGATGGAAGGGGGGGATTTGTCCCCCATCCTCTGTGCAAATGGAAGGGGGGCATTTGCCTCTCATTGTCTGCCCTCTCTCCCCCTGCCCCCTTGTTAGGGGAGAAAGGTGGAAGGGGAATTAGCCCCTTACTGTCTGCCCCACTCCCACCCCTGGGTGGAGATGAAAGGGGGCACCCACTGGTGCTGCCAACCCACGCTCACCTAGTTGGCACAGGAGGGTGTGTATGTCACCCCCGCTGTGTCCCTGCTGGGAAGGGAAAGCGGGGATTGGCACTCCTCTGGGTGCTCATTTGTTCATAACGATATTTACCTGGGATAGGTGTCTTTGCCTTGGGAGGAACTCAGCAGTGCAACAGGGTGACATTCTGATGTGATGATGTCAGGCCAGGATGCCGTGTTGGCTCATCCCTCCACACTGTGACAGATAGATGTTTTGCAGGCTAGACAGGTGGCTTCAGAACCTCTGTTTGCAGGACACCATTTCTGATACACCTGGGAGCATCCCATAAACTCAGGCCTGGGTAGGAGGATCTGACATGCTGAAAAAGTAAAATTAAAGAGAATTTAAAAAAAAATATGTTTTGGTCAGTGTTCAGAGAGTAGATTTGAGATCCACTAATTAAAATACAAAATGTTTGTTAATATATATTTAATATTAGGGTGCCTATTAAATACTTAAATTAGGAAGTGAAAAGAATTCTTATAGTGACATTAACTCAGCCATATTGTGCATTCTATGTGTTTTATAGTATGATTTAATAATAAATGCAGTTATTTTTAAAGTTCTCTAAACAGGTAAACTGCCATGGGCTGATTCTGCAAAGCCATACTACTAAGCATAGCGCTCTATTAGAACAATGGAATTACTTACAGTATAGGAACTACTTTGTCCTGGTAGTTTTTGTAGGAGCAGGTCATAAACCCCCAAATCAAGAGTGCTAATTAAATTAATCAATTTTTGCAACATAAGTGTTAAGGGCCTGATCCTCCAAACCCGTGCATGAGAAACTTTATTCATACACTAAAGTGGTCCTGTTGACTTCAGCTTATTGGATTACTCACACACACTAAGTACAGTACATGAGTTTTTGCAAGACTGAGGCCTACAATATGAACGTAGGACAACAGATAATGTATCCGTAATAGCTCTGAATGTTAGTGAGAAGTTTTACTGTGCATGCAGTTTTTCTTAAATGCTAACAACTCAATTTTTTTTTTTTTACAAATTAGCAGAATCTAGTTTTGTTTCAAATGTTAAGTCTTTGCTAATGTAGATATGTGCACAAATAGCATATTGAGATTTTCTTGCAATTCAGACTGTATGTTTTTCATGCTTGCATAACTGAAAAACAGGACAATAGATTTTACTCAAACTTTCCTACATGTCCAACAAAAAAAAACATTTTTGAGAAAATGGTGAGCAACTGAAAAAGGTTTATAATGAAAATCCCAACTAAACCACAACTGTAGTGTTTGCTACAGATAAATATTGTAAAAATACTTTGCCCTTCTGTGCTATCCAGTAATCTCAAAACACATTCCAAAGGATATCTAATGAAACATTATACCATTCCTGGGAAGTATATAAGAACTATTATACCCATTTGACAGATGGGGAGACTGAGGCACAGAAATGAAATGAATTGCCAAGGGACACAGTGAGTAAATTACAGTACTTGGAATAAAACCCAGATCTCTTGCTCTAACCATTAGACCACTCTTTACTGTCTGCAATTGCCTTTGGACCTAGATTCTCTACCAACCCTAACCCAGTCCCACACATTTGCTCTTTATTTCCTGCTTTCTTCTCCCTCCCAGGATTACATTGCCTATGCAAAGCCCCCATATGGTCCAGGCTCTTCCCAGTGCCTTTTAAAAAGTGGATTAACCTGGTTCCACTCACTTCCCCGACAGGATAATCTCTTCTGGTAATCCCATAATGGCACTCTGTTTTCAGTACTCACTGGATTTTGATTAGACTCGTCTGTGTCTAAATACATGCCATTTTATGGATGCTTAAATGTGCAGGTCCCATCCCCCACCTTTATTATTTCCTTCCTTCCTTCCTTCCTTCCTTTCCTTTTTCTATAAACATATATATCATGTTAAAACTTCTGCTATACAAGCTAGTGCCTGTCTCCTCCTATTCAGCTGGGTTCTTTCTAATTTTCAGTGTAGCTTTGGCTTTTCCAGACTGTATGTGTGGCAGCCCATTGAAGGTTACAGTATATATCATTGAAAGAGAGTAAGTCAGTGGATGCTGTGAGCAATTCACACAGAGGCTTCTCATTAAGGTAAGGGGTGGGAGCCTAAAATGCAAACCTCCAGAGCTAAAGAAACCAGTATTTGTATATCTATCACTGTACCAGTGGTCTATGTATCTAGATCATCAGGATGGCCAAAAGGCTGTGTATTTCAGAGAGACAATTCTCTTTTCCTAACTGAATGGAACACTGCTCCTTTAAACATGGCTTTTCCCCCCCGCTTTAGGAGACATAGCAGTGAGACAAAAGAATCTGGACCAGAGAAAGATCAATTCAACGCCATGCAATCAAATTGCACTCATCTCCACAATGCCCCAGGAAGTGGTGATGTTCCCTCGTCTTCTCAGAGTGCTCATACAGCAGGGCTGCCAGGAGAAGGCTCTTGCCACCATACTGGAGATGTTCACATCCAGCTAAGTTCTGCCTTGGGAGAATCTGGGGAAAACCCCAGTTTCAGGCACATGCGATCAGGTTCCCAGGGCCGTTCACATGGCCACTCCCACAATGAAGCGAGGGGGTCTGAAGATTCCACCTTAGATTCAGAGGAACACAGTGGCAGCTCCATCTCTGAACTCAGATATCTCCTCCAGTGGCTGCACAAAAGTCTTCCATACATCTTGATTCTGTGTATCAAACTGACCATGCAACATATAATCGGTAGAGTATAACAGAGTATGGTATGAGGGAACTAGCCCTTTTTTCCTGCATTCAATCCTGCTTATGAGCATGCCTGAAGTATAATTTGATTTACTTTTAGCTTTATTTTAATTTCATTTCTTCACTGGAAGGAGAAATTTCCTATAAGAGATTTCAATCAATTAATCTGTTTTTCTTTTGTTAGCATATACAATGTAGCTTAATTATTTTAGCTTGATTGCCTGAACTGTTAAAATTGTATTCTGTTATTGCAAGTACTTGTGAGAAGTGCACTTATTTTGCTCTTATTTTATTTTAATCCAGTTCCTTATTTTCCTCCATATAACTGACCCATTTTTCCTAATAGGCATTTCTCTTGGAATTGGGCTGCTAACAACTTTTATGTATGCAAACAAAAGCATTGTAAATCAGGTTTTTCTAAGAGTAAGTATTGCCCGTTGCAATGAAGTTTAAGTGTTTTTACGTTAACTATTACCCAAGACTTTCATGCATCAGTTTTTGAGAGAAATGTGAAATGATCTTATATTAATTTAGTAAACAAAACAGATAAATATCATAGGATTTTTGAAATGTAAATGTTTTAGCTATCAATAAAATTTACACACTTCTAAACCTGACTTAGCATTTGTCAGAGAAGCATACTTTGCAAATTTAAAATAAAATATTGGTACAATCTCTTTTTCTGACTTTGCATATCAAAATGCCTGACAATGCTTCTGCCGTAATGAGACAGAAATGCTTAACTGTATTTTAAGAATGGTTAAAACTACTGTTTCATATGCAGAGTATCTGTTATGAGGGCACAGGGGTTATTGAGAATTTTGTTACTTAGAAAAGCGGTTGAGGAGATATATATCTCCTCAACCGCTTTTCTAAGTAACAAAATGAAATGAATGCCCAAGCAGTAACACTTCTGCTTGGGCGTTCACCCCATTAAAGGTTTCAGAGTAGCAGCCGTGTTAGTCTGTATCCACAAAAAGAAAAGGAGGACTTGTGGCACCTTAGAGACTAACAAATTTATTTGAGCATAAGCTTTCGTGAGCTACAGCTCACTTCATCGGATGCATTCAGTGGAAAGTAGATCACAAAAGCTTATGCTTAAATAAATTTGTTAGTCTCTAAGGTGCCACAAGTCCTTTTCTTTTCATCCCATTAAAGTGCATGGAGATGTGTGTGAGCACAATGATCTGCCCTTGAACTACTTCTTCATGGTGTAAAGTAACATAGCAGCATCTTGTACTAGTGACTGTGTTCAAATACTGCTGTCCTAGTTTTATTGAGTGTGAAAGAAATTAACTTGAGACTTAAAAAAAAATCAAAGTAACAGAAAACTATTACATTTTTAATGTGTATCTTACAGGAAAGGTGCTCCAAGTTGCAATGTGCTTGGGTACTGATATTCCTAACCGGGTCATCTCTCCTCTTGTATTATACCTTTCACTCTCAGTCACTTTATTACAGGTAATTAGCAGAACATCTATGTTATATTAGTCACTTTAAATGAAATGTCATTTCTTGTGAAAATCTCATCTTTGCTCCTGGCATTTTTTTTTTTTTAAGAGAATCAAGAAGTTGGCTTCACTTAGCGCAGATAAATAAATAAATGATGGGCCCAGTCCTGCAAAGCCTTACTGCAGAACACTCATGTGAAGAAGGGTTTGCAAGATTAGGCCCTATGTCTGGGGTTCACTGGCACAACTTGGGTTTGATTCTCAGCCCCGTCACCCCTTGGTGTGGGAGTACTGGGGATACAGTGCCATAAGTCTCTAGCAGGGCATGTGTCTAAGTTTCTTCTGTCACTAGTTTACAATAACCCTGCTAACTGATTAAGGGGCAACATTGGCAGAATGGGAAAGGGAGCAAGTACTTGTATGGCAGGATGACTGTTACGATGCAGATGTAAAGTGGATTCGAAATGGGGAGCTCTTCATGGATGACAAAAGCTCTCTCTTTCCCACTCCTTCTAGAGGAAAACATTACACTATCTAAACATGCTTTTAAAAAAAAAAAAAGTACCCTTTTAAATGAAACCGTACGCTAATATCTATTCATGGTGTGTACCTCTGGAGCTTGTACCCTTGTAATTTTAGATATTTCTTTTTGTAGCTTAATCTTTTTAAAACCTACTGTGGATTTTATGAACTTCTGGGAGGTACTTTGGATCGTGGGAATCACAGACTTTATTCTGAAATTCCTCTTCATGGGCTTCAAATGCTTTATTCTCTTGGTGCCTTCTTTTATGATGTCTTTTAAATCCAAGGTAAGAAAATAATCTATACTTAGCTTTAGCATGAACATCCTTTTACAGTACAATCAGCCAGTCATGAATTCCACCTAGAGGAACATTTTTCTTAATTAAAGTTCTGCACATTATCTGTCGATGCAGGGGAAGGGGAAAACCATTCTCAACTATTTTTTGAGTATGGTCTTTCAGACAGTTGTGCACCCATTTTATAGTAATTTAATCTAGACCACATTTCCCTAGTTTGGTTATGAGAATGTCATGTGAGATTGTGTCAAAAGCCTTACTAAAATCAAGATATGTGACTGCAACTGCTTTCCCCTATCCACCAGGCCCAGTAACTCTTTTAAAGAAAGAAATTAGGTTGGTTTGGCATGATTTGTTCTTGACAAATCCATGATGGTTATTCCTTATTGTATTGTCCTCTAGGTGCTTATAAACCGATTGCAAAACTGTTTTAAAAGGGAGGGCATGGAGCTTTTAAAGAACACAAAGTAGCTTGTGGGGGAGGTAAATGGAGTTTTGATTTACATGTGGTTGTAAAAGAAAAGGCCTTTTCTTAACCCCCGTTTTTCTCAGCATTATACATGCAGACAATTTTTAACAGAAAATTGATCTAAAATTAATTTTTCTGTTTGCATTTTTCTTGTAACTTTTCCCCTTTTTTAATGCTTATGAAAGCAAGACTGATAACAGTGGTAAGTAGGTAGGCACTCTGCAAAGGCACCCCTATTCTGATCTTTTGTACCTTGGTTTTTCTGGCCTTCTCTTGAGCAGAGCCTGCCAATCGTGCAGCTGTTTTATGGTAGCTGACAAATGTCAACTAAGGACTTGCCAAAGATCATCAGTTTTGTTTTGTTTGTCATGACACCTGACTCTAATTGGTGAAGTGTTAGTGAATTAACCCATGATAAAACTTCTTTTTAACTCCTTTTTAAAAATCATGATCTTGGCCCCATTTTTTAGGAGTTTAATGTAATACCATGCAGTTTTGTAACTCTTACATGTATGGGATTTTAATGACTCACGTTTCCAAACAATATTTCAGATCTGTCGAGTCACTAGTTAAGATATAATGAGGGATAAATATTAAAAAGAGTAAATATATAGAAAAGATGCATTAACTTTAAATTATCTGTATTTTAAATGTATTTTTAAATATTCCTCTTGTTGTTCGTAGGGCTACTGGTATATGCTGTTAGAAGAATTCTGCCAGTATTACCGTACATTCGTCCCCATACCAATTTGGTTTCGTTATCTTATTGGCTATAGGGAGCTGGACAATGTACTGGGGTGGAGTCTTGGAGTATTGCTAGGTCTGATCTACTTCATCCTAAAAGTATGTAAATGTTATCCTTCCTCTGTATTTTAATGTATAAAATGATACTGCAGTAATTACCATAGAAGAGATGTAGACATACAAATGAATGTATTCTGAAATATTCCCCAGAGTTTGAGCTGACTTGCTGGTTTAATACAGCCTTCCAAAATCAATATAAAGTTTTGCTAGGTCAGGCACTAGATCTATTCACCCTCCCTTTGAAGGATGATTAGAAAACTAATGATGTTTTACACAGTCCAAAAATTGCTTGCCACAACTGAGGGTGAAAGTAGGAATTCTGTCTGAACTAGTTGCTAATGCCAGGATGGCTAATATGTTTTGTGTCCTTCAAGCTAAGATCCACTGGGTTGCTCTCACTGTTGGAGAGTTCAAGTTCTTAATTTCACTTTAACACAGCAAGCACTAGGGCATTCTGAGGGTGGAGGGCCTGAGCCTCTGGTACCTGCTGTGTCTGGGAGGTCTGCCGGAGCCTGAGTTTGGCAAACTTCATGGCACTATTGTGCTTTTGAGTGGCCTTTGTAATAATAGGGAATCAGGTTGGTGGGGGTTTTTTTGTTCTTGTTTTTTGTTAATTAGAGACTTCTGTTATTCTGTTTGTTTGTTGTAATTTTGCTGTAGAGTGCCCATGTGCCTTGGTACCGTCAATATAAATTTCTAAAGAGAAATTTTACATCAAATTGAGGTAGCTTTTGTCAAACTCATAAATGCCTTCCAAAGTAAGACCAAACTTGAACTAGGGTGGAAAAAAAAATATTAAGAACTTGTGGACAGAATGTGGAGTAATGCACCAAATAATAGTCTTAACTGTTACTTGTAGACTTCTTGTAGGCAGTATGTAAACAAATTGCCATGGGAGATGGGCAGAATTCCAGTCAACAAAACCATCTCCTTTTGGAAAATCTTGCATTATGTAAAATTTTTGCTTTGGGTTTCCATTCCACTATTTTAACTTGTCAGCTTAATCTGTTTTTCCTTAACATGGCTTAAAACCTCCCCCGTCACAAAGGGAAGTTGGGTATCAATTCCCATTGACTTTCAGTGTAGTCGGGTACCCAACTCCCTTTAGTCCCTTTAACACTATCCCACTCTGTGCTTATACTAGGCATATCCAAAACTGTCTTGGTTTGGTACAGTTTATATATAACACAGCAGCTGTATTCTATTGTTTACTATACACATGCAAAATTAAAAGATCATTATGTTAAAAGAACATTATTAAGATTGCAAAATCAAGTACTTACAAGGTAGGCAATGCTAGATATAAAGTTGCCTGTGCCACCTTAATTTGGCCCCCTTGTGTATATTCACTGTGGTACAGTCTTTAATTACATGATCTCTTACTATTTTTTTCCAGTGAGGACAGACTCTTCTGAGATATTAGCTGCTGAAATCTAAGAAGTCTCTACTGAGCATACATGAACTATAATTTTTAAAGGCATATAATTTGGCCAAATATGAATAAATTTTCATGGGGATGGCAGAAGGCACATCCCTGACACAAAGACATTTTGCGGCCAAATTGCAAGTTCCTCCTCCAAAACATGGGGGTCCGAGAGAATCTCAAAGAAAAGGTTACCAGAATTTTTGTAACATGGGCAAAACAATATATTTTACCCTAGTCTAATTTTTGGAACAGCTGAACCATTTTTGGTTGAAATTTTGCACGAGAGGCAGACACCCAGCATGGAAAATTTCAGACTTAACAGTTAAAATTTGGCAAAGTTTATAAGCAACCGAAAGCATGGCTTTAAAAAGGGGAAGTGTTGGGCAACTCAGTAATAAGTAGAGCTACCAGTCCCACCTATAATTTGTTTCATTACCAGACTAAAAGTAAAACATTGAAGGCCAAATGTGCAAAGCGTTGCATGGAATTTTAGCACTGAGGCTCTTCACTTCAAAACCTGCACAAAGTTTGAAAATCTAGCTCTTGGAAATAAATATTAAGCATAATTTTGTTTTTCTTTTCTCAATTTCAGCTTTTGAGCCTTTTTGGACATCTGAGAAACTTTAGACAGGTTTTGCGTATATTTTGTACACGACCAGTGAGTATTGGATTCTCTGTAACAACAAAGTGACAAATGTGGCTTCCACAAAAATAATTCTTCTTGAAGATAGCTTTTTCCTGTGTACTAGTTGATCACATTATGTTCTTTTAGTTACATGGAGTTCAACTTTCAAAGTAATCCCACTGTTTGTTCCCTTCTTACAGTTACTTGCACTGTAAAATTTAATTTCTCAGCTTCACGATCATGGGCCGACCTGAAGTCACTTTAAAAGTGATCAGTTTTTTTATTGTAAGCAGCATCTTGAGGTAAAATATTTGAATACCATGTAAATAAAGTATGATGTAAAGAATATATTTTAAAACTGGGCAAAATATTTGTTTGACTCACATCTGCAAGAGCAAAGTAGCAAACCTTTACCCATTAGCAACTAACTGAAATATACAAGAGTAAGACCCAGATCTTGGCAAAATAACTGAAGAGTAAATAGATATTCCATTCAGAATAAAAAATTATTCTTTTTCTAGAATAGTGGGTGGTTGGTAAAATGTACTGTAATTTAATCTAGAGCCTGCTGTGCATGTACCAGAATATATAGGAGGATTTTTGACATTTAATTAGATTAATGCTAAAATACCTTACACAGTCTGTGTAAGCAATACTCTCTTAACAGTAAGTGATGTGTTTTCATTCTGGTCAATGTGTATCAGCTCATGACAGAACTTTGCTGCAGGAAGGCCACCACTGTAGCAAATTACTTTCAAAGTCCCCACATAGCGTCCTCAGTAGATTATACCCAAATACCACCTTCCCCTGGAGCATGTATGTGTCAATATAGCATCCTAAGGATTGGAACACTTAACATCCTGTTGCCCCAGGGATTTTCTAGTTTCTTCTCTAACCACATCCTTTCAATCTTCCTTATCCTCTTCTGGATCTTAACATCTGGTGCAAAAATCTCTTTTTTTTAACAGCACTATGGGGTGACAGCTAGCAAGAGACAGTGTTCTGAAGCAGATGATATTTGTTCAATATGCCAAGCTGAATTTCAAAAGCCTATTCTTCTAATCTGCCAGGTAATTCTAAAGAGATTTTGAATTCGAGAATCACAATGTGGGGAGGAGGCTTCTGTTCTGAAACTTTGTGAATCAAACTGATGTTGACAGTGTCAGTTGGAAAGTAGCAACAGGTTTATGGAAAAAACTTGTAGATGCTTGTGAATGGGAAACTCCCTTTTGATGGAAGAGTATTGTAAGTCTCGCTAGCTTGTGTATAGTTGCCTGCAACTTTTTTTTAAATGTTTGAAATTTTATATTACATGCTAAAGACAGCAGCTTTCAGTATTATATTGTATGGGAACAGTTTAATACTAGCAAGTATTCAACAAGGGATTGGACACTTATATCGATAAAAGAATATACAGTGTTGATGTGAACAAATTTTGGAAGAGTTTAAATTTCATGCCTCAAAGACTAAAGAAATACCTAACTACTATGGATTAGGAGGGTTTTTTTTTCACCTTTCCCTAAAGCATATAGTGCTGACTGTAGTCAGAAACAACATACTGGACTAGCTGGACCATGAGTCTGATTTAATATGGCAATTCCTATGTTTCTGAGGAGATTTGAAGACACTATACACTTGGGGTAGAAAAAGCATATCAACTTGTTTTCACTTGATTACACTGTCTATGCAGTACTTCACTCCTGTCCATTTACTTCTAGAATCCTTGCAAGTCTTCATACTGCTGACACTTGGCAAAGTTTTTATTTATTTTATTTTATTTATTTATTTATTTAAAACTAGTTGCTGTTGCTACAGGTAGGGTTGGTATCACAGTCTATTGTTAAGATTGCCCAACATTTCCCATTATACGACCCTGTTTTCAGTTGCTTTTAACTTGCAAAACTTTAACCATTTGCGATGAAATTTTCCATGTTAGGTGTCTGCTTCAGGCTGATTTTTGTTTGTTCGTTTGTTTTTGAAAATTTCAGCCAAAACAGTCTAGCCCCTTCTGAGAATGAGGCTAGGGAAAAATACATTTGTTAAAAAAAATTCTGGTGAACTTTTCTTTTAGCGGCTGTCTAGCTTCCTTGTGCTTTGGAGCAGAAACTCTAAATTTGTCAGGGGGTTGCCTTTGTGACAGGGATGTACCTGTTGCTCTCCCTGTGAAAATCTGCCCAGGGCTCAGGAGGACTTTTTCCTGCAATTGCAACTCGGGGCTGCTGCAGCCAGGGCTGTATCTGGGTCTGGGCACCTGAACTGAGTGCAGGGAGCCTGTCTTTCCTGTGCTCTCAGTGACCCCCCTTCTGGGTCCAGGCAAGAGGAAGGATGAAACCACCTAATTTGAAAGCAGGGGGGTGGGATAAGAGCTTGACCTGCAAGAGGCGTAGATTAGCACAAGGAGCATAGGGGTGGGGAAGAGAGGAGAATGGAGTTAGAGTGGGAGGATAGATTGGGACTGGAGGTTGGCAGGGGGACAGCGAAACTGGGACTGGGAGCTGGGGTAGGGGGAGACTGGAACTGAACCAGTGGGGCCAGGAAAAAGAGGAGAGTGGGAGACAAATCCAAGGATCCAGAGTGTGGGAGTCAGAACTGGGACAGTTTGAGCCAAAGAGTGGAGGGACACTAAGATTGGGACTGGAAGGTAGTGCAGATGAGCAATGTGTATGCAGGGAGACACAGATTAGATTAGGAACTAGGGTAAGAAGGAGCTGGGAATGGCTGGACAAGGAGAGTGGGCCTAGGGTGAAAAACCTGAGAAAAGGAGTCTGGGGCTAGGTAGCCAGACCAGAACTGGGTGAGGAGCCGACAGGCACTGGGACCAAGAGGAGCAGATAGGTCAGAAGGGGCCACACTTGGTGGGAGAATGGGTAGAAGTTTGTGCCCACTAGGCACTCCTCCAAAGCCAGGAATGGAACCCAGGAGTCACCATTCCTCTTGTGTCAGGGTGTGTTTGATCGCCTCCAGTGCTGGTTCATCTCGAGGAAGACAAGCTAGTATTGCTATCATTTACTCCTTTAACTCTAATTTGCAGAGGTCTGTGAGGTGGACCCTAAAGGTTTTAGAACTGCTGATGAACCATGGAGGTGTCATTATGATGCTACATGAGGAAACTTGGGTTTTTTTCAGATTGCTTTTTTAAGTAACACACCAGAAAAATACTACATTAAAGCACACTATTAATGTTGCAAAGTCAAAGGTTCACTGCTCAGAAATGCCATCTGTGCAGCCGTGATGTGGCCCCCCCGCCCATTGTGTGTAAGCATTGTGGTACTGTTTAATTATGCAATCACATACTATTTTTTTCCACAGGATCTCTGCCTCATTCGGCGCACAGGATACACCTGCTCTGGGGATGAATTAGGGTGTATTTAAAAAAACAAAACAAAACTTGTCTGTAGGATTCTGCGTCACTTGTTGCAGAAGTTAGAAGATGTGTAGCGACTGAGGCAGGGGATTACAGGAATAGAAACAATGGGCTCATGGGTAAAACAGTTATTCTGTCCTACAGAGCTTTGCTTTGAATATACAAAGTGCTGTATCATGCGAAGGACTCTTAAAAATCAGGTCCTGCGTGTCTCAAATTGGGCACCCTAGATTAGTGGATACCTCATACTTTAATCCCTCTGTGATGTAGAAAAGCCCATGAGAAAGTTAATAATTCTGTTTTCAGAGCCCGGTTCAAATAGTGTGCAGGAAATAAGGCATAGGGCCACACATCAAACAAGAAAACAAAATATTGAATGGCTGCTTATGAAGTGCGCACCATCTGTTCCGTGCACTGAATGAGGCAAGGGTCCTCTGCAAAAAATAGTATGTGATCAAGTAATTAAATACTATCATAATACTTACGCATAAAGGGGCTGATCAGCGTTGCACAGGTAACCTTACTTCTGGCATTTCCTAAGATCTGAATGCTTGAGTTTGCTATTTTAATTTTTTTAGCTTGGTTTTATATGCAATTATGTAAGTAGAATAGTTTAGCAGACCCATTAATTAGAAGAGTAACTAGATTTTTAATATTCTAAATTGATTTGAAAAACAGGTTGTAATAAATATTAGATCTTTTGTGCTCTTGCAGTTAAAAAAACATCAAGTACTTGTCATTCTTTTCATTACAGCACATATTTTGTGAAGAATGCATCTCTTTATGGTTCAATAGAGAGAAAACATGTCCACTCTGCAGAACTGTTATTTCAGACCACGTTAACAAATGGAAGGATGGAGCCACTTCTATGCATCTACAGATTTATTAAAACATGTCATACTTTTACTTTTTTTTTTTTTTTTTTTTTACAGTGTACATTCATTTGAATAAATATTTTGCAGTTTAATGTGGATACTACTGTGGTTGGTAAAGGGTGTGTGTTTAAGATTAGCAAAGGACTATCTAAGATCCTCAAGTACTTCTATCAAATGTTCTAAAATTTGAGTTTACTAAAACATAGCATAAATTGAAAACTGCCTTTTCATAGATTAAAAAAATCTTAAATTTTAGAATTAATGTTCAAAATCCAACATTATATTGATATTTCATAATATTTCAGAGAAATGGTCAAATATTTGAAAATGCTGCACTGTTACTTAGAGCAACTGCTTCACTCATTGTTTTACATGAACATCTACAATAGTTTGCAGTGTTCCAAATTGCATTTATTCTTGTATGACTTTACCAAACACAGCAGCTAGAGATGTGGGCTATGATCTTGGGATGCCGAGCACCGACAACTCCTATGGACTTGAGTGGGAGTTGCAGAGCTACTCATCACACTCAAAGAGTAGGCCTTTTAATGCTGAACCTGATAGTTCAGAGAAATGAGCCCTCTTTTTTTCCCATGTTAGACCTATGTCATTAACTGTTTTTCATTACATTTTGAGGAATATCATATAAGAATTTCCCCACTTAGGTCCATTGCAGATCTATAGGAATTGTTCTCCATCTTATGCTTACCATATAAATTACCCAACCACCGCTGGAAGTTTTTTACTTAATATTTTATAAAGTTTGTATTTTCAAAGCAAATCTTAATACTATATTTTTGTCAAATATCAGGTAACCAAATTTTCTTAAAGGGGAGAATCTATTTTATATACGATTTGTAGTGTGCATAGAATATAGAGAATAAATGCAGTTTAAATTCTTTTGGCTGGTGCATGTTCTGTAAGCATACAGGATTTGTTACTGTTCCACTGATAACAGCAACTTTTAAATATGTGCAACGCATGGAAGATTACCATTTGCCCCATAAAACTAGATAACTTTTTCAAAGTCAAATGTACTGGTGATTAATCTCTACGCTATCTGTGCAACCAAATCATTCTCTTCCCTCTGCTTACTAGTCTCTCCTCACCTCTTCCATTCAGACAAAATAGGCAAAAACTATCTTGTCAGTGAATTACTGCAGGGCTGAATTTAGCCTAACTTAGTTTTTGGCTGTTTTGGAACTTACTCAATTGAACACTTAAAGAAACTGCCACTTTGAGAAGTGCTTGGTTTCTTTGTTTGCAAGAGAATGTGCTCCTATCTTAGGGTATGACTACACTACAAAATTAGGTCAATTTTTAATTAAATTGACATTGAGGCTGTGATTTAAGCAACTTGATTCTGCATGTCCCCACTATGCATAGCCTCACTAGCAGGGCTTGCATCGTCACTCACAGCAGTGCACTCTGGGTAGCTATCCCACAGTGTATGGAGCCAAAGGGAACGCTGGGTGAGGCTTGCAATGCCTCATGGGACCAAAACATTTGCACAGGTGGTTATGGAAACATGGCATTTGCCTCTCCTGATACACTTCCCTCCCTCCCTGAAATCAACGGCAAAGAAACCAAGCCTTTTTCGTGCCTTTTTTCCTAAGCCTGGGTTACCCATCCAGATGCCATAGCACGGCAAGCAGGGACCCCGCTCAGCTGCACACTGTTGTTGTGAGAATTGCAAACTCCTCACGCCTTATTCTGCAGTATTTGCTCAGCCAAAGCAGGAGCCACCACATAGAAAAAATGGTGACTCACCTTCTCGTAACTGTTGTTCTTCGAGATGTGTTGTTCATGTCCATTTCAATCAGGTGTGTGCGCGTGCACAGTAGTCGGAAGGTTTTTCCCCCTAGCAGCAACCGTAGGGTCAGCCAGGGCACCCCCTGGAGTGACACCTTCATGGTGTCCAATATAGAGCCCTGCCGACCCTATACCCCCTCAGTTCCTTCTTGCCAGCTACTCCGACAGAGGGGTAGGAGGGTGGGTATTGGACATGAACAACATGTCAAAGAACAGTTATGAGAAGTTTCAGAGTAGCAGCCGTGTTAGTCTGTATTCGCAAAAAGAAAAGGAGTACTTGTGGCACCTTAGAGACTAACAAATTTATTTGAGCATAAGCTTTCATGAGCTACAGCTCACTCCATCGGATGCATTCAGTGGAAAATACAGTGGGGAGATTTATATACATAGAGAACATGAAACAATGGGTGTTACCATACACATTGTAACAAGAGAGTTATCACTTAAGGTGAACTATTACCAGCAGGAGAGTGGGAAAAAAAAACTTTTGTAGTGATAATCAAGGTGGGCCATTTCCAGCAGTTGACAAGAACGTCTGAGGAACAGTGGGGGTGGAGGGCGGGAATAAACATGAGGAAATGGTTTTACTTTGTGTAATGACCCATCCACTCCCAGTCTCTAGTCAAGCCTAAGTTAATTGTACCCAGTTTGCAAATTAATTCCCATTCAGCAGTCTCTTGTTGGAGTCTGTTTTTGAAGTTTTCTTGTTGAAGAATTGCCACTTTTAGGTCTGTAATCGAGTGACCAAAGAGATTGAAGTGTTCTCCAACTGGTTTTTGAATGTTATAATTCTTGACGTCTGATTTGTGTCCATTTATTCTTTTACGTAGAGACTGTCCTGTTTGACCAATGTACATGGCAGAGGGGCATTGCTGGCACATGATGGCATATATCACATTGGCAGATGTGCAGGTGAACGAGCCTCTGATAGTGTGGCTGATGTGATTAGGCCCTATGATGGTGTCCCCTGAATAGATATGTGGACACAGTTGGCAATGGGCTTTGTTGCAAGGATAGGTTCCTGGGTTAGTGGTTCTGTTGTGTGGTGGGTGGTTGCTGGTGAGTATGTGCTTCAGGTTGGGGGGCTGTCTGTAAGCAAGGACTGGCCTGTCTCCCAAGATCTGTGAGAGTGATGGGTCGTCCTTCAGGATAGGTTGTAGATCCTTGATGATGCGTTGGAGAGGTTTTAGTTGGGGGCTGAAGGTGAAGGCTAGTGGCGTTCTGTTATTTTCTTTGTTGGGCCTGTCCTGTAGTAGGTGACTTCTGGGTACTCTTCTGGCTCTGTCAATCTGTTTCTTCACTTCAGCAGGTGGGTATTTTAGTTGTAAGAGTGCTTGATAGAGCTCTTGTAGGTGTTTGTCTCTGTCTGAGGGGTTGGAGCAAATGCGGTTTTATCGTAGAGCTTGGCTGTAGATGATGGATCATGTTGTGTGGTCTGGATGAAAGCTGGAGGCATGTAGGTAGGAATAGCGGTCAGTAGGTTTCCGGTATAGGGTGGTGTTTATGTGACCATCGCTTATTAGCATCATAGTGTCCAGGAAGTGGATCTCTTGTGTGGACTGGACCAGGCTGAGGTTGATGGTGGGATGGAAATTGTTGAAATCATGGTGGAATTCCTCAAGGGCTTCCTTTCCATGGGTCAAGATGTTGAAGATGTCATCAATATGCGGGCGGGGGGGGCGGGGGAGGGAGCGATAGCTCAGTGGTTTGAGCATTGGCCTGCTAAACCCAGGGTTGTGAGTTCAATCCTTGAGGGGGCCATTTAGGGATCTGGGGCAAAAATTGGGGATTGGTCCTGCTTTGAGCAGGGGGTTGGACTAGATGACCTCCTGAGGTCCCTTCCAACCCTGATATTTTATGATTCTATGATTAATGTAGCGCAAGTAGAGTAGGGGCATTAGGGGACAAGAGCTGAGGAAGCGTTGTTCTAAGTCGGCCATAAAAATGTTGGCATACTGTAGGGCCATGCGGGTACCCATAGCAGTGCCACTGATTTGAAGGTATACGTTGTCCCCAAATGTGAAATAGTTATGGGTGAGGACAAAGTCACAAAGTTCAGCCACCAGGTTTGCCGTGACATTAATCGGGGATACTGTTCCTGACGGCTCGTAGTCCACCTTTGTGTGGAATGTTGGTGTAGAAGGCTTCTACATCCATAGTGGCCAGGATGGTGTTTTCAGGAAGATCACCGATGGATTGTAGTTTCCTCAGGAAGTCAGTGGTGTCTCGAAGATAGCTGGGAGTGCTGGTAGCGTAGGGCCTGAGGAGGGAGTCTACATAGCCAGACAATCCTGCTGTCAGGGTGCCAATGCCTGAGATGATGAGGCGTCCAGGATTTCCAGGTTTATGGATCTTGGGTAGCAGATAGAATACCCCAGGTCGGGGTTCCAGGGATGTGTCTGTGCGGATTTGTTCTTGTGCTTTTTCAGGGAGTTTCTTGAGCAAATGGTGTAGTTTCTTTTGGTAACCCTCAGTGGGATCAGAGGGTAATGGCTTGTAGAAAGCGGTGTTGGAGAGCTTGTTCATATTCCGATCTATTCATGATGATGACAGCACCTCCTTTGTCAGCCTTTTTGATTATGTTGTCAGAGTTGTTTCTGAGGCTGTGGATGGCATTGTGTTCTGCACGACTGAGGTTCTGGGGCAAGCGATGCTGCTTTTCCACAATTTCAGCCCGTGCACGTCGGCGGAAGCACTCTATGTAGAAGTCCAGTCTGTTGTTTCGACCTTCAGGAGGAGTCCACCCAGAATCCTTCTTTTTGTAGTCTTAGTAGGAAGATCTCTGTGGGTTAGTAGATTGTTCAGAGGTGTGTTGGAAATATTCCTTGAGTCGGAGACGTCGAAAATAGGATTCTCGGACACCACAGAACTATCATGTTCGTGGGGGTGGAGAGGCAGACCACAGAACTATCATGTTCGTGGGGGTGGAGAGGCAGAAGGAGAGGCCCCAAGATAGGACAGATTCTTCTGCTGGGCTAAGAGTATAGTTGGATAGATTAACAATATTGCTGGGTGGGTTAACAGAACCACTGTTGTGGCCTCTTGTGGCATGTAGTAGTTTAGACAGTTTAGTGTTCTTTCTCTTTTGTAGAGAAGCAAAGTGTGTGTTGTAAATGCCTTGGCTAGTTTTTGAAAAGTCCAGCCACAAGGAAGTTTGTGTGGAAGGTTGTTTTTTTATGAGAGTGTCCAGTTTTGAGAGCTCATTCTTAATCTTTCCCTGTTTGCTGTAGAGGATGTTGATCAGGTGGTTCCACAGTTTCTTTGGGAGCGTGTGGCACAAGCTGTCAGCATTGTCTGTGTGGTATGTAGATTGTAATGGATTTTTTTACCTTCAGTCCTTTTGGTATGATGTCCATCTGTTTGCATTTGGAAAGGAAGATGATGTCTGTCTGTAGTTGTATGCGTTTTTTCATGAAGTTGATAGATTTCCACTCCATACGGCTAAATTCAGTGCCTTGCATAATGACAGAGTAGCAGCCGTGTTAGTCTGTATTCGCAAAAAGAATCTCCCCACTGTATTTTCCACTGAATGCATCCGATGAAGTGAGCTGTAGCTCACGAAAGCTTATGCTCAAATAAATGTTAGTCTCTAAGGTGCCACAAGTACTCCTTTTCTAGTTATGAGAAGGTGAGTAACCGTTTTTTCTTCTTCGAGGGCTTGTTCACGTCAATTCCAATCAGGTGACTCACAAGCCCAAGTTCAGGAGGTGGGGGTGGAGTCGTCCACTGATTGGAGCACTGTTCATCTGAAGGCCGAATTGTCTCTGACCTGTTGCGTAATCGCATAATGCGTGGTAAAACCATGAATGGAGGACCACGTCGCCGCCCTGTAGATTTCCTGAGTAGGGATCTGAGTCAGGAGTGCTGTTGACGAGGCCTGCACCCTCGTGGAGTGTGCAGTGATCAGGCATGCAGGAACCCCCACCAGGCTGTAGCACTCACATATGCAAGACATGATCCATGATGAGATGTGTTGTGAGGACACAGGTAGGCCCTTCATTCTGTCTGCCACCCCTACGAACAGCTGGACTGATTTTCTCAACGGCTTTGTTCTTTCGATGTAGAAAGCTAGCGCCCTGCAAACATCTAGTGAGTGGAGTCTCTGCTCCCTGCTGCTAGAATGCAGTTTAGGGTAGAATACGGGGAGAAAGATGTCCTAGTTGATGTGGAACTGTGACACGACCTTCGTGAGGAAAGCAGGATGGGGCCTGAGCTGAACCTTTTCCTTACAGAACACGGTATAAGGGGGCTCCGATGTTAGAGCCCTGAGCTCAAACACCCTGCTGGCTGAGGTTATTGCTACCAGGAACGCCACCTTGTAAGAGAGGTAGAGCAGGGAGCAAGTCACTAACGGTTCAAATGGGGGAGGACCAGGCTGAGGTCCCAGGCAGGGACAAGCTGATGGACATTAGGGTATAGCCTGTCGAGCCCTTTTAAGAACTGGCTTACCATCGGGTTAGCAAACACAGAGCGGCCCTCCTTGCCTGGGTGGAAGGCCAAGATGGCAGCTAAGTGCACCCTTAGACAATAACAAAAACTGCTGCTGCTTCAGATGTAGGAGGTAGTCCTGAATAAGTGGCAATGAGGCTAGCGTCGTGGGTGAATGGTGCTGAGCTGACCAGACTGAAAATCTCTTCCACTTGGCAAGGTATGTGGCTTTCGTAGAAGGTTATCTGCTGCCAAGGAGGACTTGTCTAACCTGACCTGAACAGAAAAGCTCCATCGGGTTCAATGGGGAGCTTCCACACTGTGAGGTGAAGCAACTCGAGGTTCAGATGTTGAAGACGGCCGTGATCTTGTGACAGAAGGTCCAGGCAGAGTGGCAGGGTGATCGGGGCTTCTACAGATGTGTCTAGGAGAGATGTGTACCAGTGATGTTGGAGCCATGCTGGAGCTATCAATATAACCTGAGCTCATTCCCTCCGGATCTCGAGAAGCGCCTTGTGAACCAGCGGTATGGGCGGAAAGGCATATAGGAGAGAACCTCCCCATTGGAGGAGGAACGCGTCCACGCTGAAGCCCGGGTTGTGATTTTGGAAGGAGCAGAATTGCTGACACTTCCGGTTGCACTGCGTGGCGAATACATCTATCTGGAGAGAGCCCCACATCTGGAAGATCGAAATCACAACATCCGGGCGAAGGGACCACTCGTGGCAGTGAAATGACCTGCTGTGGTGGTCCGCCAGCTCATTCTGTACCCCAGGGAGATACAACGCATGCACATGTATTGAATGTTCTACACAGAAGTCCCACAGCCTGAGGGCTTCCTGGCACAGGGGAGGGGAATGTGCATCCCCGTTTCTTGATATAGAACACTGCTGGGTGTTGTCAGTTGTGACTAACACATTGTCCCATTAAGTGTGCTCGGAAGGTCTAGCACGCCAGGTGCACCGCTCTCAGCTCTATGATGTTAATATGGAGAGCTAGATCTGCCTGAGACCAGATGTCTTGAGTCCTGAAGTCTCCCAGATGTGCTCCCCAGCCCAAGTCTGATGCATCTGTCACTAGCGTCAGAGATGGATGTGGACTGGAGAAGAGGATGCCTGAACATACCTCCTGAGGGTTGAGCCACCACAGGAGGGAGTCAAGGATTAGGTGAGGCAGGGTCAATATCCTGTCCATGCTGCCCCTGGCCGGGCGGTACACTGACGCAAGCCATGACTGAAGAGGTCGAAGCCTGAGCCTGGCATGCTGCACCACATAGGTACAGGCTGTGGTAGTGGGAAACTGTCTGAGGCCTCGAATGATATCGGTCAGGGCCTGAAACCTCACTTGCGGTAGGTATGCCCTGGCCTGGGTCGAGTCCAATATTGCCCCTATAAATTCTATCCTCTGGACTGGGGACAGAGTGGATTTTGATTAGTTTAGAAGACGACCCAGGCTGTCAAAGGTGGTTCTAATGAGTCTGACCTGAGTTTCCACTTGGGTCATGGAGTGGCCCTAGATCAGCCAGTTGTCGAGGTAAGGATACACCTGTACCCGGTGCCTGCGCAGGAACGCAGCGACGACTGCCATGCACTTGGTGAAGACACGAGGTGCTGCTGACAGACCGAACAGGACTGTAAATTGGTAGTGGATATTGTTCACCACAACCTTGAGGTGCTTCGTGTGGGGTTGGGCGATCGCGATATGAAAGTATGCGTCCTTCAAGTAGAGGGTGGCATACCAGTCCACTGGATCCAATGAGGGAATGACGGAGATCATGTGGACCGTGAGTTTCTTTACAAACTTTTTTCGGTCTCACAGGTCCAGGATGTGTCTGAGGCTGCCTTTGGCTTTCGCTATTAGGAAATACCGGGAATAGAAGTCCTCGCCCCTGTGCTCCTGAGGAACCTCCTCCACTGCCCCTAAAGATAGGAGCAACTGCACCTCCTGGATAAGGAGCTGCTTGTGAGAAGGGTCCCTGAAGAGGGACGGGGAAGGGGGGTGGAAGTGTGGGAGGGAGGGCAGGCACAGAGTTGGATGGAGTATCCCCCTCTCTACCATGCGGAGCACCCATCGGTCCAAGGTGATATTGGACCATGCCTGGTAGAAAGGGGATAGTCAGGATGAGAAAGTAAGGCAGGGTGGATCCGTTGTGGTACACAGTCCTCAACTGTGCCTTCAAAAGGCCGGCTTGGGCCCTGAGGATGGCTTGGGTCGTCCTGAGCCCTGTCCAGAAGATTGGAGCCGCCTCCTCCTGCTGTTACAATTCCTCCTTCTGGATCCGTCTTGGCGGTTTTGCTGACCGAACTGCTGCTGGGGCTGTGGGCGGAAACGTCTCTGCTGCGTTGAGGGAATACAGAGGCCCAAGGACCTAAGGGTGGCTCTGGAATCTTTAAGGCTGTTCAGCCTTTTGTCCATCTTTTCTTTTTTTTTTCCACCTCAGAAGAGTCTCACCCTCAAACAGCAGGTCTTGAATCATTTGCTGTACTTCATAGGGGAGGCCAGAACCTGGAGCCATGAGCCCCTTCTCATGGCCACACCTGTAGCCATGACCCTGGTTGCCACATCTGCCCCATCCAGTGCTGCCTGAAGGGAGGCTCTGGAGATCAGTCTCCCTTCCTCAACCAAAGCCAAAAATTTGGCACAGGAGTCCAAGGGGAGCAACTCCATAAATTTGGCCATCGCTGAGCAGGCATTATAGGAGTATCTGCTGATGATAGCCTGTTGATTGGATATATAGAGTTGCAGTCCCCCTGTGGAGTAAACCTTTCATCTGAAAAGGCCTAATTTTTTGGCATCCCTATTCTTGGGCAAAGGGCCTTGAAATCCTCGTCTCTCCTGCTGGTTAGCGGCGTCCATCCTGTCCATCCTTGTCTCTCCTGCTGGTTAGCGGCGTCCAGGGAATCAGGCTGGGGATGGGAATAGGGGCAAACCTTGACCTAACTGCTGTAAAGACACACCCTGAAGCAATGAGATGAGTTTTCAGCCTTGTATGCTGACTGTAACATATTATAATTTCATTTCCCCCCGTTACGATTGGGATGGATTAATTATTTTAAAAGTGGTCCAGTTTTCTTTCTACTGAAAGTCATATCTTGAGAAGAGCGGTATGCAATCATGTAAAAGATGTTTAATTTGGGCTAACTATAGCGGAGAGTCAATCTATCAACAAGCAAGAGCCCAGCAGCAAAGCTTTATTTTACGATTAAGTGAAATACATGTGGATAAGGCATACATCATGAAGCAATTGAAGGGCAAATTAGTTACTTGTTTGAGTTGCAATGGCCAGCTAAAAATAATTACTGTACTTTTTCTAGAACATTGGATGGGAAAATACAACTTACTCTAGGGTTATTTATCTTTCTCAAAGCACTGACGCTAAGTGACAAATTCATTTTGAACTGAATTCATGGCACACATGCTCCCCCCGCAGTCCCCAGAAAAATATGAAGTTAATTAAGGACTGTAATGTTTCTCCTGTAGTCTGAGAGTCATGTTTTGGTCATTGGGGTAGAGTAGCTGACTATGTCTCCTAAAGTTCCAGCATCAATATTTATTTGAAACAGTGTCCTGACAAACTCTACTATCCAACATAATGCCTGAGAAATCAGACACTGTGCAATAAAAACCTGGAGCTGCTAAGAGACTCTCTGACAACACCACAGATGAAATATCTAGGCACACTTCTGGACTGTTATTCTGACTGGAGTGTGGGTTTTAGGTAAGGATGTTTGGTAATATAGATGGAACAGCAGTTGAGTTACAAGTTAGCTATGCCTGCAATATCAGAGTGAAGGGCCACTACATACAAACATTTGTTTGGGAATTCCTTACACGATAATTAAGTGGAACACTTTTTTTTTTTTTTTTTTTTTTAAAAGGTAGCTTTCAGCAGAAAGTAATTTTACTGAGAAATGCATGTAAAATTGTACTTAGTACCTCAATTCCCTGTATTTTTGTTTGCCTTCTTTGACAAGTGTTTTACTTCTGTTAGCTCTACTTAGTAACTAATCTAAGGGAGAGAGTTTTAAATTTTTTTTTTTTTTGGTGCTTCAGAATTAAGTTGGTTAATTTTATTTGTGCAAACTTATTTAAAAAGATAGGGTTGCAAAAGTGGCAATGGGTCTAATTTAGCCTATGCAACCTTTTATTGGAGGAAAGACTACTGAAGGGTGTAAGTGTGGCAGTTAATCAAAACTGAGTACAGTTGATACAGCAAGCACACACAAATATTGTCAGAGTAGAACCAGAGCAAGTAGCTGCTTGCTGATGAAAAACATAATTGTTTAGTCAAGGTTTGGTGGGAGATATCATTTGAACTGTAAGTCGCTTATTAGAACAAATGCTAAGTGGTAAGTTGTTGAACCACAGGAAAAGTTTTACAGTAAGTGTTCACTTCCTCTATTAGTACCCAGCCACCCCACCAACTCAAGTTCTGGCATAGAGGCAAGGAGCTGCGTAACAATGATGTTTCTCTATCCACCTCCTATTATGTTCTAGTGAACCACAGTACACACTACTTGCAGTTTAGGCTAGGTATTCTGATAGCAGCACAAAGTGCCTACTGGTAGACACTTAAAATGAGCTATTCACACTCCTGTATGAAGGTACCATTAAAAATTAAACCTAGATCCTTAATGAGGACAGAGGAAAAAGTGGAGTTTTAGAGACAATGCCAAAATATTTTTTAAACACCATTCTTCACTCAGTTCATCTTGTTTCTTGCTGGCTTCCCTCAGTCCCATGGTGTTTACGCTGCAGAGGCATATTTTAATTGATATGGTTTGAAAAGATTTTAACCAAACCTTCATTTTTTGGGTGTGAACTACTTTTTCACCTGTTCATGGAGAACACAATGGGAGAATAATTTGGAAGCTAGCATTTCTAATTAGAATCTTGTATTCTGAACAGTCGCAGATGCATAAGATAAAAAGAATAGGTTCTCCAAAGCAACTGGTTTCACAATAGCAGAGCCCCATGAAGATTAACTGAAAACAGGTGCATTTAGTGTCTGTGGGACCACAAACCTGCAACTTCTATTTGTTGATGCTGTAGAATATGAATTATGGTGAACTAGCCCCGTTAGTCATTCAGATAGGCAGGGTACAGACTGCTTACATTGTCCCTCAGCAGTCCATTCACATCCACACAAAGGGTATCAGCCAACATGGAAGAATTTAAATCTTTTGGGGGAGACCACCTATCAAATAGCATTTTAAAGAAATTGGAATCAATAAGATTCAACGAGTGTGTGCAGATCTAAACAATCACGCTGCTTTGAGATTTACCCATAGGGAGGTTGGGAGTGATGACACTAAGAGAACAGACTTCTTGCTAGTCAAATAAAGCACAAAAATGTGTCTTTGGAAAGTTTAGTAAGGAAAAAGTTAAGTAATGTAGGCAACAGCATTTAAAAAAAAGGTTTTCAACAAGATAAACGCTTCAAGATTAATAAAATTCAGTGAAGAGGAGTTTGTTACATCACAGCATATATAACCCAGCAACACGTTAGTGCATGAGAACCAGAAAGTTAAACCTTCCTGCTTAGTTTATTTGCAAATAATAAAAGTAGACAAATTGTATTTTAAAATATTTAAGGTATTAGACATTTGGTTAAGAAAATCCAGCAAGTTTACCTGATAATGTCCTCTGACCCACAGAGATTACTTAAGAATTTTCCTGTGAGACAACCAGTGGACTATGCTCAACTTGAATTGGAAAAAAAATAATAGCATGCCTAACTTGGCTGCCAACTCCTCTCTAGCTTGGTCCTTTGGTGTTTACGCAACACAGGGAGAGGACACGTCAGACAGTAGGTTCCAGAAACTCTATACCACCTCACCACCTCTCCCTGGGGTTCTCTTTTATTTGGGGAGAACTGATTGAAGTTATCCAAACCCAGTAATCTTAATAAAAATAAGTTGATTACAAAATAAGGAACTAAAACAAAAGCTTGACACTTCTCAGAAGTGAGAATGCATTTCAGCTTAGATGTCGAAGAAAAAAAGTGAGTAACTTACATAACTTGAATGCCATCCTCCCTCCCATCTGCCTGTCAACATCATGCTGCTGTCTAGGGAGAGAAGCTTCCCTGTCAACCCCCAAATCTCTGCCTTCAACTAGACATACACAAAGAGCTCCATGTCTCACCCTGCAGGAGGCAGACCACTGATGACTGGATAACTAATTGCAATTCACAGCCACCTTTCAAAGGCTTGAGGACCTAGCTGAAGTACCACACTTCATAAACCAGGTTACTTGGTTGTATCTAGCTTCAGTCGGGCCACTTCTTAAAACTCGCTAAGGTTTTTCTCCATTTCATGAAGTATAAATTATGGATGAAGGTCCAAACTGTCAAATTTAGGGGTTACCCTATTTAAGAGAAGAAAAAAAATAAGTCACTTCTACTAGCATATGTTCATTCAAATTTGCATTTAATTGCTATTTACATCCATTCAGAAATCAAGTATATTTTATTACAGTAAACTAAATACAAAATGAAAAGCAGAACGGGGATTACCCTCATACCACTCCTAATAAGGCAGCTGAAGAGTTTTACAGATAGATACAAAGTCAATTTGATATAGCAGAAAAGAACAGTTTGTAAAAATACACAATGAACCACACACCCCCAACCCCCAAGAATCTACACATGTAGCATAGAAATGTCTTATTTCCTTGAGACAATACTTGTGCTGTTCATGATAAGGACAGACTCTTGATTAACAGGAATTTCCCCCCCAGTAGATTAAGTGTAGCAGTACCTGGAACAATGGAACACACAGTATCTTGCTTTGTGAACACAGATTACTTGAGACTATTGCTGTAGAGACAGGGCAACAAATGCTTGGGTTTTCTGATATTAAAGAGTTGCAGTCTCCTTCTTGATCTGAATATGCACTCTTCCATGACTGTTAACAGACCAGGAGTTACTCATTTATTAAGGAGACAATAAACCCAAGTAAACCAATATCTCTAGAATTAGAGTGGACACAAACATTAATATCTGTTCTCCAGAAGTTTAGCTTTTCTTATAGGAATACACACTTAAAAAAAAAAAAAGGGGGGGGGGGGATATTCAAGAGAACAAGTGACGCATTTTTATCTTTTATTACCAGCTAATACCAGGATGACATTCAAATGTCAGATGGCACAATTAAGACAGTCTCGGTAGGAATTATTCCAGCATTCCCAAAATTACAAAGTTCAGTACATCAATGGAATCAAATGTATGTATGTATCACTCCTTCTATAGAGAAAGTGTTGAAAGTGTTCCACATCAAATGGGAAAGAAAAAAATGCTGGTAATACAGCCAACCTATAAGTCTTTAGAGTTTCTAGAATGAACTGCAGAACAAAATAGCCCTCTAATTTAACAGCTAGTAAAAAAAATTGAATCTGGTTCAAGTTTAAGATTTAATACTTTTACATGGTTACCCACAGCAGATATTAACCTCAGTTTTACTATATTTTTTGTAATGCTACAAAAATCCTATAAAAGTCAAATGATAGCAAAATGTTCAGTGATTATAATTAAAAAAGCACAGTTTGTAAAAAATAAAAATAAGATTCTATACTCTAAAGAAAAATTTAAGACAATTTTTGAAATGAACAAAAAAAGCACTTGTTAAGCTCTCCAATATTCAATGCACTCTGTATACTAGCATTTGTCTGAAGTAGCTATACAGGAGTTTGAACTCCACTCCCCTTAAAAGTTCATGACTATTAATATTGACACTAATATATATATATGTATATATATATAAAGAAGATCTATGTCTGATATTTTTACAAATAAATACAGGATAAACCATATTGCATAGTGTGTGCTTGCTGTCTGAGTCACACTCCAAAAGTTTCACAGTTATGGTAGGGTATTATGTCCAGGCAACAAAACATTTTTAATAGTACATGAAATTTACTTTTAAAATAATAAACTGGATATGTAATTAAGCAATGAACTCTGACAAACAACTCTTGCCATTCTTGCCAGCCATACTAATCAACTCTATTGGATGATTATATCCAGCCACCCAGAGTACAACTGTTACTTGTAAATAGGAGCAAGAGATAATTGGTTGGCTTTAAAAAAAAAAATCATTGGATTTTGGTCTTTCATATCACTTCTGCTATATTTAGTAAACATGTTTGGAAACTCTATAACAAGTGGCACAAAGCAGATACTGCTTGAAGTGATGCCTGTTGCAAATGTGCTTTAGATGTATGGAGTATGAGGGTTATGATCTCAGTTCCACAACACGTCACCAATGGCCCCGTAAAAGAATGAAAAATGGCACTCTCTTCCAGTACAATTTTTGTGCCAATGGTGCTGGCAAACTCGTGGAGCTTTAATGTACCATAACTTGATTTTCCTTACAAAAATGAAAAACAGACCACCACAAAGGCTCCTCAGAAAGAAAAATGCTAATAGTAATTTTGTTAATCATAAGAAAATTAAAAAGTCAAGTACTGATATTTGTATTTTATAGGGGGATAAATAAGATTTCATTCAACCCTACTGACTTGCAAGTTGTAGAAGGTGGTGCCTCGCTGACTGGATTCAACGTGCTTAGAGAGTTTTATGGCTTGGATCCTATGGCTCAAGAAGATTCACTATACACAGAGCAAGCAGAATTTATAGAGATCCCTACTGTTATGAACACCAGAACTAGACTTTGCACAGTCAGACTGAAGATAATGCAACGTGAGACAAGCGAAAAGTGACAGGACTTGTATGCAGTTGCATGATCATTTACACGCACATGCACATCACACACTCACTCTAACTAGGGTAAAGCTCTGCAGATATTAACCCTTTCACCAGCTATGTTCATGGAAATGCTTTCTTTAAGGCAGGAAGTATTTAAGTAAGGTACAGTGACCTTTATTTTATTCTTTGTACCTGTAAATCATTTGTACAGATTTAATGACAATTTCAAGAACATAAATAGTATCTTTAGAACATGTTTCCTAAATTAAGTTGCTAAAGTTCTGACCCACTGTGGAAGACATTCATTGAAAGGCCATCTAATACTTTTCTCTCTCTCTCTCTTTTTTCTTTTTTTTTAAAATACAATCAGCAAACTTGTTGCCCCAGCACAGGAGAAAAGTTACTTTAATTTTTGTGGAACTGCGAGATAAAAACCATACAAAAATCCCTCTAATTCTTACCCATTAGTTGAAAAGCTTTTAGTCACTTATGACTTGTTGAACTTGTAAATGTTCACTGTGGCAATGCATTCCCTGACCCTTGCCTTCTGATGGATTTTATCCTGACCTGTTTAGATGGATAAGAATCTGAACATGTTCAGCTGTCTTGAACCAAATGACTGGCATACAAATGAAAGGCAATTTTTTCCAGTGAAATGTCTGCCAAAGACCATGATGAAATATGCAGGATGTGTGGGCAGCCCATGGCTTCCAGTTAAGCCTAGAACATAGCAGCATTGCCATTTGATTAGGATTTGTTTTTCTTAGCGATACAGATATAGATATTTTAGCTGGGTAAGCAAATAAGACAATTCTCTCCCTCCTCTTACCCCCAATAGCCATGTACGTAATTAACAATTATTCCTTTACTAATGTACTGTTTCACCAGGAGAAGAAAAAGTCAGTCAGTCTACCTTTTCTTCACACCAACAAATAATTGTTTTAAATTTTGGGATACTTTCCATAATGAGCTGAATCAAAAAATCTATTTGAAAAATATATATTTATATAAAAAAAATTCATTAAGTTGTTTGCACGTGAAACATCAATTGTTAAGTTTATCTTTCATCTTTGATTCCACACCATTGTAGGAAACAGTTGGATCAAGCTTGCATGCTAATTAATCCTCAGACGCAAGAATTATAGGCATTTCACACTCTGCCTAGTGAAAGGGCTAACCCTTCTTGACACAATCATGACTAGACAGTGATTCTGGAGCAACATCCTACCCTTAATACTGTCAGTTTCAAGCTATCAACCTGAAAAATCCTTGATAAGGCGAGATGATGTCACTGGGAATCAGTTAGCTGATGTGCCTAAAGTTCTGCAATACCATTTTGCTTAAGTTTTTTTATGCACCATTGATTAATAGAAAAAAAATCCATGTGTTTGTTTTTTTCTTTCCAAGTCGTTCTGTGCAATGACTCTGATACTGTCACTTTTAAAAAGTAAACCATATGAGCCCTCACATTTAAACTGGCAGGGGGCTTATGTCCATTCTTTGTTTTTCCACCTTTATGTGTTTAAAAAAGGAAAAAAAAAAGGTTGTGTTGTCATAGATTCATGCGCAAGTGCTCTGGCCGTTTGGAAATCATGGGAAAGGCTTGTTTTTTATATGGCCCAGAGTTTGGTTGTCGTATTGGAAGTGGTGCTGAGGCCTCTCCACAAACTGTCACATCCATTTGTTCTATTCCACTTGTCTCCATTGGATATTCCACAGGTGTCTGCGTATTTGGTGCACTGGCTGAAGCACCTCTTCCCCAGAAATCCCCAGGGGAGAACTTTACAGGGCTTTAAGACAAAAAATATAAATCACTTAGCATTGAGGATACATGCGAAGCTAAGACATTTCCTTCACACTGCAAGAAGTGGAGCATAAATGCCTGTTCTCTGAAGTTTTTAATTTTTGCTTCCACTTCCTTGGTTTGAGAGAAGCATGTATCTGGGCTAGTTCCTACCAAAACTCACTATAAACTAGACACACAGATACTAGACTTCTCTCATTTGGCATTCACCATGTAACATGCTTGTAGGTGTGTGGAAATTTTGTGCTAACATTACTCTCATCATGAGCAGCACAGAAACATATAGAGGATCCAGCAGCAGTTTTAGAGGATGGTGTATTGAAGTCACCAAAATGGCAGGATGTACCAATAACGTGTATCAGGCAGATCAGAGTTTCCTGTGCTGCCAAACATAAGCTTGCCTGCAGGGAAGATGCTTGTAAAATGTGCAGAAAGCATGTTGTGTTTAAAAATGAGCACCCTAGTTCTTCCAGAAAAAAAGGTCAAATTATTAATGTTTTTAATGGAGATAATTTACAATTGCTCACTGAAAAGTAAATTGTTAAAAAAATACCTGACTGGTGTCCTAGGACTGCCAATGAATCTGCGAGGTGATCGAATTTTTGGTTCAAAAGAAAACTTCTCTTTTACACTTTCAAGTACAGATGGAGCCACATACGTAAACCCCTGAAAGACAAGAATAACTTCATTGTGATTGATAGGGAAGGTTTATTTTTATGACCACACAATCACAGAAATGTAGGGCCAGAAGGGACCTCAAGAAGTCTGCTAGTCCAGCCCTCTGTGCTGAGGTAGACCAAGTACACCCAGACCACCCCTGACAGATGTTTCTCCAACCTCTTCTTAAAAACCTCCAGTAATGGGGATGTCACAACCTCCCTTGGAATCCTATTCCCAGGCTTAACTATCCTTATAGCTAGAAAAATTTTCCTAACCCTGACGTCCTAACCTAAGTGTCCTTTGCTGCAGATTAAGAACATAGACATGAAGAACAATTGATCACTATCCTCTTTGTAACAGCTCTTGACATATTTGAAGTCTTATCACATTTCCCCTCAGTCTTCTTTTCTGAAGACCAAATGTGGCCAGTTACAACCTTGCCTCATAAAAGGTTTAGAAAACCTGACCTATCATTTTTGTTACTTTCTTCCTGACTCGCTCCAATTTGTCCACATCTTTCTTAAAGTGTGGCACCCAGATCTGGACACACTACTCCACCTGAGGCCTCACCAGTGCTGAGCAATGAACCGGGACAATAACCTCCAGAGTCTTACATACAACACTCCTGTTAATATACACAAGAATGCTATTAGCCTTTTTCAGAACTGCATCATTCATACTGAATTTGCAATCCACTAGAACCCCCAGATCTTTTCCAGCTGTCTTCTGCCTAGCCAGTTATTTCGCATTTTGTAGTTGTGCATTTGATTTTTCCTTCCTAAATGTAATACTTTGGACTTGTCTTTACTGAATTTCAACTTGTTGAATTCAGACCAATTCTCCAATTTGTCAAAGTCATTTTGAATTCTAATCCTGTCCTCTAAAGTGCTAGCAGAACGACCTAAGGGATGGCTGGTACTATGACTCCTTAATTCCTTAGGTGAGGAATGCAAGTGTAATTCCCCTCCACGGATATAGGCAGGGTGCTTGGGCAGCCCAGACATTGCTGTTCAGATTATAGATCCATATAAGCAATGCTCAAAGACAACATCATTTTGATCTACAAGGTAACCACTTTGGACATAGTTCTCTCTGCGTTCCTATTGAAGTAATAAGCAATTCCGCTCCTACCGCAATTTAGAATTAGTGTCCATTTTACTATAAAATGTGAACAAGATTCCCTTTAAAATCTAGAATCTTATTGTCCTGTGTAAAAATGAGGGTGTAACCCAGCCTAAGTAAATATCAAAGGCTACAAGCCAAAATGGCCAAAAGAAGCTACCCTTCTGCAAGGAGTAATATAATTTAAAATTTTGATTTATTAGAACTTGTCTGACACAAATAGTTGTCACTCTTACCAGTGGTAAGATTCAACCTTTTCTTTCCAGAGATGGAAGGAATTCACCTGAAATGCACTATACCATTTCCAAACAAGAACACAATGTACCTCTCCAAAGTCAACGCGCACAGATCCCTGGCTCACTTACCAGGAAGACCCGGTTGGCACTTTCACTGAGAGTTGAGTCATCTGGACTATCAACAGGTGTCTGACGTGTAAACTTTGAATCAAACTGGCTCACATCCTCTTCGGATTGCTTTGCAAAAACAAAATGATTAAGGGTTTATAATACAGATATCAACCAAATGGCTTAGCGGTGATCAGTGAAGCCTCTGGATGGAGTTCATTCCATAGGTTTTTGGCAGAGCTCTGCTGTAGTAAAACCTTGGAGAGGAGTCGGAATCCTGCCGTTGCCAGTGGGAGGTCACTATGGGCACTGACACTGAGAAATAAAGGCAAGGGGGAGGGGCGAGAATTATGGATCAAAAAGGAACACAAATTAAAAAGATGCCTTTAAAATAATCTCAAATTACAATAGAAACAAATGCCAGTTTCTTGTGAGAGCTAAATACTGAGTCACTCCCAGTATGGAAGTTACACCAGTTAGTCTACTGGAATTTCACACACTAAATAATCCAGCACATTTTCATAGAAGCAAAATGCTTGTCTTGCTAAGCACAGAAAGCATTAATTGAATAAATGACTACCAAATAACTGTCTATTGTTCAGCTGAGGAATTGAACAGATTTTGCCAATGGCAGTTCTCCCAATTTATGTCTTCTCATAGATCCCTGAATCATTGCTAAAGTAAGGCAAGATCTCTGTACAATTGTGAAGCTAAAATTTCTAACAATCTGGTTTGTACAACTGATTAGCAAACTACAGAATTTGCTGAAGTTATAAAATGCAAGTTCAGTCATCTTGTACCGGTGACATTTTCATAAATATTAGCCTCTTTTTTGAACTGCAGTCCAATAGATTAGGGGCTTGGGCCTTATTAACAATATTGCCATTTTAAGATTGAAGTTAAATGATGCCTGTACAACTATGTGCAGGATAAATATTAGTGAGGTAACACTCAAGATGTTGAATAAAGTGACTTGATTCACATTTTACTGAGTGACTATTTAAAATTTTAGTTTCACCCAAATATTGGCTGCATGTTTGATGCTTGGAAACAAATTCAGATGTAAGAATCGCACTTCTGAGCCTGTATAGCCAGAAGGTTACAAATAAGAGAATGTAAAATTGAAATGGAACTGCTCCACTTCTTCCACAATCTGGGATTAAAGGAAAATAATCAGTAAAACTAAGAAGGAAGAGTCTCCACTGGCTCTGTACTGGGTTTCCCGACCCCATCCACTCAAAAAAAAAAAAAAAAAAGCAATTTCCCCCCCTGTGGACAGGATACAGTAGTTGAAGTGGGAGGAACACAGTAATGCTTTCCAGTGTCCTTAGTACAATGGCAAGTGTCTGTGGACGAGCAGTTATGACAAGGCCTTTTAATTCTTGAGTGTTTTTACTGGCATCAGTTCTCAAAAGGGCCCTATGGAAAGTTCTGAGATGGGTGGTTTCTTCTAACCTAGCTCTGATAGCAATGCTACATCTGAGTACCAGTAACTGAAGTTATTTCAATTAAGTGTGCAGCTTTTACAGTACTATGAACAGTGGTTCTCAAACTGTAATATATGGGTCAGTTTATCAGAGTATAAATCCATTATAACTGAGTAGTTACAAGGGTAGCATGACAAGTACTTTTGAGTTTTAGATCCAATATAGTAAGTCAAAGTTTGAGAACTGCTGCTAAAAGACATACAAGGAACAAACAATTTACTGTACTCCCGGTACGTACCAATAATGGTTTAAAGGGAGGTTCCACCTTCCGAGCTAGCAGCTCTTCCCAGTTAATGTGTCTGAAGAAAGGGTGAGCCTAAGAAAATTCAGAAGAATGAAAAGCATAATTGGTCTTCCTGGAATAAATTAAGAATGGATACTTGTTGACCTTGTACATAGGAAAATGAACTATATTTTCTAATGTTCATAAAGCTAGCTAAGATGAGAATGTCTGAGGAATAATAAGCTAGGTCTCTTTAGACCTCAACTTTGGGCTCCTTTCCTTCCAAAACTGTGTGTACTTCAAGTGCAGCATCTATTATTTGTCCTACAGTGCTCTATTAGAATAGTCACAAATAGCTTAAAATTGTCATTAAAAAATTCTTAAATATAAACTTTCAGAAAAATGTGTGATTGTATCAGGATTTCCTCATGAGACTGCCTCAAGCTAGCAAAATTAAGTTCTAAATTCACAGTTCTTCACTATGTATATTTGTCACCAGCAGTGAAATAGTGGATTAAAAGAAAATGACAGTTGGAGGTTTAATGAAATGTAGACTGGGAATTTCATTTGCCTACACATCGAATCTGATACTGGCTGAAAATGTATGAGATGCCGTAATACCACAGTCACTTGATTGTTTATGATTTCAGTGTGATAGTACATACGAGCTTCTTAGGGATATTACATGCCAAATGTATTTAACTTCATAGATGCAAAAATCTACCACCACCACCACTCAAAGACTGGTCTGTATGTATGGCAGATGTATTGGCTTTTTAGAACGTGACACTTTCTAAATAGAGAAATTTGGGGAAATTTGCCATCCTCTAGAACATAAGGATGACTGACAATGATTTGTGAGAGCTTCTCAGTACCTAATATCTTATCTTCTGCTATAAACTTGCTGCGAATAGTGAAATATTGCCATTCTGCACATTATGCTTATTGTCACTTTTATGCATAGGTAAGCTTTTGTTCTGCTTATTTTTCTTTTAGTTTCTGATCTGTTCAAGTTACAAAAGAAATTAACTCCATGTTACCAATCTAGGTGATGTGCCACGCACATCTACATCTCTTGAAGATATTTCAGATGAATTTCTACTAGCAATGTCATAAAAACTGACACAATTAACCATAAAACTATTAAAATATGGAATGATGCGAGTTGTACAGGAGAGGTTTACATATAGCCACAAAACCCAAACTGTGCAGGCTGGGGACAAGTTTAAATAATTTTGTAGTAGACGGAATAATTGAGTTAGATCTATTTCGCATTATGAGTGCAAAGTGTAACAACATCTTTCCTGAAAGACTCTCAACCCCAAATGCGATAATGTGTGCGTTATTCACCAACCCACTAGAATACCACAATGTATCAATTTGTTCACGGAGTAACTAATAAAGAAAGGGGGAAATGGGATATAGGAAAGCTAAAAAAATTTCAGGGGGAGGAGAGCAAATAAATCCTCAGGACCCCATCCTTTACCCCACTAACTGTTTCCTTGAGCCCTTTATTACTTAGATATCTATCTAATCCTTCCTTAAATTCCTCAGAGGAAACAATTGACTATTTGTCTAAATCCCTGCCTCTGCTCTCACTATGCTTCAGAGAATGACATGTTCTCCCATATCTATTCTTCTTGGACTATCCTTGAATCTTGTTTCTCAATATGATAATCTTGTTTAATTTCTCTTGATCTACCTGAACTTCTCCAGCATCTCCAGAACCAGCTCCTAGACGTGAGGCAGCATTTCTTTTTAGCAGCTTAGAGGAGAAAAGGAAACAATTTATTGAAATGGTTAAACAATTTTTAAAGAGTATTTATATTAAGGGTCATTAAGAGAAATACTTTACATCTGTGTTAAATATTATTTGGACTAACCACGTAGTAGTTACCATACAATGAAATTACAAACAATTTTAATATCTTCCATTATTGTATGTGTGCTGTTGTAGCCATGCTTGTCCCAGAATACTAGAGACAAGGTGGGTGAGATAATCTCTCTTATTGGACCACTTCTGTTGGAGAGAGAGAGAGAGAGAGAAGCTTTTGAGCTTACACAGAAGAGCTCTGTGTAAGCTCGAAAGTTTGTCTCTCTCTTCAACAAAAGTTGGTCCAATAAAAGATATTATCTCATCCACATTGTCTCTGTTAACAAACTTCAGAATTGTGTTTTCAAACAAAGCATTATTTTCTGCCTCATGCAACTTGAAGACTGAACTGAGCTCCATTAAAAGATTAAGTTGATTGAAATATAGTAGCACTATGATTCACCTGGGAAAAAGCAGCACAGCAATATTGATCAGTAGGTTTCTAATATCTGCATATACATATAGGTTTAACATTAATTAAAACTTTACCTTTTTAAGCAGGTCTCTGGCTTCTTGCGTGAGGTAGGGAGGCAAGTTGAGTTTACATTTGAGAATCTTGTCAATGGTTTTCTTTCGGTTCTCCCCAGTGAATGGGGGCTGAAAAACATCATTGCAGTGTGAAGAACAACACACGTGAAAAACTCTAGCACAGTCATTCTCAAACTTTATGGCACTGCAACCCCACTCGTGACAACAAAAATTACCACATGACCCCAGTGCCCTGTGTTACTCCAGAATAGTTAATATTTTAAATAAAAAATGCTTTGCAAGCAGGGCAATTGCATTGGGCCCCATGCCATAGGGGGCTCTGTGAAACTAAGTTGCTCAGGCTTTGGTTTCAGCCCTGCATAGCGGGGTTCGGGCTTCAGCTTTCTGCCCTCGGCCCCTGCGAGTCTAATGCCAGCCCTAGGCAACCCCACTGAAATTAACTTGTGACCCACAGTTTGAGAACCACTGGAACTAACTGATACCTGTTCAGCTCTCTTCATTTGCATACATGGAACAGGGCTAGTTTCAGTGAAACAGGCATATAATTGCTTCAAATGTGACTTCCAAATATTTGCTTGGGCTATTACAGAACAGCACAAGACCATGGTTAAAAATGTTTAGCCATTTTTTAGTTAGGTTTCCTACCAGCAGCTGAAATAAGTACATACATATCTATCTATTCCTACACCTGAATGATCCAATAAACTTCAGTGACTAGTGATGTAGAATAAAATGCATGCAGTTTTTAACTGTGCACCTACTGCTCCAGTCAGCATGTCATACATCAATGCCCCCAAACTCCACCAGTCCACAGCACGATTATGCCCACTTCTCATCAAGATTTCAGGGGCCCTAGAATGAAAAAAATTAGAAGTATTTTATTAAACACTCAATTACGGCTCAGGTTTCAAGTTTTTAAACATAAACCACATTTATAATCTGAAAGTTCCATAAATAACTGAACGTATTGAACCATCAGTTAAAAAAGGTAAAATTTAGCCATTACCCCCAGACCAGAGTAATACTTTTCTGTTTCATCATGCAGCTCACATGTATTCTATTGTTCCACAGAAAGTGTGTGTGACTGTTCCATCATGAATAGATTCTTTACACAGTCCGAAGTCTGTTAGTTTTACATGACCTGAAATAAAAGAAAACATCTAATTCTAAAATCACTCAGAATTCTGACAACAGGATTACATACATATCTGCAAGTCAACATAAATGTAATTTATAAAATGGACAGTACAAATATGCCTACTCCTGTCTACAGTAACAAAACAGGACTCTTCCCAGCAGGCATCAGAGTGAAAAATGACTTTAGTCATTTTAAAAATGAATCTTAGAACTACACTCAATGAAGATACAGGCTTATTTTTGCATGAAAAAGGGTTGTCACTCAGTGAAGAGGAACAAAAACACAGCAAAGCCACCAAGAGACTCTCAAAGCCATGAAAAAAATTGTTTCTTCATATTCTGTTCTCATTACTCATTGTAACCCTTCTACTAGTTAGGCACAAAAAAACAGATAGATCTAATTAGCTGCCTGTGTTTTTATATGAGCTTATTCTCCTTCATATAGAATCAAGTTGTTGATTTGCACAATGCAGTAAGGTATTTTTAATTAAACATTTTTTAAATATATGCAAACATATCTATAAAAGACTTCATCTGGGCAGCAGTACAATCAAGTCACCTAGTCTTATGCTTACTCCATAATTTAGAAACCAAAATCAGTGTCACAATTCATTTCTAATTTATAACTTTCACTCTCCAGAACCACTAGCACTAGTAAACATTCACACTCAGTGAACACCTTGCTTAAAAGTAGTCTTTTAGCTCTTTAATGCTAGGGTTTGCTGGCACTAATCAATAGTGCTGCAGGCATTAGTGCTCAACACACACAGAGCTTTGAACTTGCTGCTACGATCAAGTAAAGTGACAGGTTTTTTTTAATTGTTTCTTTTTAAAAAGCTAGAACATCAGTATTAGCATAGTTATTTGTAAACATGAAAATTACAGAGCAGGTTTGAATTCAGATATCATGCATAGATGACTCAGCAGCATGAGAATATCCCACTAGTGAATAGAAAAGTCTTCAGTGGGTTTACCCTAAAAGTCTCTTGCCCCTTCCTGACCAATTATTTCTGCCACTTCCAGTAATAAAGTACTGTAACTACTACAATGAACTCCATGCCATGACTAGAGGTTAGCAAATGGCAGCTACTTGTATGGGTGTATCAGGAAAAAAGAAAGATAACAGTAGTAACAGTTTTCTGAGGTAATTTTATATTATGCTGTGACCTGTGAGAAAGGATTTTGAGAGGATTATTGGCTACACAATTGTTTACTATGATTTCCACCTTGATGATTAAGCATGATATTTTCCGGCTTCAGATCTCGATAGATGATTCCTTTTTGATGTAAGTGCCCCAAAGCCATTGAGATCTCTGCCAAGTAAAAGCTGAAACAAAAGGGATTTGATACAATTAAACTCTTTCAGCCACACAAAGCATCTTAAACACTAAAACAATTATACTTCCTAGTACATAGCAATGATTCCTTGAAAGCATGGTTAAATGTGCATCATAGAATAAATTAGTAGAATAATTATGTTATTGAGGTTTATTTGCCAAAGGGCATAGGGACACAATGGAACAGCAAAATTACACCATCAGCATTAGGTTAATTTGCTTAGTAGTTACTCTGTCTTGAATAGTTTTGTTGCGATCTGAATTTGCTAGTCATTAAGTCTGGCTCTAAACTGATTCCCTGTTCTGGGAAAGGAAGAGGAAAGCTCTGCACTGCAGTGCTCTCTGTAGCATAAAGCTGCAATCCTATATGTACATCTGAGCTGTTCCAAAACACTCACAGCGTTTGTTGTGGGAAGATGGAGCTATCATCCCCTCTTGTGTGCCGTGTAAAGCCTAATCAAGAAGTTGTACTTCATTGACCTAGGTGAAATGTAGCTACAGAAAAGGCTCTCTAAGCAAAATGATCATTTACACAGAAGTTCAGTTCTTTCTTCACGTATGTGCTCAGAAAGAGTAGGATGAATACAGTAATTATACCACTTCTAAAAGTGAACTGCAGCCACTAGAAGCTACAAACTTTTACACAATGTACCCAAAGCAAGGTTTTGAACATTTCTTTCATGCAGAAGATTCCTAGAAATTCTGGTGTAGGCTGCCATTCCCCACCAACTCAAGTGTACCCCCTCTGCAAGCACATGCCTAAGTTCCAGTACAACATAGTGACAACCTTCAATTGGGTGGGCAGTGAATCTTCTCACAGACTGTAATGCCATTCCAACACTAGCTGGTCAGAGATGCAGCAGAGTAAGATATACAGAACAGCCGCCACCTCCACAAAAGGCTCATTGAACTGTGTAGCTCATTAAATTAGGTTATTAAAATACAGTTGTATGTTTCTCTCTTGAATTCTACTAAGCCACGAAAGTGCCAATGTTGTATCACGTACCAGGCTGTGTCTTCCATAAAAATCCCCTCTCTCTCTAACTGCATAAATAGTTCTCCTCCTACAAGAGGAAAATAAGATGTTAGAAGCAAGAATCCATATTTCTGTACATTTTTCATTTTTAATCATAATTAAACTACTACACATTCCCTTATCAAAGGATAGATGATGGAATTATGCTCTGCAGAAGACTATTTTAATCCAGGGTTCTTAATGTGTGAAAAGTGGGTGAATATTCACTTAATACAGGAAGTGTCAATCAGGAATCAGAGCAAGACCCTGGAGACAGAATTCCTGGTATCTGATAATTAGAAATTCCCCCTCCTTTACTTCCCTGTAAGATATTCTTAACATCAGTTTTGTTATGCAGTTTATATAGATTGAGTTATGGGTTTCACATTAATTATGAAAGTGTGCAGAATAATTTAAGTCAACTATGAGCACTTAGCTGGGATTTTATAAAGGGAAAAAATAAGAACTTTTCAGATTAAATAAGGGATACTGAAAAGCTCCTGTGTAGCAGAATTAAATATACTGACCACTGAGATACTCAAGGATGAGGTAGAGTTTTCCACCAGTCTGAAAGGCATAAATTAAATCTACAATGAAGGGATGCTTCACTTCCTCCAGGATATTACGCTCAGCTTTTGTGTGTGCTGTATCTTTTGCATTCCTTACAATCATCGCCTACAGAACAAAGAAAAATTACATGAGCGCAAAGAACACGGGATTCCTAAATGAGGCAGAATTCTACATAGGGTTCTATTCCCAATTTACAGAAGTCTCCACATTCTCCACATAATTGTCACAATAACATTCTGAGTCAGCAACATAATAAAAAACTGCTTAGTTTCTTGCGTTATTGTTAAATATGAAATCACACTCATGTTTTTAAATTAATTAAAAATAGAGAGACCGACTGCCTAGAACCACACAACAGATGTAATAGAAAATGTGATAAAAATACATATTTCAATTTTAAATGGATGTAAAGATTAATTTTAATACATGAATGACTAATGTTCAATCTTGGCACATTAGAACAATTATTATATAGTAATTACATTCTAAAAGGGACAAAAAACCCTTTTTTGGATTGGAAAGCAGCCAAAAGTGAAGCTCAAGTTACCTTTTTAAGAACTTTCATGGCAAAAATTTTTCCAGTATTTGCTCCTGTTACTTTTCGTACTTGAAAAACCTATGGAACAAAAAGTAAATAAATTCCTTATAAGTCACAGTGGCAGTTAGAATTCAAATATATACTTTAAATTCTTTTATTCCCAATTGGTGGTAAAGTTGTACAATCACTAAAGTCAATTTTGATCAAATGCATTGCCAATAAAAAAGAATGGTGACTTCATACTGGAGACTGGTCTGCATCAGCTCATTACTGCCTCTGGAAAGGCAGAATTTTTCTGGAAACAGAATGTAAGTGGTGGGACATATATCAGGCAGCCAACAAGAAAATTCTTTGACTGCCTCCACTGTGATGGATAATGGACTTTCCAAGGTGAAGATTTTGTACCTTTCCATAACCTCCTTTGCCAAGTACACGTAGTAACTCAAAGCATTCTGGTCGGATCTTTTCTGGACCTCTGTTTACACTAGTTTCCGAAATCTCAAATTTTTCACAATGTTCCATGCCACTGAATAAAGACAAAACAGTGTATTACAAAATTAAATCAAGTTAAAGAAACAATAATCATGCAAATTTCTCTGCAGAAAGCACATTATATTCACTGGCACAACTGACTGTCTGCTTAGGAGATGTCCAGAATTGTAACACCAGGAATTCTATTAATGTGTATGTATAGCAATGAGTGGCAGCTTGCATAATGCAGAAATTTGGAAAGTTCCTAGGATTCACAGAGTCATGCATTTCCTGAAATGACATTTTATATAAGCGTACATGTTCTGAAGACTGAAACAGGCATTCTTGGCAATTTAATTAATCGAGGAGCATTGCTGTTACCCTGAAAAAAAAAATTAGGTTTATAAATTCCATTAAAAGTTATGGGACTCCCAGGTGTGATTTGTAGGGTCATATTTACACAATGAAAGTCTTACTACCTTGCAAAAACAGTAATGTTAAACTAAAATATGGTTCAATGTTGCCAAAGTAGAGGATTACCCCAAAACTTAATAATGTTTCTAAATTATGCTAAGCCCTGCAAAATATAAGTCAGTAACACAGTTTGGTCTTGTCTATGCTGACAAGACTGAATTGTGTTTTAGCTGTCGCTACCATGTTCTCACTGAGTCTTCCAACATGACGCATTTTCAGACTTAGCCCTGAAGCAACCAAAATAGTTTTAATGAATGAGTATTCAGGAGCTTAAGGAGCGTAAAGTCCTCTGCGATCTCTTGATAAATTGGGTTTTATAAAAGTGCACTATATTATGAATATTTAATATATCAGAATGAGCCTGATTACAAATAGCATTCATATAAAGTAAAAGTGTAGGGACAAGTAAGATACAAAATGTAAGACACTGCAGATTGTTACCAATTTCTCCATAGAATTTTTTTGTTACAAGATATACCTATAAAACTTGAATTTTTCTATTAAAGTCGAGAAAAACTGTAGATATCATGAATATTATAGAAATGTTTTCTAATAGGAACTTACATTTCATATTGGCCAACTCCTCCATGGTCCATGCTTTCACTTAACTGACCCTGGGATGGAGGGAGAGAATGTTTTAAAAAGTTACTACAATAATACCATACCTGTAAACAAAAACAGTGAGTACAAACAGTAAGCTTTGTTTAAAAAAAACAAAAACATGTCACGGTCTGACTGATTTTGCTCTAAAATTTGTTAAACTGGCCAAGAAGTAATATGCAATAAATTATCAGAAGAAAGCACTTTGTATGATAGGCTTTCACAAAACATTTAAAGAGTTCTGCAGAAAAGTTGCAAAATTTCCAAGGATCCCACAATTACAGCAGGGGGACCCATTACTTTTTTAGCTAACTGCAGTTATCTGATTATGTTTGTACATGCAGCAATGAATCCAACTCCAGATAAACCTTGTAAAAATGCAATGGTGTTGTAATTTGTATTTTTACACCTGTGTTCATGTAAGAATTTTGGTGAACAGGACTCATACATATAATGGCTATCCTGTACAAAGGTTTCCTCTAAAGGATCTGAGGATATGTGGAACCAAAAACAAAAACAACGAGAAGTCCGGTGGCACCTTAAAGACTAACAGATTTATTTGGGCATAAGCTCTCGTGGGTAAAAAACCCACTTCTTCAGATGTAAAGGGTTTTTACCAATGAAAGCTTATGCCCAAATAAAGCTGTTAGTCTTTAAGGTGCCACCGGACTCCTCGTTGTTTCTGTTCCAATGGATATGTGGATAAGGGAACTGGAAACAGATATAGTGAATTAACTGTGAAATTCCTAAAAAATTAGGGGAGGGAAGCCATACAAAGGTCTGAAAGCTGCAGTTTTCATTTTTACATTGTAAAATATTCAATAATATTCACGATATTGTGGATCCCGCAATGTTAGGCTTCCACTGCAATTCTGATTTTAATTAGCTTACTTTGCACAGTCCACAATTTTGCATACATTTTGAGGTTTGCAACACACTTTTTTCCCCATTAGTACAGTACAACCCCATTTATCCAAGCTGACGGCAGCGGGGCTCCCGCTGTCAGCCCCATGCATTAATTACTGTAATACAGTGGCAGCAAAATGTCTGGTTATCAAAAAAATTAGCAAGCATAACATAATACTTAAGTGTTTATATTGTACCAGCAAATTTTTCTTAAACAAATAGGTCTTCTCTGGCTTTTCCAAATTACCGCAAATAATAATGGTCCATTATTACTTTTCCATGATTTTCCATGTCTTGTCGGCAACTCAGCCACAATTATTTGACAATCATACCGTGATTCAAGTAGGCTTAACTTATACTGGTTAGGAAAGCATGTTACAGCTTGCACTACTGCCAGTCACATTGGTCTTGTTATGTAAACAGAGGCTTTCATTTTCCAAGTCTCATTTTCATCAGCATTAAATTTGTTTTTTAAAAGTTTTTTTTTTTAAATCTGCTTTTCATTCAAGAAGCCATGGGTCTTCCTTCTTGTCATCTCAGACAACCAAGCATTTGAAGACTAGTGTTGTTCTAGCTGGACAATCTCACTTTGGTTTGCATTTACTGTCATTTGACTTTCTTACAGATGAGAGAAATGTTAAAGCTGTTGTTACATTCAATAAAACTCTGTGGCAACCACGAACTATGACTTAAGTGCAATCTCCCTAGTCAGAAGAAGCCTTGTGGCAATTTCATTTCCTAGGTTAGCCATATCTGTAGGCACACCTGTAACAGCACTTGTTCTTGTTGCTGCTATGATAGCTTTTTGGAGTGAAAACTTTCCAGCTGCAGGAGTACCTAGTCTAATGTAGCTTCACATCCAGCTCACATTAGGGTGACCAGATAGCAACTGTGAAAAAACAGGACAGTGGGTGGGGGGTAATAGGCACCTATATAAGAAAAAGTCCCAAAAAACAGGACTGTCCCTATAAAAAAGGGACATCTGGTCACCCTAGCTCACATTCCGTTTGATGATTTCAAACTCTCAGTTCAGAGATGTCTTTCTGTTCCTCAAAGTTACGCACTATGCCACCTGGAGGTAGCTTTCAGTAAAGCGCATGCTGTCCCGTTGATCCTCCCCCATCAAATTATTTGCTTTTGTGTTCGTCTCTTTGGTTCTATGTTTTGCTTTAACTATACTAAGTCTACAGTAACTCTACTCTTATTTGTTTTTCAAAAGCCTTATTTTATTGTTTTTCCCCCTTCCAGTGTTACTAACACTGAAAGCGAGAGTAGTCACGAACTGAATTTGATTGTCCCACAGCACTACTAGTTTGTTCATCCTGCCTGAGAGCCAAGTTTGCTTGTGAATGGGCATTAACTCTAATGGAAACTGTGCTGCAAATATTACCCACATTTATGGGAAAGGACAATCATAACTGATGAACTAGGATTCTCGGACTCTCAGTCCTTATGGTTAAACTCTGGGGAACTCTAGAACCGCAATATGCTCACTTCCATGGACCATCTGAGACTGTTGGCAGTCTTCAAGATGCAATGTGAGGGGCATTTTTAGCCAGGCATTTTATTTTGTTGGTTACTGATGTTGCTCCCAGGGTCTTTTCTTTAAAGTTGAGAAATTATAGTGGCTACAGTGCGCCAGCAAAATAATGCCTTTACTGTTTTTAAACTATTGACACTGACCGACACCAAATAATCCGTGTAAAAATACTGAAAGCAATGGCTGGTTTCAGACTGTAATGGTACAACCCTAAAGACACAAGATCAAGAGCAACATCAGATTGACAAGGTAATAGGAGCTTGACATAAGGTGAGGCGCTCAGTCTATTTTGGAGATGCTGTAGCGTTCACTCTTCTGTACCTGGTACTCACTATAAACTTCTTGCAGTTCAATGCCTGTACACTTTAGACAGGATTGACAATTCCCTGGGGAAAAAAGTAGTTTGGCCACAGCACTGATAAATACCATCTTAAACCTAGTTTAAACCAGAAAACTGGTAAAACTAATTGCATAAGTGTCCAGCAAGGACAGGAACAAATCTTGTCAAACTCTGGATACATCCATTCACAGCAGAGGAATAGTCTCAGTCTATCCACTATATCAAAGTTGGTCTTCTGCTACAGAATGCTAAATTGCCAAATGGACCTGGATGGGTAGTCTGAAATGCTGAATGCTTCTGACTACTTAATGCTTCAAGCCTACAACTCTGCACTATTGCAGTTTTCATACAACCAAATGTCTTTGACTTTTGTCTATACAATATTGAAAACTGAAATAAGTCATGACATGTATGACTTCCTTGAGAAAATACTGAACCAAAATGTATACAGACATTCAGATGTTCAGTGTTATAATTACATATTTACTATTACAACCACTGCAGTTCTATTTTTTATTTGTAAAACTCTAAATTAATCTATGAATATACTGCCTTATATAACCACAATTTGAATACCTAACAATAAGTGTAATATGGTATGCATTAACAAAATAGTTCTTAAAGCAGAAAATGCCTTAAACTGGGACTAATTAGTTTTTCCCAGGGTAGTAAAAACCACCTCTGGTAAATACCATGCCATCTCTGACTTTAGATGTTAGCACAGAAGTGATGATTACAAGTTTTCCAATATAGATTAGCATTTCTGGGCTGATTTAATGTGTGGGACACTTACATCAAACTATTTTGATCTGAAAATAAGTAGTCCTGGGTTTGTTTTTTTTAAATTATATACTAGAAAAGGTAAAACCACCCACACATTCACACATAAAAGCATCCTCAGATTTAGCCTGGCATATTACGGTAAGCCAGCTAGTATGCAATCACTGACAATTCTTAGATCAAGAAATCTATTCTTAGAAAAAGAAGTCACGGTTACTTAAGATTTGATCCCATTCAAACGTATTATCTTGAGTACAAGATTGAGTTCTCCACTATGGGAAAGTGTTATAACTACAAATGCCAGGCACGGTGCAGACATGCCTCCTGACATAAACGTCCCGCAGCAGCAGTGTGCAGGTCTCAGCCGTCACCTCAAAAGCCGGGCGGGGAGGAAGCCACCAAATATGAAGGGGGAACGGAACGTGTCACCTGAGTGGGGCACATCGGCGTTAAAACAAGGCGCCACCCGGGCAGCAGCTGCCTAGGGCTAAGGTCGGGGGACGCGTCACCTACCAGCCCCTCCGACTGCACCCCCAGAGCGGTGCCACCCGCCATGGGTGGCGCAGCAACTGCCAGAGAAGCAGGCAGCATTTCACCCGGGCAGGACACCTCGCTCCCTCAACAGGCCGCCCCTCCTCTCCCGCTCGCTAGGCCGGCCCCCGTCACCCACCTCCGCGCATCGGGCCCCTCACCGGAGCGGACCCCTCCTCCAAGCCCGTCGCCCGACCGGATCCCCCTCGGATCCCAGGTCGGGCCGCGCACCGGACTGGGCCGGGTCCCCCCGCCCTGCCCCTGGCGAGGCCCGCTCCCTCTCAGCCCCTCGCCGGCTCAGGCTCCCCCCGCTCACCCCCTCCTCCAACTCCTCGTCCGAACCCGCGTCTTCGGGCTGGTCCAGGTCAATGTCGAACACGCCCGCCATGGCCTGGATGCGAGCAGCGCCTCCGCCGCCCCTTCCTCGCTGTGCTGAGTCCGCGGGGCCTGGGCCGCCTCATGGGCCCGCAGCCCCTAACGCCGCCACGGCCGCCATCGCCGGCTGCCAGGCTTCAGCGCGGCTGCGCCCCCGCCCTGACTCCGTCTACGGCGCAGGCGCCTGACCCAACCTGGTGACCGCAAGGGACCACACTGAACATGCGCAGAACGCACCACGGCGTGCGACCTCAGTTGGGGCTCGTGCTGAGCATACGCAGAATTCACCCGGCCGCGAGATGTACTGGCACTGAGCATGCGCAGACTGCAGACTGAAGCTTCTCGGCTCGGTGCATGCGTATGAGGTTCACTGAAGCCCCCAACACTGATACTGTACTGTACCTGCCCACTCCGAAGCTCCCTACACCGCCTCCTGCTGGCTCAGAGCATGCGCAAACGGTCTGTTGAAAGGCGGAGGGGCCCGGAGGGCTTGTTGTGATGGTAACGCTGCGCCCGCTCCCCGAGGGAAGGAGTCTTGAGCTGCTGGGGCAGAATCCTGAGGTGAGACCGTGAGGGGCGAGACTCAGGTACCGAGCTGGGCCTGGCGGGGAGGCGCTTGGGGCTGAGGTGCGCGCCCTGTGCCGGGGGGGTATGAGAGCGACATGGGAAGGCGGGGGTGCAGGAGCGGGACAGAGAGGCATCGCTCTCCACGTGGGAGCGGAATGGGGGCCCCGGACCGGGGGGCGCCAGGTACGTGGCTGGATGAGGGGGGGCCGGGACCGGGGGGCGCCAGGTACGTGGTTGGATGAGGGGGGCCCGGGACCGGGGGGCGCCAGGTACGTGGCTGGATGAGGGGGGGCCGGGATCGGGGGGCGCCAGGTACGTGGTTGGATGAGGGGGGCCCGGGATCGGGGGGCGCCAGGTACGTGGCTGGATGAGGAGGGCCCGGGACCGGGGGGCGCCAGGTACGTGGCTGGATGAGGGGGGCCCGGGACCGGGGGGCGCCAGGTACGTGGCTGGATGAGGGGGGCCCGGGACCGGGGGGCGCCAGGTACGTGGTTGGATGAGGGGGGGCCGGGATCGGGGGGCGCCAGGTACGTGGCTGGATGAGGGGGGCCCGGGACCGGGGGGCGCCAGGTGCACCAATGAAGTGAACTGTTGCTCACGAAAGCTTATGCTCAAATAAATTTGTTAGACTCAAAGGTGCCACAAGTCCTCCTTTTCTTTTTGCGAATACAGACTAACACGGCTGCTACGCTGAAACCTTTAAAATACCAGGGTCTGGTCTATATTAGAGCTTCTACCATGGCTAACAACAGTAGATCTGAACCACTGAAGCTTCAGAAAAAGAAGTAGATGAGCCTGCAACAACACTGAATGTCAGTAATGTCTAAGAAATGACAATAGAGTCTTCATGTGTCAGCAGAGACTTGCACATATGGACAGATGGGGTAGCACAGTTGTGCTTGAGCATTAGTCATTGTGGTCCATATTAGGCACCTTAGCCTTAAACCTGCAGTGTTTGAGGCAGTTAAATATAGGCATGCTTTTAGTGACATAAGAGAGAGATATAAGTACCATGGAAAACCCAATTGTTCTATTTTTTTCTGGTTGTCCTGAGCAGCAACTGGTGGAGACAAAATTCAACACCCTGACCGCCACTCAAACACATCACAGCCCCACTGTGGCCGCTGTCAACACTGGATGATGGCCGCAGCCCCTTCAGAGGAGTTTCAGCCACTAAATCCACATAGCTTCAGGGTTTAAGAAGTCTGGAAAACCGCACAGCTGCCCTCTGTACAAGAGAAATTTCACTGCCCAACTCTGCTTTTCATGGGTTACGAAACTGGTCCAAAGTCTTCCACTCTAGAGCTTAATCAACTACAGTAAAAAGCACAATTCTATATTTTTCTTTTTAGGATTAAATACAAAGTGAAGGAGCATGTCAATAGTCACAGTACAGCTTGGTCAGTGTGGTAACCAGATTGGTTACGAGGTATTTAATGCTATCTGCAGTGACTTCCACAGCACACATGGACTGTGCTCCAAGAAGGAGAATGAATCCTATCAGGAAGCTTGCAAGGAACGTTTCTTCAGTGAGGAGAAAACTGGAGGTACAATTTTTAAGGATTTTTTTTTTCATAGCATACTTTGCCTGTTAGAAATATGTGTAGTAATAAATAATACTTTGCATTTCTATTTAAGGATGTGCTTTAGGTATATTCATGAATTTACCATCTCAGCTCTGTACCTTCTGTGCGTTATCATCAGCATTTAACAAATGGCAAAGCAGACACTGAGAGGTGAAGGGACTTGCCCAAGGTCACATACCAAGTCAGTGGCAGAGCTGGAACAGACCCCTGCTGTCCTGAACCCTGAATCTGTGCCTTAGTCCCAAGACCACCTTTCTTTTTCTTACAGTAATAGAACTATTGCAGTAAGCTTTGTTTTTCTTGTTTTGTGCCTTTGATTGCCATCATACATTCATGAGAACTAACAAAGAGCTTTTCTAGATGAGAAACATGTTTTTTTTTCTTTCCAGGTTTCTGTTTATTACACGTTAGGTAGATCAGATTAAGTACTGGGGCATGAAGCTGTCCATTTCAAATGCTAGCTGACATGAATGGTTTCCCTACTGAGACGGACTCCTGTCTCTGTAGAATTTGCAAAACACTTTGGGATAATGAAAGGTTCTATGTAAATGTAAAACTTTGAGGGTCAAATCCCGCTCACCTTAGTTTCTTGTACTGTCCCCCTGAAGTTAATGGGATGACTTGCATGAATAAGAGAAGTATGATCCGGCCTTTAGTATGTTGTTATGCCCATTATGTGAACATTGTTCTCTTGTTAAAAGGTTTAAGTATGATGCAGTCTTTTTGATTTTGCATTTTTTCTCTCTCTCTCCAGTACCTGTTGCCCGGGCTGTACTTGTTGACATGGAACCTAAAGTAATCAGTCAGACCCTCTCAATGGCTGCTAGGTCTGGCCACTGGAAATATGACCACCAGTCACACTTCTGTCAGAAACAAGGGTCTGGAAACAACTGGGCAAATGGGTATAAATGATCACCGCAAGCTTTGCTAATAATAATACAGCATGTGAATACTAAGCAACTGCCTAGATTCACAGACATCCTCTCTTAGAAGCAGAACTGTTGCTGCTGTGAAGTAATATACTGCATGCATAACATTACCCTGATTTTATTGCTACTGTAGACTGCTTGTGCTCTTTTTGCAAGGAACTGAGATTGGTATTTACAGTGAAGACCTACTACTCAGTTACAGAAAAGTGAACGAAATGTCACTTAGACATCTAACTACTTGATTTGCGGGTGCAGAATGGGAGGCCAATTTTAAAGATCAGGCTTTTAATGCAAAGTAAATGGCACAACTGAAGAATTGAGGATCGTTCACTGCAGGCAGCATTGGTGATAACAAAGAGTTAGATAAATGGATCAGCGTTTTTAAAAGAAGGAAAAGCTACTTCATATGTTTGCTTGGTTGACTTTATTGCTTTTGTTTTGCTATAAGAGTTCTTGCTCTTTTCACTTTCTCTCTTATACTGCAGTTACTCTGTTCATGGGCCCAGGTACAGAGACGTTATCATGAACCTGGTACAGAAGGAAGCAGAGAAATGTGATCGACTCAGTGGATTTTTCACAGTAATGAGCATGGCTGGTGGCACAGGATCAGGCATGGGAGCCTATGTGACACAGTGCTTAAGGGATGCTTTTCCGACCTCATTTATACTCAACCAGGTTATCTGGCCCTATGGAACCGGTGAGGTGAATCTTAAAGCTCCATGAAGGTTCTGCAGAATTTTTAATCGGTATTAAAAGGCCAGTCTACTGATAACAAAAAAAAAAAAAAAACCCTCCACTTGCTTTACCTTCTAGTGTAAACAACACCTAAAATGCCTATAACTGAAAGATATTGGAGAAAGGGAGAGAATTGTCTCTTTTACAGTTTATTTACTTTGTGTATTTGATATCACCTTATGTACAGTCAATTTCGTTGTTTGCTTGTAGTCAGTTGCTGTGGGTCTTTCAAAAGTGAAAACAAAACAGTTTTTAAAATGTGATTGTAAAACTGCAAGTCCCAACTATGAGACTTATTTCACTTGTGCCTGAGGCTATCTTAGTATGTTTTAGGCCCCCGTTGCCAGAGTAGGTGAGTACATCACAATTTTTCTCCATGTATTTATCGTTACAACACAGAAGTACCGTTATCCCTATTTTACAGATGACAACTGAGGCACAGAGAGATTGTGGGCTAGTGTACACAAGAAAGGCTTTGTCCATACAGCTGTAAGAGACACAATTTATAACCAGCATAAGGAGATCTTTTGCCAGTATAGTTAAACCACCTCCCCCAAGCAACATGAGCTATGCAGACAAAAGGACCTGGGGGCAGGGAGGCAGATTTGCTGGTATAGCTATGTTGGACAGGGGTGTGAATTTTTCCCCACATCCTGTACTGACATAGCTATGCCAGCAAAACTTTGCAGTGTAGATCTGGCTTAAGTGCCTTGCCCAAGGTCACACAGGGAGTCTGTGGTAGAGCAGGGAATTGAAACAAGGCTCCAGTTTATTACATGGCAAGTATAATAAATACAGAATGATCCTACAGATTCATTCTCAGCGTCTTGCTATGAATGCAGCTATGGATGCTAAGATCAAGGCAGGCCTTGTTCGCTATCCAAGTGGAAGCTAAAGTGGTTGCTGAATTGGGTGCAAGATCTTGGTAAAGGGGGGAATCAGTCACTCCATGAAGAATATCAAAAGAGGTGACATACGTTACATAGACAAAAATTCTTAATTTGTTAATTCATCCTTGTTGATGTGTGTTTCTGCTTCCAGGTTATTGTTCAAAACTACAACTCACTTCTGACACTCTCACACCTGTACCAGTCATCAGATGCTCTCCTTGTTCACGAAAATGATGCCATCCACAAGATCTGTGCTCAGCTAATGAATATTAAAAAGATCTCCTTCAGGGATGTAAATCAAGTAATTGCACATCAGCTGGGAAGTGTGTTCCAGCCCACTTATTCCTCAGAAGGGGCCTCACAGTATAGCAGAAGCCCACTAGGTATTTAATTATAATAACACTTTCTGCCATGTAATGCTTTCATTTCAAGGATCTCAGAGCACTCTTAAAACAGCGAGCTAAACATCAGCCCCCCCTGTGAGTTGGGTATTATCTCCTCTTTTAAAGAGGATGAAACTGAGGCAGAAAGAGATTAAGTGGCTTGCCATTGGTCATACGTCAGTTTTGCAGCAGAGTTAAGAGTAGAGCTTCTGACACCCAGTCTCATGCTTCACCACAAAGTGATGCTGCCTCTTTCCAAGTGGCTGGTGTCAGCCTGGGACTAATGTACATTTTAGGTGAAACCATGTGCAAGTCAGTGGTTTTGTTTCAAGTTTTGGAGTTAGTTTAGAACTATATGCAAACTGAAACCAGATAAAAAGGCTTGCATAAAAAGCTGGAAACCAAAATTAGAGTATTATGTCGCTCTTGTTAGTGATAAGACAGGTCTGTGGTGTGTGTCATCCTGGAATGAGAGAATTAATTTATCTATAGTGCCAAGATTTGTGGTTGCTACCCAGAATTTCCACTTTGGCATTTGCCCATTGATCCCTGCAACAATAGACTCAGAGTACAGCCAGACAAATGCAGAAAAGGATTTATTATTTTCTGTACTCCCATGTCAGATGGAAATGCAGGGTGGGGGGAGCGGGCTGTTTGTTTCTACATCCTTATGGGTGATCAGGAACACAGGGTCATTCCCTCTTTTGTTCCTGTTTCTGTGTATTTATGGTGCGTCTTCATTGTTTTACTCTTTTGCTATACAACTTTTACCATGAGGAAGGGGAAAGCAAATTTCAGTGGTCTAATGAAACATGATTAAAGCTATTAAATGTCATAAGACCATTAGAATTGCCATATTGGTTCACCATAGTGGTCTGCCTTATCCAGTATTTTTTCACAACCAGTGGTCATTACCAGATGCTTTTAGAGGGAGGAGTAAGAAACACCCTAGTGCAGCGGTTCTCAAACTTCATTGCACCGTGACAACAAAAATTACTACACGACCCCAGGAGTGGGGAACCGAAGACCGAGTCTGCCTCAGCCCCACTGGCCCGGGCCGGGGGACCAAAGCTGAAGCCCATGGGCTTCAGCCTGGGCAGGGGAGCATGTAACCTTAGCCCTGGGTGGTGGGGCTCTGCCTTCGGCTTCAGCCTCTGGCGGTGGGGCTTGGACTTCAGACTTGCTGGTGCCCAGGGCCAACAGTCTTGGCGATCCCATTAAAATGGGGTCATGACCCACTTTGGAGTCCCGACTCACAGTTTGAGAACCGCTGTTCTAGTGGACAACTATGGAATAACCTGCCCCTCGGGGAAATTTCTTCCTAACCCACCTCAGTTAGTAGCAGGTTTTTGCCCTGACTCATGAACATTTATATTCCCTCTGAATAATTATCCTATTTGATGTAACTGAGTTACTTATTTTGTGTGTGTGTGGGTATGTGTGTATATATATATATATATATATATATTTTCAATTTTTAAAAATCTTATTAAGAAATGTCATATATAAGCACTGCCTTTTTAGTTTCAGTTTTGTCCATTTCAGTGTCATGTCATATCCTCATGGTCTTGTATTATGAGAGAGTAAATAGGAGCATTTAGTTTACCTTGTCTATGCTGTTTGTTATTTTGTATAGTTCTACCATGTCTCCTCTCTAAATAGTCCCAATTGCATACAGAATGGGCTTTCTGCCTCTAATCAGTCTCATTGTTTTTCTTTAAACTCCTTTGATTTTAGCTCTCTCGCTGAGATACATTCACTGGAACTGATTTATACTTTGACCTAACAAGAGCATTATGATACTATCACTGTTTTCCATCCCATTCTTTATATATTCCAGCATATTTGCTTTTTTTGACCACCACTAAACAAGGAGCAGATTTTTTTCCAGTGAGTTATCTGTGACCTCCGGAGAGAGCTAACGTGCCAATATAGACCCCAGCAAAGCGTATGAGTTGTTCATATTGTTCACTGTGATGTGTATGACTTGCACTTGTCAACTCTGTATGTTGCCCCTTCATCTTGTGTCATTAGGTTCCATGAAATTCCTCACTGTCTTCTCTCATAGACTAGCCTAAATATTATTTGGGCAGTCATGGCAGCTGTTTTTTTGATTCTCAGGAGACTTAATGGAGTCGTTAGTTCCCCATCCTGAACTCAAGATGTTGGGTCTTCGTAACATACCGCAGATGTCAGAGAACTCCCTGGCATACAGCACATTTACTTGGCCTGGGCTCATCAAACATCTAAGACAGATGCTTATTGCTCATGCTAAGATGGAAGAAGGTAAGAGGTGTGCGCACACCCTGGAAATCAGTTACTCTTTCAACATAAGTTTCTACACATGGAATAAGGTTTATTGCCTTTGGGAACGCACTGGATAGCTTTAACCAATTCAGAAAGAAGTAGCCCCCTTCCTCTGACAGCAGGGATTTTTTTTCCACATACCCAGCAGCTCCTTCCACTAATAACACTGCTGCCATAAGACCTTCCAGTTCATCCCTGCTTTATCCTGGTTTAGCGCCCAGACCTCTCAACTAACTATAAATATTAAGCATATGTAAAACAAAACATTTTGGGATTTACTTCCATGATTCACTTGGAACAGCTCTTGGATTCCCAGGGCTGCTTTGTTTTTTACACTTTAATCCTTCCACTTTTACCTAGACTGGTGGTGAACTGTAATATGGCTTCCAATTACACAGTTTAGGTACCAGCAAAGCACAAGGATGGCGAACTGTTTAGTGTGGACATTTCCTATGCGGTAGGAATAGCAACTGCAGTGGGAGATTTCCCTCCCTACGAACAGCAGGTTGAGCTGCATTATCTAAGAGTCATGCAACTGCCGCTTGATCAGTGAGTGGAGCCTACGTGCCGTGGCACACCCTCGGCCAGACAGCCAGTGCCAGGTACTGAACATCACTAGCACTAGACGGTCTCCAAGTAGACCTCTTTCTGAATGCAGCCATATTTCACATCAGGAAGATAGGAACTGAAAAACATAAATTAATTAAGCACATCATATGATTGAAATATGGATTTTAGTTTGTTCCAAAAACTTCTGTTTCTAGGTATCGATTGGCAGGTGCGACCACCATTGCCAGGGCATCCTGTCCCCCCAAAAGCCTCTCCAAATCAGGCACTACATTTTAACACCTCCGTTGCCAACCTGGTTGTCCTGCGAGGAAAAGATGTGCAAAGCGTTGATCTAGGTGAGGAAAAAATACACAGCACATTAGTTATTCCTTCTTCCGTCTCCCAGTGTTTTCATTGTGGCAGTCACTAGTGAAAGTGAAAAAACCTGAAGGCTACAGACTTTAAAGAATAAGGTCAGCATTCTCTCTGCAAACACATTCTAAAGTCCAAGGCCGTGTTATGCAGTTATGAAGGACTGCTGTATTTACATACGTAGACGCTACACTGGCAGTATCTATCAGGGCTTCCTAAAGCAACTTGGGGGAAAGGAGAGGTATCATCATACTGTAAAACTAAATTCTATTTGTGTGATAGGATTTGTTGTGATAGTATACTGCTACCTGGAAAGATATAGAGCTGCTGCAGGAGTGGGCGATATCAGAGCTTGCTTATCATCACACAGCACTGAAGCAGTGCTAGGGTACTTTTATATCCTGCCCTCACCACACTGTGTGGGAAAGAACCAGTTTGTACAGTTACACCTTTACTAGGCCCATCAGGTGGAAATATTGTTTGGAAGTCTGACTTGATCTGCCAAGCAGCAGCTGAGGCTTTAGAGAACTGGTGGAACAGAGATACATGGATGACTTACTGCAGCTGTTTTTTCTTTCACAGCAGGGTCTTGTGAGATCACCCACCTCATTCTACACCACTCCCAATGCCCCAGCTTCTAATTATTAGCTGGGACACAGCGGCCATGAGAACAAATTAGTTTTCCTTTCCACTTATGTTGGTTTGTGAAGCTGAATGGGCAGTGTCTGCAGCAGCTCCTTGTTGCCTTGACAGGCACAGAACCAGTCATAAACTATCCTTTTCCAGGGTCACTTTTTTAGTCTGTATTCATGCAGTAGAGGTTGAGTTCTGGCGTACAGTACTCAGTGTAACATGCTGATTGGAAAATTCTAGTTGAACATATAAAGAAAATCACTTGGTAAAACTTCATTAGTCAGAAAAAACTGCCTTATTCCCATTGCAGGAGGTTTCCGAGATCCAGCATTGTATACATCCTGGCTAAACCCTCAAGAGGCTTTTCATATATGGAAAACACCAAGAGCCTTTAACAAGTATGAAAAATCTGCTTCTTTGGTCAGCAACAGCCAGTTCTTGCTGAAACTTATGGACAACATTGTGGGGAAAGCTTGGAATATGTTTGCTTCCAAGTAAGTGAAAATAAGACTCTTAGTTTTTCATTTAGACTTTTCAGTATTTTCATCGGAAGTAAATAGTTGCAAACACACACCCCAGTTTAAAATGCTTCACAGATCATTCTGATTTGGGATACAAAGGTGTCCCTTAACAGTAAAAGAAACAGTGATACCAACTTCGTTACAGAATGTGTGTGAATATGGTGGTAGTTTTCCAAATAATGTTCTCGGGGGATTTGGGTATAGAAGCCTCTGTGTCACAGGTTCAAATTCAAGCCAGGCTGTAGTGAGTGCAAGTTGCTGATCAGCCCTGCTGTGAAATATGAGCACAATACATACATATAGGAGTACATCCATTCCTGCAAAGAGGAGGAACAAAGTTCCCACAGATCAAAATGACTTAAGAGGAACTGGTGCTGCGTGGCTGATTTCCTAGAACATTGAACCAAATTCATTTCAGAGAAAACTTGCCAGAACAAAATTTTTTTTGCAGAGCACTCAAAGACAGTAAAACTAAGTCAGGCCAGTTGCTATTCCCTTACCTTTATCAAATCGTGGGTGGCCTTGAACCATTTTTCCATGGCACAATTGCTTTTTTCCCCCCCAGCAGTCACTGCAGAGGAACTTGAATGATCATGGAGGCTGTAACCTTGATTCTGGAGGAACCAACTCTAGGGTTAAGGACCGTGGCAGAGCAGTGTGGGGCAGCTTGCACTACCGATGTTATATCTGTTCGGTAAATAGGACCAGTTTCCCGTGCAGTCAAATTGGCACTTTCACCAGCACTAAAAAACCCCCAAAGTTACTTGTCCATTGCAGAATATCCATTCTAAAAAGAATACATACAAACTCTTTTACTGATCACACAGTTTCTAGGTTGTACACAAACTTGCTGCTCATTCCAGGAAACAGTAAGTGGCTTCATTCAGAAACATTTTGGGAGTTGCTGTTTATAAAGGCTCTGACCCCTGAGGTTTACTTTTCCTTAAAACCAGACTTTAACTCAAAGAATAATTGCCTCTTTTCTTCCATCCCATGAGGCCAAGATTATTGGGCGCCAGAGGGCATGTGTCCAGTAAACGTGGGAATTAGCCACACGATCTGTGGGAATAAGAGCTGAATAGTTTTGTTCTTAAATTTATCATCTGTTAAAATCATGCAACAAACAGCAGTTTTAAGTTTGTCCCACAAAGACTACTTGACATTTTGCCCACCATAAATGAGTAAATTGCTGCCTCTAAGTACAATAATTGCTTTTAGTGGCTCTGCTGAGATTGAGAAGCAAGCCAGAAAATGCCCTTTGCAATTCCCCAAAAGCCAGCCACTGACCCTGAAATTGTATTGTTCCTTTAAAGCAGCATACCTGAGCCTATAAACACTATTAGAACTGGATTATGTTGTACTATCCAGTATGAATTACACAATAAGAGTCCAAACAATGTACTACAAATTCAGTTCTGGTTTACAGGGGTGGAAAATGCTCATTACAACCAGCTCAGGCTGATGCTGTACCAGGTGTCAGATTTTTAGGGACCGATGATTTGTAATGTTTTGCTGTCTAGTTCTCGGTTGTTTACCCAAACTCTTTGCCCCCTCAGAGCCTATGTTCACCAGTACACTAAGTTTGGGATCGAAGAAGAGGACTTTCTGGACTGCTTCACAACTCTGGAACAGGTTATTTCTAGTTATGCTAGCCTTTGATTTTCAACTACTTACAAACAGGGCTTCGTCAGAGGGAGTACACACTGAAAGGCTTTCTGTGTCAGCTTCCCCAAGTTAAAGTGGCTAAGGGAGGTACTGGAGTGTAAATGCTTTGTTGTTGTTAATGGAATAGTAATCTACATCAGGACTGAATATATTCCTTGTCTCCCACACAGACAAGTGTATTTTGTATATGAATTTATACATTGAATATTTAATAAAAGTTTTATTTTTCAGTACATTCTCCTTAATTTACTCTAATTTGAAGCCCCCTAACTTCTACTCCTCCTCCCCCTGGATGTGCATATTTTTCCTGAAGAATTTCCATAGCCTGAAGTTTTTTTCAGGTTGAAATCTAGCGTCTGAACTAATATTAACTGTCATGGTATAGGAGGACTGAACAATGCTGTTAGTTACAGTACTGATACAATTTGATCTTTCACTTTAAACTCTATTAGCCTGAAAGTGTTTTACCAATAGCCACCAAAATACCCGTTATCAAAGTAGTACTAATAAAAATAGATAAACATAATTTTCCATTAACTTATTTGCTAATATTCACTAAGGCCCCATTTGCTGTGCAGCAAGCTGGTGTTAAATTCTGTGGCAAGACCCCTGATCTCTGTGGCACTCCAGTATGACAGATTGGAGATTCTGCAGCATCTTAATTTAATTTTTTTTTTTAAAAATTGAGGTTCTTAATTCATATGAAAGTGAATGATAAAGTTACACTAAGGAGACTTTGCTGATGATAAATTCAGTTTAGTTTCTGCTGTCTCTATATTGTCCAATGTGCCACATTTAGATTGTCGGTCTTTATGGTTCAGAATTAACAATCCCTTGAGAAGAACCGAGCAGTTCAGCTATCTCAACTACTGTTGCAGATTGTCCTGCAGATTCAGGGATTCACTGCAGCCATTTATATTTGGGCTGTGTTTATAAGGGGTTGTTTTTTTTTCCCGCCCACACTGAGGGAAGTAGCAGCTTTGATAAATGAAAGTTTCTAGAGCAAGATCCGACTGCAGGTTCCACAGACGCAGGGCCCTCCCTGAATGTTGGGTAACGTCAAAAATCCCCCTTAGAAATGTAAAAAGCCACAAGTACTCCTGTTCACCTTAGTCTCAAAGGTGCCACAAGAACTCCTGTTCTTTTTGCGGATACAGACTAACACGGCTGCTACTCTGAAACCTTAGAAATGTGTTGGACTTTAGACTGATTTTTCCACAACCACAAGGTGGTGCCATTGTCAAGCTATAGACTCCAAATGTTCACCCTGTGAACTAATTCAATAGGAAAGCTGCTGCAATCGCGTGCAGGGTACAGCATCAGCACACACACTGGAAATAGGCAGATTTATGACCTTTCAGCCCTGGTTGTTCCTTGTTTTGTTTTTTGTTTTCCTTGTTGCACAAGATAGGATGTGGAAGGTTTTCATATGGTAAAATAATACACTGGGAAAGATAAATGTATTTATTTTATACTAAATCACATAGACGTCCTCCTCCTTTGCTGACTGGAGCCAGTTTCATTTTGTTGTTTCCTTTGTATTTCTTATCCTCTAGTTTTTGTTTTTCTACCTACATATACCAAGTTCTTCATTACAAATAGCCCCCCTTTCAATGGTCACACCATAAAATTCAATCTCGAGGACTCTTCCCTTAAGTTAGTTCAGTAGATACATACAGTAAACTTTCCCTTAGGTCCGGATTGCCATGTAGTCCAATTAAAATGCGAGCAAGAACATACTGGGGTGGTAAATGTGTTACAGCTCATTTTTACACACACACACACACACACACACACACACACACACACACACACACACACACACACACACACACAGTGACTAACTAGCTGACTATTGAGTTTAAATATAGAAAGGTTGACCTGTTTTAGACACACCCTTGAACTCTCTTCCCTCACTCCCTAGGGAGAGTTTTTGGTTTGTCAGCATAGTTACAAAGTTATTTTAGGTCCAGAAAACATCTTTCAAATGAAGTCTAATTTAAGGGCAGTCCCAGATGCAGACGTGATCTTGTGACTCACCTGGGCCATAGATTAACTTGCAAAGTGCCTGCTGTCATCCTATTTCCCCTTACTGCCTTCGCTGGTTTACACCGCTGCATTCTTCAGTTTAGGCTGGGAACAGTAGCACTGAGGTCCCCTGGGAGCAGCTGTTCTGGTAGTTCTGGCCTGTCAGGAAGGAGGAGCTGGTAGAGCTCATGAGTCTTCTTGCTGAGGATTGAATAAGTGTAACTGATTGTTATGAGATTGAACCAGTACTGGGGCTAAATTCACTACTGTTTGAGTGTATCACGACAGCTAATTGTTGAACCAATGTTAGCAGTTTCAGGGCAAGCTCCAAATGATTCTGGCAAACATGGGAAGACAGTCACGTCTTTCCCGGGCCCCTTCCCAGTAAAGGAGAAAATTCTGCTGACTGTTGACAACATAACGCCTATGAGGCTCACCCCTTATTTTGTGTGAACTAGGAGAGAATTCGGAGACTGATCTTAATACCTTTCTGTTATGCACTAAAACTAGCTCTGAAAACAATATTCATGCTAGAGTTTCATATCTGGATTTAGAGAATTTTATAGCTAATTTCATGGGATGGCAGCCCAGGGATTTATTGTTGCATAGTAAACCTACTGCTCCTGTTCTCACACTAATGCACTTACATTTTTTTCTGTCCAAGAGATGTCACAACATTGCATCATAGCATCTTTCCTCCAGAGACCTAGCAAGGAATCCACTCATCCTCTCTCACGTGCCTTTTCTTAGCCAGTCTTCAGCCACTCTGGTTCCTGCATTAAGGCCCATTCAACTCCCCCTGACGTCAGTGAAAAGACACCAATCATTCTAATAGCCAAGCATGTTCTTGAAACAAGCTTAGAGGCCAATATTTGTTTTACACTGATTTTTTCTAAGTTGTTTTGGGGATTTTTAAATTAGAATTTCTTGATAAAGAAAAATACTTCTGTGTAAAAATGACTTTGTTCTTTCCTAGCTGCTGGGTTAATAACTTGAATAAGAAGGTTTGTTTGGTGGGTTTGTTTTGTTTTTAAACCCTTCTTGAAAGTCTCACTTGCTTATTTTTACTCAAGAGACTGGAACTTTTTCAGAAGGCAAGATTGCACAAGAGGTTAAGATAAACACCACAAACTATTCAAGGAACAAAGGGTCAGGAAAAGACAATACAGAGAGGGGAATTTTTTCCCCTCTTGTTGTTAGCAACATAGTAGAAATTCTTTTGCCTCAGTATTTTAAAAGAGCACTGCTGAAGTATCAGGAAAAGTAGCAGTTCCCCTGTCAGAGCTGACAATAGGTAACCAAGAAATTTGATGTCTGAAGACTGAAAGCTCCAGGAACACATGAACCAACCTACAGTTCTAGAGAACATGGCGAAACAAGATAAAAACTTTACCAGATAAACCTCCTTGGAATCGGAGAGAGGTCTATTACTGCTACATCAACAAGTAAGCAGATATTCCTTACGGCATGACTGTCCTCCCTTTGTGTCTCTTCTGCATGCTTATTATTCCGAGCCTGGACATCACTGATCCATTTTGTCTGTGGAATGGTGTATTTGACATGACCATTTTTCAGTTTCAAAATTAAGAGATTGTTGCTAGAATCAGGAAGTGTAACAGCCATCTAAGGTCTGATTTCAGTGCTGGGAAAAAAGCAGGCAATTCCAAATAGAGGTAGAAAGGTAGAGCTGCCATTACAGCGAATCAGCGATGATTGAAAAACAAAGAGGACAGATTCAGAAGCTCAAAGGCAGAGCAGAACCCACCTATTAATCTTTGCTTTATGAGGATGCCTGCAAAAACTTGCTCACAAATAGGATTCATGGCAAAATATTGCCAGTTCCGGTAAGGAACCCAGCTCTTTGCAGTAACATGATGGGATGGCACCCAGTGACCAAAATAATGAATGTTCAGAAAACAAGTTTCATGCCAGCAAAAATGGCCTTGAGGCCGTGAGAAAAATTTGAGGGGAGAATGGAAGTGTCAGCTTTTGCACCAGCAGTCACGATTATTTTCATTGCTTAGCACAAGAGATTAATTGGTTGGGATCCTGTTTCATCTCTAGGCTACTTCCTCTCAGGCTGTTCTTTAGCAGGGATGGTGCCTCGTCCCATTCCAAAGTGGACCTACTTTCCTGGCATGCTTCATGGTCCCTCTATTTTCCCAGGGCCTTGGGGAAGGGTGGGCTGAGAGTTAGAGGAGCTGGATGACTTGTGATTTGTTTATTGTTTGAAATTATATTAGTCAAGCAGCCTCAGCAGTCCCCTTTTTTATTTTACTGTGAAAATTATGTAGGGTAAGCCAGCGTCTTGGATGGGGGCCTTTAACCTTAACGTAATAAAATAAAATAAGTGGCTTGATTCAGCAGTCCCCACAAGCTGATTAACTGAAGGCCTCACTCTAGGAGTCATGGACAAATATCCACAATGCAGAAACTACCAGAGATAACACTGTTACTATAGGTCTTGTTGTACCAATAAATTAAAAACCAGCAGGATCTTATTAAAGGGAAAAAGGCAAAATACCACATTTATTGTGAATACAGAAAGAATCATAGTCTACAGCTGTAACATTCCATTCAATCTCATCTTTATTCACTCATTCATTCATACACACACACACAGGTTCTGCAAGGTTGTTATCATAGTAAGCAGTTAGTTATAGCTGTAACATTCCATTCAATCTCATCTTTATTCACTCATTCATTCATACAAACACACACACACACACACACACACACACAGGTTCTGCAAGGTTGTTATCATAGTAAGCAGTTAGTTATAGCTATAACATTCCATTCAATCTCATATTTATTCACACATTCACACACACACACACACACAGAGGTTCTGCAAGGTTGTCATCATAGTTACCAGCCTTAGAGTTGCTCATGCCAAGCCACTGGCCAGGTGGCCTGGACATGAGGAGGGAGCAGGGCCTTGTCAGATGCTCATCTGATGCTCCTGGAAGTTGGTTTGCAGAATCAGACCCCAAAGTTCTCACTTTTTAAGAGTCTATTTTTATAGGAATTTCTTCCTATGCCAGTCTATGGGAATTGCTTCATCATGCTGTTGCTGAATCAATCAGCAGATAGCACATTCCTGACGGCTCCAAGAAGTTATCTTGTTCTTTGGTTCTCCCATTCTTGAGGCTGTTGGGTGGATTCCAGTCTGCCCTCCGGGGGTCCTCTGGTTATTTCCACTTGACGCCTTCTTCAGCCGATGGACACTGGATTCTTAGGCTGGCACCTCCCTGATCATTCAGTTGTTATCCACACCAAGCATCCGTCCACATACATCCTCTATCTCTATTTTAATCACAATTGTTAATACAACAAAAGGGCGGGGAGTCTCTGGGTGCTGTTTCTGTTGTTAGAGTATTGCTTTGAGTCTCTGTGAATTGCTTTGAGAACAGATTCTGTCTTAGAATGTACTAACACAATTAGCAGCTTGCAAGTTTCACACATAGAGGGAGAGAAACAGTACCAAAACCCAAGAGACCTCTTAATTAGTAATACCCTGGAATTTAAACTATGGGGAATCAAACTCATTTGTGATTTTAATACAGAACTTCTTTAATATGATCCAACAGTCTGATGGAAAGAGGCCAAGGAATGGAGCATAATGCCTGCACTACTCATTTGCCCAGTGTCCCTCCACATGAATGTTAAGGCAGACTGATTGGTTGGCAGAAGGTAGCTTCTGCTGAGGTTGAATGTTGCTGACCTGTTTGGTGAATAAGGGAACTTTACTTTGGTCCCACCAGTCTGGTGCTTTTCAGCAGCACCAAAAGTTCACCTGTTAAAAGCAGAGATGAAAGAATGAAATTGTTTGAGGGAGTGACAAACCATTGAAGCCTATGGATGTAATCTAGCTGGATATTGGTATACATTCATCCACAAGAGAACCTACATAGTTGAGTATTGCAGAAGGTGTAGTCTGCACTACTTGATTGTGTTGGGTCTTGAATGCAGAGGATAATTTAGTGAAAGCAGTTCAGGATTAAGGATAGCAATTAGTTAACCAGGAAGAAGGAAGTGATGTGCTACAATCAGCTAATGAAACTCTGATACAAGGCGCTTGAGTATTCGTTTTTATAAAATCCAGTGTAGATGGAAGAAGTCTTATGAAACCAGGCATCAAATCCATGAAAGAAAGCGCACTCACAAGTCTGTGTTCTAGAGAGGTCCGTGAGTTTTGGATACCACTTTAAAAACTTTCTGTCCAAAGTTAACAACAAATCATCTGGAATCCGTAAGTCAAGGTCTGGATGTAAAAATCAGCTAGTTATTGCAATACAGCATAAAAGCCAGATTTGAAATAATACATGGAACTGATTTTTGACATATAAATATATTAAAGAAATTGAGCATGAGCTGGTGCCTTTCCCAAACTGCTCTCAAAGCACAGTCCACACCCAGCCTTAGCCATACAACAAAGTTCAATGTAAGGCTCCTTTCCGGATTTGGCTGCTCCTTAGATTCCTATTCCAGGTTCGCTCTGCCTACATGCCCCCCATGGCTCAGTCCAGCACTGCAGCTGTAGATCAGATTAGATTATCACAATAGCCCCTTGTGGTTTTATAATCTTCTCTCTCTAGACAGCCATTTCCTCTATATCTGGGCGGGGTAATGAGTCACCCCGTTTAGTGAGTCAGCACAGCCCATTTAACCCTTCCCCAGCAGGCTAAATAGCTGCAAAAGGGTGTGGTGTTTCAAGCAAGCACTGTCAGCCTGTTACATGGAGGAAAGGGTAAATGATGAAAATAGGATCTGAGATAGTCAGAGTTTACAGAAACTCTGACCCAGTTTAATGAAACAGGAGACACAGGCAACCTTGTGATGGCAATAGGTATCGCAGATGCTCCAGCGTGACCCCAGTGTCACGTAGAACAAATGGAAGAGGTAGCCTGAACTTAACTCCATAGTCCTGTCAAAGCTGAGGGATACTAGACAGCGATTCCTCCCTCAGAGAGAGTAATTAACGTAAAACAAAACCACAGGCGGTTGTATGTACAGCTAGTTCAGAATGCTGCTTGATCTTCTAAACCTTATTCAAGTGGGGCTTACTCACAGGAGGAGTTCCATTTAAGTCAACGGGACCATTCATGTGAGTTGGGGTTGCAGGAATAGGTCTGTTCAAAAAAAAAAAAAAAAGAAAGTTAAGTTGTATCACAAGATATAAACAGACAGCAGGAAAGAAAGTGATAAAGTTTCTTGGCCCTCCTCTAACCTAAAATTTGTTATGTATAAGATACTGACTTGGATGAGTGGTAGAATTATCTAGAAGAACAAACAAGTTAATGATTCAAAAATACAAAATACAGCAGAAAGCTGTTTTAAATCATCACACACCAGACACTGACAGTTTCTTGTTTAAACCTCACTTACTCTTCAGAGTTTTTGTTCCATATTTACATGCAACAGGAAACACAAACTCTATTTTATTGGTGTATTATTTGTGCATTTAAAGGTGTAAATTCTATTTTGTGGTCTCCTCTGAATATTTCTTTATACATATTAGATTACATGCACAGCTTAGTGTTTATACACAGATTCAGAAAAACACACTTCATCTGCTTGAGAATGGTGTAATTGTGGTTAGATGGCATGATTTAATTTGATCTTTTGCCCAGTAAATTTCAATACGTAATAGATCGTTTTGTGGAGCATGTAAGCAGAACACCGCCAGAGGAGCCAAGTGGAAAGCAGCCCTTCTCCCACACACCACAAAAGGTGTAATAAAATACTGACTCTTTGTATTTTGTGTTTGGCAAAGGCAGCTGCAGAATTGTTATAACACTCTCAGTAAGCATGGTGAGACTTGGGCAATAGTTCAGAGCCACTGCTCTCCAAACCGGTCAGTACAGTATCTGAGCTCAAGAATACACAGCCAAGTTACACGTAACATCACTCATTGCTGGACTGTCATTGTCATTTGTATCTTGCAACTTGCAAGGGAAAAACCAGTGGGTTTTTCCCACTCTCTGAGGAGTTCAAGTTTGTAGTTCTGCCTATGTTGTAACTGCTACATTATCTAGAAAGTGACTATATTACTCATTAGTTCAACAGCGTAAGGTAACAACTTCTCGTTTCTTTACTGGATTTTAGGTGAAAAACCAGAATGCTAATATATGCAATTGATGAATGTAAATTCAACTAAACACCCTTATCCTAAGAGGAAATATCTGATTCTTCTGCACCTGCTAAGTCTGAATATTTCCACTGAGTTCTGTCACATACAATGCCTGGTATTTCCCTCCACCAATCCAGTATTTTCATTTCAGAGCATTGTTGTAGATAAAAAGAATTTGATCCAAGGTCTACTGCTGTATTTTGAATGGTCTGGTGATATTCTGATGACATTACAAATGATGGCCCCAATCTTACTTCCACACAGGTAGACTCCTGGGCCTGAGCTGAGCCATGCTGAGATCAAAAGGGCTCCATCCAGGCAGAGGTCACTGAGCCAAGGGTCTGCTCAGACAGGATTGGGGCCTAGGAGAGCGAAGTACACAACAGAAAATAATAATGCCAGGAAAACTAAAGAAAAAAAGAGTTATAATCCCAGGGAAAAAACTGAAATTATGGTTCATGTAACATAATACCTAGCTCTTCTCATCTGTAGATCTCCAAGCACTTTACAAAGGAGGTCAGTATCTCTATCACCATCTTACCGAAAGAAATGATTGGGGGAGAGCGGGAAAGAAGAGAAGCAGCACAAGACTGTGACTTGAGAGGCCCGGGTTGTAGACCTGTTACTGGTGTATAAAGTTGGACAACTCACCGACCCTCATTGTGTCTTAATTTCCCCATTTGTAAAGCAGGGAGTAATACTCACCTTTGCAGAGCACTTGGTCATTACTGAGCAAACACCTGGCAAGTGCAAAGCATTATGGACTTCTGCACAACAAAAATAAGTGCTGAGATACAGATTGTAAGATCTCCCTCCACCAAGAAAGCCAGGGGCTTTTATCAATCTTGAGTCAAATCCTGAAGTCCTTACTCCAGGCAAAACTGCCACTGTAGGTCACTGAGAGTTTTGCTCAAGTATGAACTGCAGGGATTTGGCCCATTGAACAATGACTGAAAGCTAAGCAATTCCAGTTTTCATGTAGCCGCTCTTGAAGCTTCACCCTTCCCAGAACCAGAACTAAAGTAGGCCTCCATAAAAGGGCCTGGGAAATTTTCACACTATGGTTTCCCTTAAAAATGCTGCAGCCATTTGTGGGCAATAGTCGCCGTCTTCTAACTCCCGAGCACAGCAACTCTGTTGGTCAATAGTCAATGTAGTGTGTGTATATACGGTAATTACACAGGCAGTTCAGCCCTATATAAAATGCTTAAGGGAGGTACCAGATTAAAGATCACCTGCTGTGCCAACAAATGCTGATTCTAAGCAAGGCTGTTTAGATAAGCGCCCCCCCTTGCTCCCCCACCCCACCCCCATTGACCTTTTTAGGTGAAGCTCCGAGTAATAAACTGGCTCTGGATTTCTTTAGAATTCATCTCTTCCTGTTGCTCATTTCCCCACCTGGAGTCCCTCTTATGCAACATATAAAATAAGTTCCATAGCAACCAGTGGTGATGTCGCAAGCAGAGGTCAGTAGGACTTAGATGAGGAATAAGCAGCAGGAAACAAGCCTCTGAAACCAAGAGGCTGTTTTTATGCAAATATCTTCAGTAATAGGACCCAGAGGAAGGGGAAGGCTGAGAATGACAGACGGAATGGTTTTTGGCACAGAGAGAGCAACTTAACTCAGGGCAGAGTCAGTGGCAGAGATGGGAATATGACCCAGGTTCCCAGCACGGCGCCATAGCTGTACTGGTTAGTTCTAGGGGAGCATTTCACTGGGGGGAGGTTATTTGGGCAATGCCGCATTAATAGGGGAAATGTAGTAGGTCATCTAGTAGCCTTTTTCCAGCCCTAGTTGCTTTGTTTGTAATACCATGTGAGTGGGCAGGTTTTGATTACTGACTGTGGGAAATGCTAATTCTGTACAGACACCTCCATAGGATCAGGGCTGCTCAGATACACCTATTACGTTGTCCACATTTGCAAGAATTTGACTATTGTCACATTCTCTAGAGCAATTGTTGAAGCCCAATTAACTGCTCAGGGAAGACACCTGAAGAGGCAATAGCATAATTAGTAGTTACCCCATTCTACAGTGGAGGCAGGGGCCTACACAGAACATGGCAAGGAGTCCTGGGACAGCCCAGGGCCAGAGCTTGGGAAAAGCACTTAAGTCCCTATCTCTGTAGAGCAGCAAGGCCCCTGGCAATTTGACAGATGGTCATCTACAGTATAGTGCTGCTTACAGCACAGGCTTCTAGGCTGTCTTAAAACCAATCTAACAGACAAATCGCCACCAAAAAGTGTTTATATAACTGGGATCTCAAAAAACTTTGCTTAGATCCACAGTTACTTCCTCTTTCTAAATAAGGCAGTTTACAGACTGGTATAAAGCTCCAGGCAGTAACAATGTCTAAAAGCAACACACTTTGTCAAGGCAAAGGGAAGGGGACAAATGGTTTAACTAACGGGGATTTTTAGTATGACTATCTAGGTGAAACACCTCAATACCACTGGCCCAAAGATCGGAACTAACATGGCCTGCATACACTGAGGGCAGGTTTTGGGGCCATTATGAGAAGGGCGCAGCTGTAGGCGAGTTTATCAAAACAGGGAACAATACACTGAAATGACAAGACCTGCCTCTTTCCTTTCAGTTGGAAATGGCAGGTAACATGCTCGTTAAGAACTGCTTGGGCAACCTAATTCAGATTTCTCAGGAAGTTACAGGAACAACAATTAAACCAGAAAAAAGAAAAGGAGTACTTGTGGCACCTTAGAGACTAACCAATTTATTTGAGCATGAGCTTTCGTGAGCTACAGCTCTGATGCATCTGATGAAGTGAGTTGTAGCTCACGAAAGCTTATGCTCAAATAAATTGGTTAGTCTCTAAGGTGCCACAAGTCCTCCTTTTCTTTTTGCAGATACAGACTAACACGGCTGCTACTCTGAAACCAATTAAACCAGAGTGTCACTCCCATGAAATGCTGATTCATTTGTAATACACAAGATATTAAATATAAACAACTTGTTAAGTGATGTTTAGAGAACACTGACCTTTGGTTTTCACGTTAACATGTTCAAGGTTCTCTTAGTCATTCAGTAAATGATAAGAATCATGCGTAGTAAAGACCAACGTTAGCTTAAAACAGACTAAAATAAAGTTCAGCCCAATTAACTCCCTATAAAAAAAAATCTATTTACATGTTTAGATTCATTTTAGAGCATTAAAACTTCGGAGCGCTTTCTTTTTTCAACAGTTCTCCAGCTGCACAGCAGGAACAGTGAGCGGGCTGAATGACTTCACAGCTGAAAAGCCTGTTTAGTCTGAATGAACACAGATAAATGCACACAATAGCATTTTGCTGACTATGTAGCAATAAGACTATTCCAGACTCTTGACTTCATACTACATACATTGGTACCTGAAATACAATACAAGCAGCAGGATGAAGCTAGACCCACTTTATGACTGTAGCTTTTAAGCAGTGTGTGTGTTTGGGCAGCATCCTAAACATTAGGTCGGCAGTTGGGCAGCTAACTCCCTTAGGCTCCTTTGAAAACTCCAGCCTACATTACATCCTCTTCCTTCGTCCCCCAAAACAAGTCTAGCAAAACGCATTGTTTTGTTGCCTTTAATAAAGCTTTTTTTCATGGGCATTTTCACCAACCGTGTGGTACAGTAAAAAGTGAAGTGGGTGAAAGAGGAAGGAATGCGTTGTTGGAATGCTGTGCCCTCCAGCTCTTCCATTAGAAGAGAGTGCTGCAACAAGCTCAAATACATTTTGCATAATCGCATTTAAAATGAGCCTGCAAGAACATATGCAAACTTTGCCTGTTATATGGTTCTGAACGTCCTAGCATGTCTTATCACAGGGAAAGTGTTTATCCCATTCAAAACTTACTGAAGAAGCTATCAGGAACCCCCCCACCAAAGTCCGGGCAATTAAAACCCTTACCACCTAGGCTAGTCTGTTGTCAGTGAGGAAGATCAGAGCCTACCAGGTAACACTGGTTATTGTTCTCTTTCACTTTTCACACACTGCTTATTACTGCATCCCTGTGGGAGCTGGGAGTAGTTACTCTCATGCATATGAATAATTTCAACCTTTTAGCATATTGCTGCTATTAAAAGGTAGTTTTAACTCTGTGCTTCAAGGAAACCTGCCATTTTTATTGTTTGCCTCTGAGGAATACACATAATCACCGTCCTTTATTTTTGCACCTGTAGTCAATTATGGACACAAGTATTTATACTTTCAATTGTGCCTGTTAATCAGGGAGATGTCTAACTGCTATTTGTGCCTGCAATGAATTGTACTTGCAAAGAGACTCAGGGTGGACTGAGACCAATTTAAAAATTAGGTCCAATATGGACATTAAGAAATGATATTATAGAATAATATTCAGGAACGTCTGATGTTGGTTAAAAATGGCCATTAATATGAAATAGGCAGCTGCATAATCCCTAGGGCAGCCATTTTAATGATAATTCCAACAAGGAACAGTGCAACGTATCAAGACAGGTGGTTCAGAGCTACAGTCAGTGAGACAGGGAACAGGCATTTCCACAGCTATTTTTATGGGTGAAGGGGGAAGTACAGAACTTGCCTATAATTAGGGTTACCAGATAGCAACTGTGAAAAAATGGGGCAGAGGGGTGGGGAGGTCATAGGCGCCTATATAAGAACAAGTCCCCAAAAATGGGACTGTCCCTTTAAAAACGGGACAGATGGTCACTCTACCTATCATGGGGAAAATTCCTACCACAGATGGTTTTCTTTGAGATCCTCTCGGCCAGTCTAGACATTTGGCATGGCCTTGAGGATCAAAGAAGAGGATCTGTTGAAATCCTTTCTGTGATTTCAGCTCTGATCTACCTGACTTAATAATTAGGTCGACTAATTGCTTTGTTATTTAGTGATTTAGCCACGTTTTACACTTGTGATTGGTAATTGTTTCATCTTGCAGTTTTCCCTTTCAAAGCCCAGTTAAACCAAAACATTAATTGCCACTGCTAAGGCTGCTAATAGCTCATTTCTGTATGTTCCTCAAAGGTACAAGGAAAATATGTGCATTAAAAATAAGTATCAAGGCACATAAGAACAATGAGAGTGCAGGGAAAATAAGGAAACTTCACTGGTCACTGCAAGAAGGATAACAGTATATGCACACAGTACACCGTTAGTACTGTAACAAAGCACATACGTGTCTGACAATACCTATCAGTATTTCTTCATTAAATGTAATTCAGATAAGCTCTAAATGGATAATTTTCTCCATCCGTGTCATTTGAAAACCATAGAAACAATGGGAATCTTTTGCTTTTTGGAAAACCAAACCCCATTTCCACGTACAGTGTTAAAGGCTTTGGAATTTCCTTTGAATTTGTCAAATGCAGTTGAGAAGTATCTTCTTGAATCATGTTTATCACTGAATGTCTGTGTTGGGACAGCACATACTTACAGGATAACATGAAAAGGCTAAATATAAAACAATGGACTCTATTCAGCTGAAATGAAACAAAAGGAAACACTATACCACTTAGATATATTATTTTTATTTAAGCAAACATGAAGACATCAATTTGGAAATCTTTATTTTTTACCTTGTATTAAGTATTAAAGGATCACCATCCAGTGTCTGATAAGAAAGAAGCAGGTATACTGTTCAGTCCATTCTCTAAATATCAGATAAAAGATGAACTTTAGAAAGTTTTCAGAATTACAGCACAGTTCACCAGAATGGACACATATAAATGTGGCTTGCAGAATCATCTATATATAGTGGGGGAAAGCTTGCAATTTGTTTGGTTGTTAGGCAGAGTCACTGTAAAGACTTTGGATAAAAGATGCAACTAAAAGCGTATTTGAGAAATTATCTGAAGACATGCTGTGAGACAGAAAGATCTAGGGCCAGAATCTTAGTTACACAAGATCCTTTCATCTCACTCTGGTAGCATGAAGGGACCTTAAAGTAGGCCTAAATTAAATGTACTCTTTTGGGCCCTTTCCACTGCCAGAGTGGTGTAAAACGGCTTTGGTGTAAATGAGAATAGTGCCCCATATATTTGACAGATGTTAGATCTGAACAAAACAAAGCTGCTATTAAATAAAGTGGGACAAATGGCAAACCACAGTGTTTTCCTAAGTCAAAACATGTTGTGGGAAAAATAAAATAAATGCCTCAAAGCTGTTAAATATAACACATGACTAACCAAAAATTGCATAATTTAAGTTTTGGCTGATTTAAACCATTGCTGTGAAATAGCAAATAGTCATGATTTTATACATGTATAATTAGTCATATGAATTTGTTGCTACATTTTGTTCTTCGTTAAATCTCCAGGCACAAACAGGAGTGGGGCCTCCAACACCCATTGGATTTCAATGAGAGCTGGGCAACTAACTGCCCTTTTTGTGCCTTTGAAAATGTCCCACTGAGATTTTTAGATCAGAAGCAATGTTTAGAGAAGTCTATATAAAATTCTCTTCATGCATTCAAGTAACACTGTTACAGTTTGTTTAAAGTTATGTATGATGCACACAAAAGCAAAAACATTACAAATTTCATACACCTTGCAATGTAATTTAAGGTGTTTCTTATGCAGAGTGCTATATTTTAAGAAAAATAGTTATGACACATTTACATTTAAAATCATTTGTGTTCTAAACTTTAAACACTTAAATGCCTGTTGATGTTCAATGAAAAACAGAATTTGAGATGGATGAGCAAACGGTCAGATGAAAGATACCAAAATGTCAGACAGCCTACCGACTGTTGTTGCCATGAGATCCAACAGTCAACATCAGTCTGATAAGCTATCCGACAGGATGGTACAGCCATGGAGATGTCACGACGGTAGGCAACACAAGTGAACATTCAGGCAGAACAAAATGCACATTTATTGCGCCTTGCTCGAGAGCTGCCCTACTCTAATGGGCAGACATCTAATTTAATAGGTGTTGAGCCAGTTCTATCCTAAATAGGATCCATGTACCGCCATTTAAGAATGTCTGATTAAAAAGTCAACTTATTTTAATATTCTGATGGATAAAACAAAACTACATTCCTACTAGTTCAGGGACTATTAGAGAAGCGTTGTATATACACAGTAGCATTGGAATGGTCACCTATTTACTAAGAAAAGAAAAAGTCTGCCCCTTCAATGCAAATTAATTTCACACACACTGATTTGTAACAGTATTTAAAAGAGAATAAATATTGGGATATTTTTAAAGTATACTTTAATGTTCTTTATTATGGTTATTAATTACCATTCCTGTGTTTTACATCAAACCTGTCTTAATTTCTGATTTCTATGCTTCCCCAACTTTTTTCCTGCAGCACTCAAAGTGCTATAAATCTGTATTCCTGACATTAAGCAAACACCTAGAGTGATACGATAAAAAAAAAATTAGTAACGTCGTTCAACGAGCCTCCTTAAATGAATAAATCATACCATACTGCAAGGTGCCAAATACATGCTTTCTACTTCCTTCTGCTGAGCAAGAAGTTCAAGAAAAATTGACAAAAGGTTTCCGTGCTTACTGTACAGGAAGGATTAGTAAGCATGCAATAAAATGGACATAGGCTTAATAAAGAAACTAAAGAGAAACTGAGTATACCAAAGGTATTGAGAGGAAGAAACAGCTTAAAAAGACTGACAAGAAATTCTGGAATGATCAAAGATGACTTTATAAAGTTTTATCTTGACTTCATTCTAAATATACAGAATAAAAAAAGTGAACTGCACCAGTTTGACATCAGCCGTCTCTGCTTACACCATTATGAAGTTGGCAAGGGCGGCTTTTCCAACTGAGAGCATGTGCGATGTGACGGCATTTCTGAGAACTCAGATGGACTCGTATTACCATGAGGGACATGCAAGAATGTTACCCAGTCTACTATCATTTACACACATTTCAATGACCTTGAAATTATGAGGCATGACAGCCATCCTTCCAAAGAAAATTGTTACGTTTAGGCCAGGCTGCAAGTTAATCAGGAAATCTGGAGTTGTGCTAAGTATTAAATCATCAAGTTTGGAATTAACTTGAATGGAAAGCATTTATGTTCAGCATTAGTTTAGCATCCCACGTGCCACCCGAGAAAGTACAACTCAGACTGAATTAAAGAGTATATACATTACCTTAACATACATACGTTTGTAAATGAAAGTTATTCTCTAATAGTGAATTACTTTCAAAAGAAAATAATTAAAAACTTGTTACAGCTGGAAAACTGATGATTTTAAAAAGCGTTTCCCTGTTTTGAATAATGCCGATTTTTAACGTATAATAAGACCTGTCACTTGCATGTCTGCTAAAGCCCATTTCAATGGGTTTTACCCATCTTATTTTGTCTTTTCCTCAGAGTACGTCTTCTGCTGCACTCGTTTGGCATAGCTCTGGGCCATGGAGTTTATTATAGACAAGATGAAATAGCAAACCATGACGATCACAAGTTTTTCAAACATCCATGATAACCAGTTCTCCCCCTGCAAAAACAAAAAACAACAGATCAAGGGAAAAAATTCAGATTAGCAGAATACAAAAGAATTCTCCTCCTCCTCCTAGCTGAAGGGAAAGAATCTAATCATCTCAGGAGTCTGTATAATTTATCAAACTACACCAGAAACAAGCACAAACTAACAGGATCCCTGCAGGCTTCTGTGTAAAGCTAACTTTGGTCTTTTAAAGCCAGCATGAAAGGTGCTGCCAAATCACTGCAGGGCAACTTATCATTTCAGGTGGGTGAGTTGATAAGTGATTTATTATCCATGATTTTGTTTCTTTTTGTTGGTATCTCAAAGTTCAGGATTAGGAAAGCCTGATGTGATTCCTCGTCATTTCCAGAAGGTACAATACGGTCGCTGGTTAACAGTCAGTTTTTACTGAACTGCCTACAGCATGTTAGCTTCCAATGAATATCAATTTCAAGTTGTGTAGCTGGAAGTTAATGTGATGGACTAAAAAATCATGCTTCTGCAGTGTTCTCCAGTCCTGTGCTTTTTTCTACTTTCTATTTCAGTCAAAGGAGGGCAGCAATGCACTGCACAGAGATTACTTCAAAGGGCAGAACATGCTTCCGCCTAGTTATTCCAGACTGATCTTCCCTTAATTACCCCCCTTTTTCTGTTAAGAACTAGGAAAGCAAATGTTTATAGAAACAAAGGGTTTAGGACTTAAAATATAAGGTTAATAATTTGTGTATATCAATATCTTAGTTGTCCTAAAAATATCACGTCTAAAATTTAGGTGTTAATTAATCCTTTTATATCTAAACCCGTGGGACATATATTTAAAGATTTTTGCATGAAAAGGCCCCTACTTAAACACTGTATTTTCTTAATATTTTCTGTTTGCCCATCAAGATGTGTTTTGGTTGGTTGGTTATTTTTTTGGGGGTGGGGTGGGGTGGAGGGAGAGTAGGGTTAAGGAGCTAACAAGAAAAGGAAATTCAAATCCTATATACTTTAGTAATATTTGATGGTGTGGGGAATTCTTTACACATAATTGTACATGTAAAGTGAACTTTTCCCTGTCTTTAATAGCTTGCCTCTTGTACCAAAAGAAATGAATAGAAAGTCAGGACAAACCACCAGCTTTGCTTAGCTGCCAAGCTTACTCCCAAATGGATAGAATGTCTAACCCAGTTGTATGTAGTACAAATACAGTTTTTCCTCTGAACTTCTCAGCTTGTTTTTAAAATCGATTCAAAGCCTTATCTCCTTTGAGATTTGCAGGTCTTTAAAAACTAGAATCAAAACTTAATCAGAAACAATGGGTAAGGAGACAAGGAGTAGCAAAGAAGAAGAAAGGAAAGGAGGTAGTGGGTGGAATTCTTACCTGTGGCACTCCATTGTCAGACTTGTGGTGAAGTTTAATTCGCTGAGCTTCCAAGTACTCTTGGAACGGCTTCTGAAGAGAGGGACCTATACTTGGGACAGCACTGGTGCAAATTTCATTCCAGAGAACAAGACAAAATTTGGGGAGAAAAAACAAGAAAACAATTTATTTATTTTTTAAACTTACCACTTGGGCTCAAAAGGAACTAAGTTCAGATCAGAGCCATAGAACAGAAGGCATCACCCCCGCATGGGATAACTGGGAGAGCCAAACAATACAGTGTGTGTTATCAGTTCATCTGAAGAAGAGGGACAAGTGGGTCCCCCAGACTCTCAAAAAGAAAAAAAAAAAAGAGTAAAAAAAAAAGAAAAGAAAAGGATTTCACAGCAGATTGATAATGAACTCAGAGGTAACACAGAGAGCTATATGCTCCACTACTTCCTCAAAGCCAGGGAGAAGCTCAGCTAAGCCTGTGCAATGATGCACGGCTGAGAATAAAATGAATGACTTCTCAGAAGTCCCACATTTATCATCAGCAGTTCCTGTAAGAACTGGTTTGAACCGATTAATAAGGAAATGACTTGTGCTTGTGTCATCCCTCAGTTAAAAAAGAAACTGCCCGCCCTATGACTTGCTCCTATCTTCTCAAAGAAGGCGGCTCCTTTCTCAAACTAAGTCCTTATTAGGACAATCTGTGCGTCATCCTTATCCAAAAAGAATGCATTAGCAAATTCTAAAGACGCCTCCCACTAGCCAATGATTAACAAAGGAACAAAGAAGGAACTATGAACCTTGTTCTGATTCACTCCATGTTTTATGGCAGATGACTTGCATAGAAACTACAGTATGTTACTAAACACCTTGTTCTCAGATGACTGTAATAAGGATCACTGATAAGTTTATGTACTCAGTGCCTTCTCCCATCTATAAAGAGCTGGAAATACTAAGCTGGACAGGCTTAGCAAAGTAGCTACCAAATTCCATTCTGCAGATGCCAGAGCATTTTTAAAATTGTAACTTGAGGCTACTCAAATGAATCAGTATCATTTTTTGTATCCACTATCTACGCGTTGCAGACCATACCAGTCAACAGTAATATAACTCAGGAGCTGTATCCTCTCTCCCATTGGGACCTACTTGCTCCTAAATACATGGTTCTGGGTGCTTTAGAATTACCCATGAGAGATGCTTTAAGCCTTTGTTACACTATGGCAACTTCTCATCAGTGCTGAAAAAGTTCCTATGGCTGGTCCCTTCTCTACACTAGGGATCTCTGTGAAAACCAGTAGGTTTTTTTTGTTTTTTCCATAAAATTTCCCCAATGAAGACATGCCCCATCTGATTTTCAAAATCATTTAGTGTGCTTTAAAAAGGGGGAGAAGTACTTCCCATATTAAATTACATGTATTTATCACACTGCATTACAATTCACTCCTTTTCACTAGACAGATTACATTTTCCTGGGTAAATAAAACAAGTTAAAATGGAGGACAATGGCTTTCTAACATTTAAAATTTTAGTAAATCCACAGAATCCCAGAAGTACAAATAGCTCACTTTTTGTTAGTCTCTATGGTGCCGCAAGTCCTCCTTTTCTTTTTGCAAATAGCTCACTATCGGCCTTGTTAATTAGATTTGCTCTACTAGCTTGGGGCAAGCAATTTTACTGAATGCCAAGTTTAAAAAAATATCTGCAGTGAGATATTTCCTCATCAGCGTGGATAAACTGGTGAATATATTTTGTGGCTGGGCTGGTAAATTTTCCTAAAATTTTTGCAAGGCGACTGTAAATATATATCCATGTATTTTATGTAATGGTATAGCAGCTTTTACAAGCTATTTCCAATTCTTCAGAAAACCCCAGTAAGGGCCCAGCTGTTAGTTTGCGGCAGAAGTTCTCCCGAATGACTCGTTGGTCAGTACGAGTCACTGTTTTAAAACTATCTCTTGGGTACTTTTTTTTTTTTTTAAATAAATGACACATGACAAAAGGAAAAAGCTACTGAAAGGTAATATTTTACTTTTAAAACTTTATATGAATTTTAAAATAGAAATGTTTAAATGATGAGAGTTGAACTAAGTAGTTGTCCAAGCCCTTTGTTTAAAAAACCCCCTCATCTACTCAGTCTCCAAATTATAATGATTATCGCAGCAATGAAATGAAAATGAAGAAGTTCACAGGGTTGAGATTAGGGCATTTCCTCCTGATACACCAAGAGTATATTTTAAAACAATTCTTTCATTTAAAGCATTCTGCACAACTTTTTATAATGGTGAATGATGACTGAAGTTCGCTTTATGACAGAATTTCATTAAGCTATTTTATGGACCTTTGGGCCATCCATACAAGGACTGTGGGAACCCTATATCAGGTCCTGCATAATTGAACAATTGACTATATTTTATGGCATATTTATACTTATACACTCAGTTGCCAAAGAAATGTGCGTTGTCTACATTTTTGCTAGAGTAAAATTTAGAAAGTAGCAAGCTTATACACGTAGATTCGCAATACTAGAAATAAAATTCTTCTTAACGTTAGTAGTTAAAACTTCTAGTTTTGATCATTTCTATAATCTTCCAGTAAAATGCAGCCATTTAAGCAATACTACTAATTCTCTGACCATTTCCTCACACACTATTCTGAAGAGCTAACATTTCACTCAATGTACTGAGCCCAATTCAAGTTACAGGGTATATACATTTTTAAGGCTAGCAATTGATCAAATGCATTTTAATTACAAGCCACAGCTCTCCCATTCCTAATGGCTCTTTAGGAACGTATGTCAACCCACTAACTCAACAGCCACAGCCTGGATTTCAGCATCAGTTTCAAGAATTCTACCCATTTGCTGGGTACAGTTGCGACTGCAGAAGCGACAGCATTTTGCATCATAGTTCTGCGCCGCTCAGCAATGGGTTTAAGATGTAGCTTCAGAAGAGTACTGTGGTTCCAGCTTTCTAAATGCAAACCGCACACATCACTGCACAACTGGCTGAATAAAGGAAGGTGGTGGAAGATATCCCCTCCAACAGTAAAATGGCTTCTATCCCTCCTATCTACCATTCTGTTCAGATTCTCTCAGCTTCCATTGTTAACAGAGGAAAGCCTGTGGTCTTTTAAAAGAAATAAGAGTAATAATAATAATAAAAGTCAGTGAGATAAGAAATCAAGGCCCTAAATGTACAATAGAACTTTGTTCATCAATATACTTTACAATCTGCACACATACAAAAAGCTCCCTACCTTTCAAAGGTTTAGCAACACAGGTAGTGAACTGATGTATGACCTCAATTTTTGTTTAAATAGAAAGATCATTCACAAAGACATTATGAAACATCAAAAACAGTGATAACTGTCATAATAAGTGAACAAAGGACATTCCATGAAGTATTCTCCTTTATTATATTTATTCATGAATTTGCAGAATTCATTAATTTGCATTGCATCCCTGATACTGATGCAAGTCAGTGAGGTTGGCTTTATTTTTATATTAAGCTTTAGAAAATATTTTTAGATTTTATCTTGCTTGCAAAAATAATCTCTCTCAATTTGGATTCAGAATGAAAGATTTCAGAATAAAATATGTACCATTTGCATAACCTGAAATTGTACTTTTTATTTTACTTTGCAACCATCTTATACTAAATCTGACTGTTTCTTGAGGAACTTTGAATCACTTCTGTTTAACTGGAAGCTACAATTAGCTTTAAAAGATTTCTTATTTTCATTTACCTGTGTTAAATATCATGTTTTCAGCTATTCATCTGAAAAACTGATTTGCAAATTTTTCAATGGAACAAAACTTTACAAATCTTGGAAGCTTCATGATACACTTTGGGTGATCCTACATTAAAGAGCTTAGCCTTTTTTTAGAAAAATATTACTGATTGAAGAGAATTTGTCAGTAGCAGCTGAATGGAGTTAAAATTTCTCAAAGAATTGTGAAAAATTGGTTACTTTGGTTGAACAGTTTGGAACACACATTTCTGCTCTAGTTACCAACACACCTGGATTCACTGATAATTTATTTGCACATCATAGTAATCAAAACCGATGTGTCAGTCACTACACACTGCAACTTTCTATGTACGTATCTATATATTTATTTATTTTGCTTAAAACAAAAATCACTGACTGTCTCTACAAAACTCCACATTTCAAATGTATGATGGTGATAATGAAATGGTGCTTATGATTTCAGCAGAAATCTTAGCCTGAATCTCTTTGGGTTAGCAGTAGATTTTTCTCACAAAAAATTAACTGCCTGGAAGAGATGCACCAAAAAAATTAATGATTGGAACAATTTATCAAGGGTTGTGATGGATTCTCCATCACTGGGAATTTTTAAATCAAGACAATGTTTTTCTAAAAAGATACACTGTAGTTCAAACAGGAATTGTTTTGGGGAAGTTCTGTGGCCTCAGTTCTGCAGAAGGCCAAACTAGATGGCCACCATGCTCCCTCTTGCCTTAGAATCTATGAATACCATTTGAAAAGTGTTAACAGTACTTTTTCGCAGGTATTTAAGAACACACACACAATATAAAATCTTGCCACCCCCAAAGTTACAACATAATTAAAGGTTTCAGAGTGGTAACCCTGTTAGTCTGTATCAGCAAAAACAATAAGGAGTCCTTGTGGCACCTTAGAGACTAATACATTTATTTGGGCATAAGCTTTCGTGGGCTAAAACCCACTTCATCAGAACTTTCAGCAATATTAAAATTCAGGGTTTTTTTAAGATAAGCTTCATTATTCATTGTATACTTTAATTTTACTAGCTTTTTCTGATTATACCTCTTGTACTGTAGGTACCCTTTACTGTTTTATGATTGTATTTACTGAAATTTCATTAAAATTTTCTTTAAAAATAGTCTTTGAACATCAAAAATAACTATTTAATTTGGTCAGTGTTTGCAGTAACTGGGTAATCCTTTTCTGTACTTCTGTTGTGCTAACATTGTACTAGTGCTTTACAGAAAAGGCCACCAGAGAGTTTAGAATCTATGGGCTTAATTCTACTAACACTTAGGCACACGTGTAAATTTACTCAAATTTATAAGTTTCAGCAGAATAGGAGTCTCAATGTAAATAGGTACACTGGGTAGCACTGAAGGTGTAATTTTAGCACACCACACCTGTTACATTATGTAGCACTGGAAGAATTAATGATAACCAATTTTCAACAGAACTCAAAAGCAAATCACTTAAGAAGAAATTGCTTAACTTTAAGCATGTACTTACATGCTTTGCTGAATCAGGACATTAGCAACGTACATTAAATTTCATACCCCATTGGAGAAATGAACTGAAGAACACGAATTAAATTCTGGGCTGTGCTCAGTAAGAAATGACACGCACTCAAAGTCTGAATATACGCAGGTCAGTTTTATCATGGAAATAGTTTGACGGGGAAAAAATAGTGTAAACCAGAATGCTAAATACACTATACAAACTATCAGCCAGGCCTCCAGACTTAAACAGATCAAAACCTCTATTTTAAAAGTGATGTAAGCTCGAGTCAGAAGTCACATTTTGTGAATGTTCTCTTTAAAAATACATCCTTTCCATTAAGCTGGAAAGACTCACTGGTAATATAAGGACTGGGCTTGTCCAGACTACATGGCTACTGAACACACAGGCACTGTGCTTGTTCAAGAGACAGTGTTCATAAGAAGTAACAGTTCGTAGGAAAAAGGACCCTACATCACATTCTGGTTAACATGTCAGAGGCCAGAAGTAGCACAGCTATAGTAAAGTACTGTTTTAAATAAATCTAGAGCCAGAGTCAAGTAAATACCTGCCCAGCTTCATCACAATGGATTGCCCATGTGAGACTCTCCTTCAAATCAGTTTTCTACAGGGTTTACCAGGGAGAGAGAATGTCTGCGTGCAAGTTTGTGAACACGTCTTACTAACCTGGCCCTTTGGCTCTATTCAACCATATGTTGCCTTTGTGGGTGATAAACTGTAGAGACCAGATTATCACCTGCAGAGCCCAATTCTGAGTCAGGAAGCATACGTTCACCATAGCTGTGGGAAGAGTTTTTCAACTGGCCACTCTCTCCCTACCCTTTTGGGCTACCTGAAACACTAAAGAGATAGAAGATCATGTCCTAATCACATCGGGGGGCTTTTTAAAAATTATTTTTTGTGCCGAAAGGGGAAAAAAAATCTGTTTGCTTTTTGTCAGCATGAGCCATGAACATATTCTGATTTCACTAATAAAGTAAACTTAGTCGAAGACCAGATTGATTCTCTGGATCTACAAAAAATAAAGTGTTCAGTGGTGAAGAAGAGTCAAAAATTTAATGTAATGAAGGGAATTCACAGCTCTGGGCTCTCCTCCATTATCTGTGGCTCTGAGGAAGACTGGTTCTGCTTGTTGATCAAACTTGCAATGGCAGACAGAGCAATGGCCTTCAACTTCCACACAATTGTGGAAAGCTAGAGAAAAGTTTTACTGTATATCAAGTACAACTCCTAATATACCAAGCTTAGAGTTGCTCTGTTCTAATTTTCACATTTCTTTTTAGTTTTTCCCCAAAGGACACAAGAGATATGTAGGAAGCTGTATGTTTTACTCTTCATATTGCTGCACAAGAGGAATGAGGCACTCACTAAAATAGCCACAATTAGACATTTTATGTTGTCCCTTCTTTAAAAGGGCTCAAGATGTTATGGTTTTGTATGGCCTAAATTTTCTCAACAAGAGTTTTATGCCTTGGTTGTAAACCCCCAACAAACAGGTTTGAAAGGATATATTTTGAGTGCCGCTGGACTAGTAAGTAAAGCTGACTGATTTGCATGCTTCCCTCACCATCCAAAAAGTACACCTTCTTCTGGCAAGTTATCTGAACCTTCAAATGGTTAATTTTTTTTTCCAGACAGTGATCTAAACAGGCTTAACGGTTAGTATTTTAATGAGCTGTCATTTCCTGTGCTGATAAAGATTCTCACAGTATTTAAACCATCCATTTCCCTGAGGCTCAACCAATACCAGGACACAATTCATGGTGAGTCAGAATGGACCTCAGACTTCTTGCCTGACTCAACCATGATAGATTACACTGCAGCAAATCTGGACTTACTCCCAAGGTGCCTACAGCTTAAAGAGACCTGACTTCTAAAACTGAGGGCAGAGCCACTGGCTTTAATTTATATCAATGCCGCCTTGGTTTTTAAAACATTTGGGGAAACAAAGATAAGTCATCTGTATTATTTTAAAATTGGAAAATGAAACTGATGATATTTAATTAAATAAATCGGGTTTATGCTCAAGGTCAAGGGGAGCAAAGCTGGGGTTAAGAAGCTGTTTTGTGTTTTCATTTTGATTTCATCTGAAACATTATTCGGAATAATCTTCAAATAAAATACTTGTGACACCATGAAATTAAAGTTGCCTTAAATGTGATCTGATTTATCTGGGATGTCCTCAAATACACAAGTGATCTAAATGTCATGAACAATACTTCATCTTGAGAGATTTTTATTTTTGGTATGTTAAACACTAACGTTAACAGAGTTGTAATTGCAGTTTGTATTAGACTTCAAATCTGTTGGATATCGTTATTTGTAAAGAAATATTTCTTCTATGTGAGGGCAAGAAAAATCAGTGTTATATCTTTAAAAAGCAAAACTACAGCTTTCAAACATTCACTTGCTAGTTCACATTTAAATCCTACAAGCCCTTTTCAAATAAACTCTTAATTCTATTGTGATCCATCTAAAGGTCTTAACATCAAAACATCTCAAATTTCATTCACAACTGTGTCCCTTTCAAGCTATTAAAATCTTTTGTGCGCCAGTTTCCCCATTGTGTACACAACCGTATTATAAAGGCACAATCCCACAGGTTTCTGATATACTTGTGGGAGGAGAGCCATTGATTTACTGCACCAAGAAATGTCAGGTGTAATGTTTCAGGGTGATAGCCGTGTTAGTCTGTATCAGCAAAAAGAACGAGGAGTACTTGTGGCACCTTAGAGGCTAACAAATTTATTTGAGCATAAGCGTCCAAAAGCAATTCTACCTCAGGAGACTTTAAATAAAGTCACTGCTAAATTATCTACATTCTCAGCCATTTTGGATTATTTTCAACAGAATTTTAATAAAAAGTCTTAGTCTAAACACAAATTAGAAGCCATTTTTTTAATATATACTTTAATTCTGGTGCCAATTCAACAGGACTTCTTGCACCATATTAGTGCTGAGGTATTTATGTAAAACAAAGGTCCATATAAAGACAGGACCTTTGATTTGTAAATCAGATCTTGCTCTTCGGATGGTGTTCTGTTAAAATCAAAGTGATGTGGATTCTGCCAGTTTGATGCTCACTGTTCCAAGTTATACTGTTGGGGTCCCCAAGCTGCTAAAGAGCTTTGCTTTGCACATTAAGGAGAATAAACCACTATTCTAAACTATTCTGCATGAAAAGATAGTTAATCTATAGTGTGGCCTTTTCTATCATTGTCCCCATTGCTAATCTTTAAAAAAAAAAAAAAAAAAAAAAAAGATTGTTTTTTGGGAAAACTTAAAAGGAAAAAATTAAAACCTTTTGGGTGGCTGAAGTTTTCTGACACATTTTTTGAGAAAAAATTGTGTCTAGAGGAAAACACAATGCCCTTTACAGATAAAGTCAGAAGAGTCAATTACGACTAATTTGCTACTGAGTCAGTGGGTTGCGTTGTGAATTGTAACGTAACAAGGAGCAGCACACCATTAGTTCACAAAGTCAGTGATCCAAGTATGAATAGAGGCTGGTTTCATGTAAGCTGTTTAATTACTAGCGCAAACTAGTCAAATTCCAACTGGCCTATGTGGCTTTAAAGCATCAAAAATTGGCCCAGGTGAAACCCTAGATTGAGAAATTGCTCAGAAGAAGTATTTGATACTTCGGGTTAGATTTTCAGACCTATACCTTCAGATTCAGACTTCGCTGTTGCATTAATGGGAGTCACAAGTCTAATCTGCAGGACAGGGCATTGACAGTTTAGCCCTTAAACTGCTAAGGGGTGCTACAGGCTACATTTTTGCATAAATATCACCGACTGAACAGACCTCACTTTGTGTTTGTCTTTTGCAACTAATTAACAGTTACTTTCCTCTGGCACTATTTTTAGATGTGACTGTCAAATGGAGCAGGTGTACGGATTTCCCCAGCTCAAATGTTGTCCATACCTTATCCTGATCATCATAGGAACATATACTATACATACAAAAAACCCTTTTCCTGTGAAAAGAAGACAGGCCACGTCTCTCGTACTGTTTAGGCAATCGGACTATGAGGACAGCATTTGCTGCTTGAGTTTAGAATGAGCTTCCTACTGGCAAGATCCAATGAGGATCATTTGCGTAGGGTTCCTGAAGGATGCTGAAGTGTTTTAACAACAGGTTTTACGATCTATATATGTAATAAAAACTTCACTTATTATGAAAGTGCAGCTACTTCTGGGGTGAACCTTGGCAGGCATTTAACATTACACAGCACTATGCTAGAGCTCAGAACTCCCAGCAGGAACCTAGAACACATATAAAGTTTTTCCTTCTGTCCTCTCTTTTGATCACTAAGAAATGGCAACTCCTTAACAGCCGGATAAAACCAAAGGGTGGACTTTTCTTTCTGATAAATCGTTCAGCAATGTTACAGCTTGCCAAAGTTCTTTATATGGTTGGTTTTGAGTAATATTTCTTTAATAGCTTTCTGGGAATTCCTAGTGCCCATTTGAAATCACCACTTCAAAGTCAAATGTGATCATGTTTAAAAGCAATATGCTCGGTGACTTCGTAAACATTCATGCAGCTGTAGGTAAAACAATTAAATCTAAAGATTAAAAACACCAAAAGAAAACCCACAATATAGCTACTAATTAAACAATTTTAAAATTGGTTAATTGTGGCCTAAAACTAGTTCAAAAAGTATGTAACATGGCTGCTTAGTAAGCTAACCTCCCCTTTAAGTCAGAGAATACAAAAGTAATAGTTAATGCATCATCTTGCCCCCTTGACAGCATCCTCCATTCCTCACTTTGTATCTGTAAGACCCCAGCAAAAAACATGCCCTCTCTAAACAGCAACATTGCAACCTCCAGATCATTAGCTGATAGCATTGGTAGTTGAGCGATCTGAGGCTCCCCCTGTCAATCTTTCAACAGCCTTCTGCGTTTCTCACACCTCAGACCTCACTTTGAATTTCAGCAGCAACCCAGACTCCAGCATGTGCAGAATACTGGTGCCCATCTTCGTGCACATACAACCAAGTACAAGTACACTATTCCCCATTCTAAAACAACTTCACTGGCTCTCCATTCATTTAGACTGGAATCTTTCTGGGGAAATGACTGCCATTTTCTTTGTACAGCACCTAGCACAATGAGGTCCTAGGCCATGACTGGGGCTTCTACAATAATACAAATAAATAATCTAACTCATTGATTTTGTTGAAAACTAGCCTCCATGTGCTTAAAATCCTCTGTGATCTTGCTCCAACTTTTTAGGGCTCTCTCTTATTCTCTGTGCTCTATCCTCTTCAGCTAGCACCATTCTCCTTTCCTGGGTGCTCCTCCACACAACCTGGGGCTCAGTTGGTGTGACAGCCATTTTCTCTGTTGTTGCTGCCAGTTAGACTTGCCTATATGGGGACGCTGAGCAGAACAGCTGTTCCACAAGAGCTATTCCAGAACAGCTCTCCATGTGGATGCTCTTATTTCAGAATAAGAGCATCTTTTTCTGATTTAAATTAATATCACTTTGGAAGTAGATTAAGCTAAACTGGAAAAACACATTCTTCTTCCAAAATACAAGTGTCCACATGGGGAATAGCTATTGCACTTTGAATTCACACCCTATCTTAATCCAAAATAACCCTTAAGTGTAGACTAGCCCTTAGGTCTTCGTGCCTCAGACTTCTCCATTTTATTTCAAAACTTGGTTGACAACATTTTCCCTTGCTAAATCTCTCCGTAGCTTTCAGCTTTTGATTTATGTAATTGTTTTTAATCCTGAAGTGTTTGGGTGGGTTGTAGAAAAACTTTCTACATAATAAAATTGTGAAACCAAAGCACCCTGAACTGTATTAAAGGGATGGTTTTGCAAGTTCAGGATACAATGAACACAGACTCTGGTAATATCAGTAAACAATTGCAATCCTAAGGAAAAAAGAGTTGCACGCAGCTCTGTTTTTCATTAAAGATTAAGACTCATCTATTTATCAGAGAGAATATGGTCTAGTGCATAAAATCACAACAATTTCAAGGACGTTAATAATTCTCTCCTTACAATTCAACTTAATCTTCCATCTAGGCGTTGATAATCCTGTACATAAATTTTATTTTAAAAAAATCTTTCTGGTTAGACACTGTTTTGCAAAAGGCAACATCTCCGAACTTCACACTATCTCAAGTCAAACTAATGGAATAAATGTGTTTTAAAAGGTTAATGTTACTCATCATTGAGTATTCTCTTTGTACTTAATAATGATTAAGAACGTCTAATGCAAGCTGTTGCTTAAGTGTTTTATATACTACTCTAGAGAGAAATTGATGAGGTAATGCTAGCAGACTGTGTTTGAGAAAAGTCAAGGATACTGGGACATTCCAAAAAACTTACTGTCTCCCAAGAACATTTTTGAATTCTGACATCAACTGTCTAATAAAAATCTGAATCCAGCAGAAATCTTGTGAATATGTTCAAAAGTAATTTGATGAAAAACTATCTCCAAGACAGATGAAGTAGGAAAAAACTAGCTTTGGCCCAAAGATTGCATTTGAGGAAGTCTTTGGAAATATACCTTACTCAGCAGTAGTGTTGATCAAAGATAAAAAGCAAATCAGCTTGGAGTGGCTAATGTCAAAAAGACAATGATTTCTAACCAGTAGCATTTTTTTAAAGGAATATTAAAAACAAAACATTCATTTTGAAGTTTGTTACAATCCAGACTCCCAATGAAAAACTCAGGAAGCAATAAAATCAGATCTGTTCCATCAGTGAAGTGCCCAAGAATGTTGCATCAGACACTCCTATTTCTTTGTATAACATTACTACTTCAAGTTTACATATTTAAATAGCAATTATTTCCAGACACTCCTATCCAGAAACTCTTCTTGAGACTTTTTTTTTTAACACACCAAAAAAGTATTCAACTATAAGACAGCAAAAAGAGTCCTGGCTATCATCATGTGTCCTCAAAAATGAGTGAAAGTCCTTAAGGAGCAAGTAAAAACACATCTTTAGAATTGATTTTGAAATCAGATTGTTAACACCTAATGTATATCAGACATCAGATGAAATACTGTATTTAAACCACTGTTTGATAAAAATGAAAACCACCTCTTCTAATGTCAGAGCAGTCTGAACAATTTATTAAAAAAAGTCTGCAACATTTGTCTTTGAGCACACAAATGTTTCTTGTGAACAGTTAAGCACAATTTAGTGATTCAATACTGGATGATTTGCACTAAGTCATGTATACCGAAACAAATGAACTGCATATTTTGTTTGTATTCAAGTAGTTTTATACACTGCTTAATGCTGTGTATTGGGAGAGGCTCTGTTGGGAACGTATTTGTTAGATTGCCGATAAGGGATGTTCAGATTGACTTGGGCTCTTGAAATCATACAGCATTTTTGTCTGAATGGGTAAATCTCCCAAGTGACATGGTGAAATTCAATGCTTGATTAAATATACTTTTCAATCAGTATTAAATCCCATCATGCCAATACATTCTTACACTGTATTTTAAATTATCTTTTTTTTTTTTTTTAATCTGGGTATTACATGTGTTCTTGCTCTACTTCCCCTGACATTTAAATGAAATCTTAGCTTAAAACAAGTCTGAATCATTTCCTAAGAAACACACTAGTCTGGAAAAAGACAGGTATTTTCTCAAAATAGGAACAGTTTATCCCTGAACAGCTTACAACTTTCTCTAATGAAAAAAATATGTTTGTAATAGAGAAGATTACAATGCTATGCCCAGGTTTTCATCCTAACATTTTAGAAGGTATTTCATATAATAAAATATATGGAATGTCTCTTCTAAGGGCCTCCACCTTTAGCTACATGTGAACACTATGTATTGTAAGTAGTGACAGTTCATTCATTTTCTGATAGGGAGTCACAATATATCATCACAGAAAGCCACCAGATTATGCTGCAGAATTTCAGCTAGCAGTGTCACTAATTCATAATAAGAACGTGGTATGTACATACTACATCTATCCAAACTGTTATGGTATTGCTTGAGGTAGTTGAAACCTTTGGGATAAGAAATGACAGCTCAGATAAAATCTAAAACAGCTTTGCAGGCCAAAATTTGCACTTCTTGAGAGTAAAGCACTGCCTCCTTTAGCAGAAAGTTGACTTTCAGCATACTAGACTGGACTCCTTAGTATTTTTCCACTCAAACTCTGAAGGTATTAGTCAGTTATAGAATTACTCACCCAATTAGGGACACCATCTGCTCCACTATATGTTTGCTGAATGTTATAATAACGAAAAGTTTCTGTAGGAAGGAAAACATCAGTTAGAGAAATGTTTAATCAGAAGGGAAGCAAGGACAATGGAGTACAACAATTTATGTTCCTTTCCAATTAAATGACTTCTTCTGCACTTACAGATAATTTTCCCTTAACTTTTCTTTCAGTGTCATTGTTTTTCAATATCACCCTTTTCAATAAAAGAGGCAGAACAGAGAAGTGCTAGTTACTTTTAGACTGTTATTCTATTTCCTCATACATTTAATTTCTTGCAACGTTTTTCCAGCCTGTGTGCTAACCATTTCACATCCTCCCTAAACCTATATTCCCAGAAGCTCAAAGTCACTCAACTCCATCAGTGTTTTCATGGAAAAAAACCACTCATCTCTGTACAGAAAGACAAATTTATGTCCCCATTACAAACACACATTTGGGTAGATAAAATTTCAAAATTGCATGGAAGTGAAAGATAGTAAATCTTTTTGGTCCCAAGTCCTTATCCCCTAGAAGGGCAGTGTAAGGAACAAAGACCTACCAATTTAGGGACAAAATAAAAGACCATGGGTATCCAAATTTGCCTTTGAAAATTAGACTATTTCTCCCTTTAGAGGCAGTGACCTGGTTGAGACAATTGTCCTAGATATTGAAAGTTAAAAATTTAAAATAAGAACGTATTTCAGTGACAGAAAGGTGACCTTAAGTAGATAAAATGCCCTACACGATAAACCCAAAGCCTAATGATAACTGTATCACTCTACTTGCTACAGTTAAAGTTCTGTTAATGTAGCCATTGTTAATCCCATTTTTGTCAGATTTGATAGCTTGCCCTTTTACAGAGTGTAGGTGAGATGATATATAGTGTTTATACAGTCTCCACTAAATCACTGTATGTATGATCTAATGAGAAGTGAATTAACTGGACTCTGAATAAGGAAATTAATAGAACTGTGTGAATTGATTCGATGGTCCAGATTAAAAGGGCCAATTAATTGCAACTATAAAATGGCAATGCTTATGGACCCATTGGCTTTCTCTCCAATTTTATTATAACTCTTTTCCATAACCACTGCATTTCCTAAAATTCCAATTTACAGCAAGATCACTATAAAGTCCAGATTATTGCACAACAACTTGCTTGAAAGAAAACAGTACACAAAATGTAGTTCTAATAGCCAAACACATTTATGATGTAAAAGGGTTTACCGAGTAAGTGCACAAGGCACTGGGAATATTTGTTGCTTTCACTATCCAGAACAGATCACTGGAAATAACACTGCAAAGCAATGGAGAATAGCCAACTCTCTCCAAATTAATTTCACTGTACAGATTAAAAAAAAATCTTGGGAATTACTTCACACAGATACTATTTTATTTTTAGTTTTTTCCAAGTCAGCATAAATAAATCTTAAATCTTAGTTAAATAAAAAAATTCCAGGGAAGGCAAAAACGGCATTGAGCAAGTAAAAATGGCATTGACCAATGCAAGTCTTTTCACAATAAACTCAACATCATGATTTCTGACCCATGAATAGGCCTCCATTTTAAGACTATGCAAAGTAGGATAAAAAAAGGCAGAAAAAAATAAGGTGGAAGGAACACCCCTTTAACAGAGTTCTGGTCTGGGATGAGATCCTTTTGGTTGGGTGTATTGAAGAAGTAATCTCATGCAGCCACCCACTATCACTACTTTAATGAAGTGACAGTAAAGATTTTCAAGCTATACAACTGTGGCCACTGCATTATTACTGGGGATGCTGAATCAAAAGACATTTGTTCTAGTGATTACAAAGCAGATGACATAGTTAGGGACACATCATATATTCAACTGTAGCATCATCAATAACTACAATGTAACTGAATACCATACCAATTTATCTTGCATTGAACAGAATGGTGAGTAGCTCCTCCAGTTACTTCAAAATTTTCAGAAGCGACTAGTGATTTTGGGTGCTCAATTTAATGCACAATGAAAGGACTTCATTTTCAGAAAATATTAAGTACCTGTTCACTGAAAATCAGACCTCTTTGAAGTGTCCCAATAACCAGTGACTTTTGAAAATCATGGCCAGTGTGTCCCAACACATGCCCCCAGGTTGGCTTCAGCAGAGACCAGGCATCAATGGGATGAAAGGATTGGGATTTTCTTTAAAACTTTAACTCAAGTGAAAGTGAACATTTAAAAATACTTCCTGACTGATAAACGCTCATTCCAGCGCTCTCTGAAAATGAACGTGTGTGTGTTACCAAAAAGGCAAGTTCATTATGAGTATGAAGCCTTTTCCGTCTGATAAAAACCCTAGGTAAATAATTTGGCTAACCACCAATTTCCTGAGTGGTGTAGGCGGTGAGTTTATTAGTTTATAGCCATAGATTATTTAGTTGCCCAAGTTTTGAGTTCAGTAACCCTAACAGAACCTTTATTTTAAATCTGTTGCACCAAACGAATTTCCAATCACAGCTCACTGAAATACTGCAGAGATAATGGTGCAATTCTTACTTAAAACAAATCCTCCCCGGTGTTTTATAAGAGGTGTAATATGTACTTGCCTGGATGTGCATTTTAATGATTGCTTTCCCAATTAGGGTTGCACCAAAGAAGGTCCAAAAGGGAACCAGAAAGTGGCCACATGTTATCCCTGCCAGGTCAAACAGAGGATTTGGAATCTATGAAGTATAAGGGAAAGAAAAAAGAACCAGAACTCAACATTAAATTCACTTTAATTAATAATATCTCAAACTTTGAAAAATGAACTCCTCCCCCTCTCTCAAAACCATCCCCAAATCGTGCCTTAATACACACAAAAATGTTAATATTATAGCCCATAACTTAAATCGTTAAGCTTCAGCTAGACAATGTCCCAGACAATTCCACCCTGATAGCTATTCTTTTAATCTGAAGATAAAAGAGTAACAGACGTTTTCCATATGAAAAGCATAGAAAACACAGTGAGAAGCTTGAGTGATATATCAAATTCTCTCCCTGACAAGCACGTTGCTCATGTGAGTCAGTGCTCAAAATGATCTGCAATGATTTCTATCTGAAAGGCATAAAAACCCTGGTATTTATAGTCATATGTACTCTGTTAAAAAGCAAAGATATTTCTTTAAAGAACAAAAGCATTTCATTAAAAATTAAAGGATTTCTTGAATTTTTATTTACTTTCAAGAACATTTTAGAGAAGGGATCATAATACCAAGAAAAGACCAACCGATTCCCAGACTTGATACTTAACATACAGTGCACACCATACTGCATCTGTCAGATACGAGTAAACACACAAGGATGTTTTGCTTACAGTAGCAGTGAATCACACTGCTATTTTCCCCACAGTATTTGCGCTTTCCCTGTTTTGTTACGAGAACAAATAAATATAGGCAAAGTAGATACTGAGAGAGCTATAAAAGTGACATTTAAGATTTCAAGTTTTAATTTATATGGTTAACATTTAACAGGTTGTTACAGACTAGTAATTCCAAGTTTAATTAGAAGTTTCTATGAGCACCCACCACTTTCCTAGGAAGGCAAGACACATCAAATGGTATCCACTCATGCCCATCTTTGCTTAAGCTGCATCTTGACCACACTAATGACCATCTTACTTATAGAAGGCTACTAACTGGATTTACCTAGTCTAGAGATGTATTGCTCTCACAAAACAAGTCTACGCTAGTTTATAAGGTGGTTTTTTTTTTTTAAATTACATTAGCTAATACATTGTAACTATTACATGAAAACAGGGCTGTCAATCGCAGTTAACACAAGCGATTAACGCAAAACAAATTAACTAGATTAAAAAAGTCACAATTAATTGCAGTTTTAATCACACTGTTAATAACAGAATACCAATTTAAATTTATAATAAATATTTTTGGATGTTTTTCTACATTTTCAAATCTAAGGTGTCACAAGTACTGCTATTCTCATAGCTGAAGTTGCGTACCTTAGATCGATTCCCCCCCCAGCGTAGACCAGACCTTAGTGATTGGCTGAACAAGGAGGAGGACTGAGTGGACTTGTCAGCTCTAAAGTTTTACATGGTTTTGTTTTTGCATGCAGTTATGTAACAAAAACAAATTTTACATTTGTAGATTAGAACTGCAATTAATTGCGATTATTTCTTTTAATTGTTTGACAGCCCTACATGAAAACCATAGCATAGATGGGGCAAGTTGTATCTGAACATGCGTTAGCTAGGGGGAACCTAGGGTTCCTCTCAACCAGCTAACAACTGTTAAAATACAAGTTGACCTGTCTACGTTAGGGTGTTCAAACAGGTTAGTTAAAATGTGTTAGCTAACATGTGCTGTCTTAACACGGGACGCCAGAAAAAGCAAACCACAGGATGTGAAATTCTCACTGGCCTAATGTAGGGATCTCTTAGGGCTGCTTTTGCTATTCAGTTCATAAACTGGAGAGCCCTCGAAGATCTAGACAAGCTATCTGGGCTCAAAGTAGTGGTAAAGGGCTAGTTAGTTGATAGGATGCCAAATAAATTGCTATTAACGGAATCCAATGGTGGGTAGTCCTTGGAGGTTAGGTAGGGATAGCGGATATCACAAGCTAGGTTAATCCTGCTATATAGCCTTGTCTTCACTAGGAAAATGTGTGTGTTTTTAACATGTGTTAACTAACGTGTTAACATTCTAATACAGACAAGGTAATTTATAGTTTTAACACGTGTTAGCTGGTTGAGGTTTATTCTATGGGTTAAAGCTACAGATTGCATTGTCCATACTAGGGTTACAAGTTAACAAACAAGTTAAAAACATGTTTTTTTCCCCTAGTGAAGACTGTCAGACTCCCCAGGGTTTGCCCAACTGTGAGCACAGTCCTGTCCAACAACAGAATAACTTGGGAACACTGGGCAAATACTATTTATGGCCAAGTGGCAGCAGCTTCCTCAAAATAAGAGCTGCAGGAATTATCTTCAGGATAGTAGCAATGATTCATCTCAAATTGCCATTGAATAAAACTGGGGCCAATGAGCCCTGTTGGCTGAGCTTGTGAGGCTTTTCACACAAATATGGAGTTGAGTGTCTCTCTAATGTGATAATTTTGGAATCCTGCACAATGCCCCCCACCCCCATCTCAACTCTGCATATCTTCCCAATACAGATTACAATGTCGAGACCCTGAATGACTTATCTCCCAGCCAGAAAACAAAAGTAGTAAGAATGATGAGGAGAAAAGGAGATGCACACAGAGCCCCTTGCATGTGGCAAGGTGAGGCGAGGGAGGAGAGACAGAGCCCCTGGCATGGGGAGATTCAGGGAGTCCCTGAAATAGAGAAGGTTGAGAAGAGGGCACTCAGGGAGCCTGTGGAGGGAATGAAAGAATGCAAGGAGTCTCTGCTGTGCACAATGATTTGGTCAACAAAGCATGCCTCCCTTGAACTGTCCAATGTCTTCCTTGAAGCATTGCCCATGAGAAGTTTATAGCATGCTGTCTTCGTAATGTTTTCATAAGCAAAATTCAAAAATTACATTTTAAAAAGGAATTCGTCCCTTAGTGTACACTAGAGTCATCCAGAACGTCCACATGCATGAAAACAAATTGCATACTATTCAGCAGAAGCAGACTGAGCTGGTAGGCTAACTCACATTTAAGATACAATGCACCTGAGTTGGTATTACTGCATTACACTAAGAAAATGACTGAACATTAAGCAAAAGCATTACTAAGTAACATTCTCCCCCCATGTTTACATATTCTCCTGCTTTCCAGATATCCACATTTCACCCAGTCCAACTGCTCTGATAAGTCATCTCTACCATTTTGAAATTGCTTTGTTTAATGAGAAAAACAGACAAATTAATTAGTCTATTCAGTAACGTCTTACGAGATAGTGACTGCAGAATGATGAGTCAGACCTGACAATGGTGCAGTCTAAAGGCGTACTAATTTGAGAGATTTGAAGAGTATAATTCAGCTCGGTGATCTAGAGCTACACCAGGGATAGTAAATAGGTGGACTGCACGAAAAATCTGGACAGCCAGATCCCCTTGAATGGACCCCTAAATCTTTCTATTTACTTATGATTGTTATTTATTTTTTTTTTTGTATTATTTTCTCTGGAGTCTGGCCCTTGACTATACCTGGATGAAGAAATGTGGACCTTGACAAAAAATAATTGACTCCCCTGACCTACACTCTGAACACTATAGAGTTCAAAAGCTTAACAAATGGGAAGGAGTTTGCCAGCTACAAGGTAATAAGGGTCATGCCAGGAACTGTAATCAGATTGATCTTTGCAAGTAAACGTAAGGGCCCTAACTTTTACAAATTATTATTATTATTCACCACCTCTAAAGTTCTGGAAGCTAATAAAGAAGCTAGGATCACAGGGGATGCAGAAGGATGGCAACAGGTCTCAACTGGAATATGCAATGCACCCCCAACAATAATCACATCTGTCAGCAATAGCAGGGAGAAAAAAAAAATCCAGCTTCTAGTTTGCTTTCAGAGTGAATTTTAAGGTGCTGGATTAAAACCCTACAAGGTGTGAGACATTGCTACTTTTGCTTCCCCTGTGTAAGGGCACCACCAGAAACATTAGCGGAGATGCTTGAACCAACAGCCCCCTGGTTTAGAAAACAGGAGGCTGCTAGAGGGCTGTGACTTTACAATTCACTCCCATTCCTTAGTTCTTTTGCTCTCTCAGGCTCCTTAGGATAGGGTGAGCTGAAGGAATGTCTTGTGGACACGTTCTGGGGAATCACTGTGGGTGACTATTTTAATCGGGTTGTGTTTTGCATAGGCAGTTTTATGTATTTGGGGGATGTTTCTATTCCTGCTTCTTGTACATCATGTAGAAGTGCAGAGAACTATTAGCACAGGGACATCTTCAGAAATGAAAACAAGTAACCTTTAACAGGACCTGTGGGTAGTGCCTGAACCAGCCACAACAAACCAGGATACAGGCTCTTTATGGCTAAACCCCCAGAAATCAGAACTGGTTCACTCTAGGGAACCAGGATAGGAGCAGCAGGCCTGCTAACTCCCTAATCACAGGATAGTGGGCAACATGGCACATGCTTGCATTAGACAAGACCTATACAGATTAATACAGAGTCTGCTGCTTGTTATGAAGTAGAAGTTTATGGGCATTTAACTTGCTTTTAAGAACACCTGTGTTTGGTCTGCTGAAAACTTCAATATGAGGCACACTAGACCATAAATCTTTCCAATTCTTAGGAAGCAGCATCATCACAATATGCATCAGGTTTCACTGTAACAAGCTTTACCATATAACTAATCACTGCATCTTGTGGATAGCAACAAGCTATCCTGAAACTCATAGGAAAGCCCTGAGTTGTGGGTTGTTTGGGCTTTCTTAAATTTATTAAAAATCTTCCTTGAAAGAATGCATCTCCCTTGTTTTGTTCTCACTGCCTCATTAATCCAGCTCAGTTTTTAGTTTTTGATGAGAGCTGAGACATCAAGGAAACAAAACATTAAGCTCTTTGGGGCAGGGGCCATCTTTGTTCTGTGTTTATACACTGCCTAGGACAATGGGTTCTGGTCCATGACTGCGGCTCCTATGTGCTACCACAAATAATAATTACCACCGCCAACACTCCATTCCCCCACCATGGAGAATAGCTCGTTTGATGAACGTGAAGATTAAAATTGGGTTTCTAAAAACCAGACCAAGCCACGGACAATTTAGTATTATTTCACTTCAGGTAAGTAATAAATTCCAGACACATTATTCACATTTCTGTGACACTTCCCCGCCCACAAACTTTGTTATTGGAATGAACTTACTGAAGCACAGGCCAAAATGCCAAAGAATCCAACCTTCTGCACCAGGTTCTGGACGGCCAGTTTAGCTCGGGAGGCAAAGTCCTGTAAACAAGGAAGCAGGGCATTAATAAGGATGGAAATTAAATGGAAGCATCTCTAAGCACCATACAGCATATAATTTCATATTCGCAAACCTGTCCTCTAGGGTTTGTATTTTACAAATGAGTAATTAGAGAGCTGTTAAGACAAGAAAGCAAATTTGACATGTCAGTGAACCAAACATTCATCATGTTTAGCCAAGTTGAAATTCTGAACATTTACAGTTACCTGTTTTTAGCTTTTCCTGCAGACATGACTCTTCCAAACTATGTAACATGGGTAAAGATTACTCCATTACAGAATAATCCCTCCTAGTATATTTTCCCTTCCACACCCTTGAGTTGCTGCTGCCACTCCTGCACTACTCCTCAGACACGCAGAAGAGGTTAATCCCTGCAAGGCTTATCATCAATCTCTCACAAATGGTAGGGGGTACTTTTAGAAGGTGAGGTTAGCACACAGTATTTCCATAATACCTCACATCTCTACCACTGTGGAAAGACACTCTCAAACCAGGCTCTCCAACAACATATGCTCCTGGTTGCTACAACAATTGAGATTCTGGGGCTCCATCAAAGTTAATGGCAACACTCTTACTGATGTTACTGGAGCTAGGATTTCACCCCTGAGATTTAAAAAGCAATGAAGAAGGTGATCATGTCAATGTTAAGCCTATATTCCCTCTGCATCAGAGCCATTCTAACTGCATGTAGCCTACACCCAAAATGTATTTCTGTGAACAGTGCCATAATGCATTTAAATGACTAAAGTCTATAAAAATGACAGTGATGAACAGTTCTGTTCTGTCTCCCACAAATGCCTTAATCTAAATGCTTTATCATTAATAAAAAGACAAGGTGGGTGAGGTAATATCTTATCAGACCAACTTCTGTTGGTGAAAGAGACAAGCTTTTGAGCTACGCTACCTCACCCATCCTCTCTCTAATATCCTGGGACCAACATGGCTACAATTATCACTAATAAGACTGTAAAATACTGATTTCAGTCACTTAAAACACAATAGCTTTGTTATTTAATGTGCTGTTTACTTTCTGATTTTTAAAGTCAGAGAAACATTTGACATAAAAAACCTTAGAGTGTCTGTCGCTTTATCAAATAGACAATAAAATGGCTATTTTAAAATCAAAGGTACTATAAAATGTAATCCCACAGAGGTAAATTAATTTCATTTAAATTTAGGAAGTAAAACAGAAACCTGCTGGAATATACAATTGTTGTTCAAATTAAAATGGGTCTGTTTAAGTGGATCCATGTTCAAAGACATCTATTCAGGCTTAGAACAAACTGTACAATATAAAATGGGAATACTTTGATATTAGGGTGCTTAAAATTGGGGGAGTTCTCATTAATAAAATAATTTGATTCTGTCAAAAGTAAGATATTACATATGTTTTTGTATTCTGTTACAAAGATTGTTAGACACAACCTCCTTTCATAGCAAGCATCTTGCCTAACGATCTGATTATTAAACATACCCCTTGCCCCTTTTCATGGCTAGATATGCTAATATAATTCAACCTTATTCTCATTATTATAACAGAACCTTCGGAACGGCAAGCTAACACATATGAACAGAAAATATTTTTCATGAATAATAGCAAGCAAATGGATGCGATTCACGTGTGCGCACATTTTTGAAGTAAAAAAATTAAATATTTAAGCAACTTAATATTTATTCCACGTATTGGTCACCTTTGTTATAAAGGCCTTTTCTATAACTTTGCGTCTTTACTCCAAATTACAGTAAAATAAAACCCATTCATTATGGCACTTTTTAACCAACAAATTTGGAGGATCCTTAGTAATTTACTGAATTCTTTGGGTTGGAATGGTAATTTTAGGTTTAAAGATACCTGCCTGACTGTGAAAAGCTTATTGTTCTAACATAAGTGTTTTTCTGTTTAAACACAATTATGTCACCTTTAAAATCCGTAAAACAACTGTACTTAATGTGGGTTTTATACTTTGAGAAAAGTTCTCCATTTATAAATTCTATTCTTGTCAAAAGAGCGATCATTGAAATTTTCTGTTTTAAACTACTGTTTTTAGAACACTTCCAAATTAGGACTAGCAAAAATTAAAATAAATACTATAAATTAAAGAAAATAGAAAAACAAAGAAGTGGGATTTTTATACCTCTCATAATGGGGCATTTAGTGTTTATGTGGATTTTTTTTTTAAATGTGCCCACCCGATACTCTATTTTATGATACTTTAGTGGGAAATTTTGCTATATCAATAGTAATAACATCTCTTATATAGCATCTCATAACCCACTATCTACAGAGTCTATTGACAAATAAAATACGATAAAATAGTTAGATTTAAAACTCCTTCCAATTTGTTTTCTACTTTAAGTTTACAGGCTATTGAAACCACAAGTAGGTTACAAACAAGTGCCCGTTCCTGCTCCTGTTTAAATCTTAAGACTCCCAGTGACTTCACTGGGACTAAAAATTTAAATTTGGGAAAGTATCTATAAATATTGCATATTTTTACTTTCTCATCCTTATGCTTTGAACTCTCTTCCCAAGAAAAAAAGAGTCTGAGAAGAAGCAGTTTATTATACTAAATGATATGGAAATGCATATTTGAAACATTTCATGGTACCATCTTGCCTTTTAGATAAGTAGAGAAACTACTGCAGGATTATCAATGCTTTCCACCATTTTATCTTCTATTTTTGCATTTATAAGAAATTATGTTAAGGGGTTTTGTGTTGCCAGACTTTCTGGATAAAGCAACCAGGGAAATTCTAGGCATTAAAGAAAGCAGCTTGTTATGAAATAATTACAAAAATATACCTACATTTTAGTCACCAGTTAAAAGTTGTGGCTGTAAATAACAACTGATCTATGGAGTAGGATAGACCAAAACTTTTCATATGTCAAACACGTTGCTCTTGATTAGTCTGGGTGGCTGCTTCTCATACTAAAACTTCTTCAAAATTATTTCTGAATTGAAAACAAGTATGAAACAGTTTAATGTATAAGCACTTGTAAGAGAAGTGACACATGTAAGGATCTCATCTGCTCAGTACACACACAATTTCCACTAAGGTTAATGTGAGTTAGGCGTGAGCAGAGAGGAAGTGAGACCCTTTTAAAATTTCACTATGATCACACAGCCACCAATAAAAGTTATTAAGTGCAACACAAATTAAGGAAAAAACAGCCACTCCAGTGGCCTAATGAACAACGTGGAAATACTGTTTTAAAAGCGTACCTGCTGTCAATTTTATTTATGTTGGAAAAAGCTTATTAAAGTATTGTTAAAAAAGGCAATTTTATTTCAAAAGCAGAATTTACATCTTTGTTGAAAGGATAAACTAAAGAAAATGCTGCCTTCTGCATAGGAATTTCATAAGATGCTGCTCTAGGTATTTTTTAACAATATTGGATATGATCATGACACTTTCAGTTCCTATTTTGCCAACTGTTTCACAATGTTCATGGAATTAAAGTGACATTTGCACTTTAAACCTATTAAAGTTTTTACAAAGTATTGTATTAAACTAGATTTAATATCTCTTTAAAATAATTTTATAAGACATTAAAATCCAGTTACTCAAACAGGTATGTGCTATATTACAACATAAGTAGATTGCATGTAATTTTTACTATTATATGTTTATGAGTTAGAATTTGAAACAAACCCTCTCGCAAAAAAGCTATGAGGTAACATTTAGCAAAACATTTAAAGAACATAATTATAATACGACTGAATTACAGATAGATTTTGAGTCTCTGTTAAGTAGCATAAACATAAATTAACATTTTACTTTAATTTTTCTTTTAAAAAGTAAATGCTTATGCTTTAATGACGTTTGTAATCTGATACAATCACCTACAATCAAAAAGTGAACAGTCTGACTTAAATTAAAATATTTTCTTCCAGAGAGGAACAAACATTTTCCATTTCAGAAAGCGTGATTTACAAAAATTAAGGACAATTGTAAAAAGCTCATTTTATTCTTCTTTTAAAGCCTTTTTTCAGTAGTAACTGTAAAATATTCCATGTTATAGACAACTTTATTTACTTTTCATGTCAACTATTTTCAGTTTAAGATTCTCTCTTTCTCCTGTTTTTTTCATTATGTTTAAAATAAACCCTAAAAATACAGCACTATTTTAAGTTGAAAAAAATTAAACGAATTTTATCTGTGCCTATGGTCTGTACATTTTATGCTTTACTCCAAACTAAAATAAAATCACAGCTACGTAAGTATACTGGATAGCAATATACAGGTTAGAATCACTATAAAGTTATGCAGTTGCAGGGTTTAGCAGTTTATTTTAATGAAAACAAATGCAGAAAACTTTATTGCTTCCTCACATTTAATTCGTCAATTCTTTAGAACATCTGCAATAATAAAAAAAACCCTCATAAGTTTCATTTCTCAGACACTACAATCATCAGTTTCACAACTTTTACCTATTTCACAATACAAGCGCACAAGAGAAAAGACTGATGTTGGGAACAGTTTCTTTTCCAATACATTCTTCAGTGTTTAATAAAACAATTAACTCTCACATAATTAATCTATTTCTTACTTTAAAATAAAGAAATGCATAAAGTTCAACTACTTACAGGCAAAACATATTCCCCCAAAATTAAAGAATCTAGACTTTCCTCTCCTCTCCTCTCCGCTACTATGATTCATTCACCCTAACATTACAGTACTGTTTTTTACTCACTATGTTGCTATCAAAGAAGATTTGTTTTTGGTTTGGGAATAGATTTCCTGTGACTACTGCAAGACAGGCCAGGGAAGGTTAAAAGATTATATATTACTTCACTGGGTTAATCATCAGATCACAAGAACTGGAATGGAAATAAGCATCATCAAAAAATAGGCAATGTTGAAATACTGAATCACAGGTCTCAACTGGCGGTTTTAGAAGTTCTGCTTCAGATCTGCCTTTTGTGAAAAAGTGACTTCCTAAAGTATAATTTATTGATGCTAACATTTTGTTATTACAAGTTGCAGGCAAACAAAATCAAGGGGAAATTAAAAAACAACCAAACCTTTTGCTTCTCAGCAAGCTTTACCAAGAGGATCCAGCTCACAACCCTATGGCACTGCTTTGTGTATATCTTAACATAGACCATTTGCCACTATAAAAATCACTGTTCATCAAATTGTACATAAAATAATTCTGTGCCTCATCTGCAAGGCCTCTCTTCATTCCCATGGCTTGTTTTGTTTCCATTTTTACAAAATTTGTAGTCACATTTCCTCTCTTCCTTCCTTCATTTTAAAATATGAGTGTTTCCTTGCTTTTACGAGAAGGACAAAATTATACTGGACTTTAAAGGATTCTCTTCAATGTATTAGCTAAGTAGATGCATTTCCAGCAGCATAAATCACTTCCTGTTATTGATTCAGATTTTGAATATACAAATGTGTACACAAAATAGTAATTGGTGAATCTTAAAGGACAGATTGGTTTGGGTTTCAGAATGTGAAATGGCCAAAATTCAGGCAACTCTATGCTTTCTTAATCTTTAAAACAGAGTGAGACTCATCTAGTTCAGGTTTCAGAGTGGTAGCCGTGTTAGTCTATATCAACGAGGAGTACTTGTGGCACCTTAGAGTAACAAATTTATTTGAGCACAAGCTTTCTGTGGGTTAAAACCCACTTCATCAGATGCATGCAGTGGAAAATACAGTAGGAAGATATACACACACACACACACACAGAGTACATGAAAAAATGGGTGTTGCCATACACACTATAACGAGAGTGACCAATTAAGGTGAGTTATCAGCAGGAGAAAAAAACCTTTTGTAGTGATAATCAGGATGGTTCATTTCCAACAGTTGACAAGAAGGTCAGAGTAACAGTAGGGGGGAAAATAAGCATGGGGAAATAGTTTTACTTTGTGTAATGACCCATCCACTCCCGGTCTTTATTCAAGCCTAATTTAATGGTGCCCAGTTTGCAAATTAATTCCAATTCAGCAGTCTCTCATTGGAGTCTGTTTTTGAAGTTTTTTGTTGTAATATTGCGACTTTTAGGTCTGTAATCAAGTGACCAGGGAGACTGAAGTGTTCTCCAACTGGTTTTTGAATGTTATAATTCTTGACGTCTGATTTGTGTCCATTTATTCTTTTACGTACAGACTGTCTGGTTTGGCCAATGTCCTTAGCAGAGGGTCACTGCTTACATATATCACATTGGTAGATGTGCAGGTCAACGAGCCTCTGATAATGTGGCTGACGTGATTAGGTCCTATGATGGTGTCCCCTGAATAGATATGTGGGCAGAGTTGCCAATGAGCTCTGTTGCAAGGATAGGTTCCTGGCTTAGTGTTTTTGTTGTGTGGTTGCTAGTGAGTATTTGCTTCACGTTGGGGGGCTGTCTGTAAGCAAGGACTGGCCCGTCCCCCAAGATCTGTGAGAGTGAGGGATCATCCTTCAGGATAGGTTGTAGATCCTTGATGATGCGCTGGAGAGGTTTTAGTTGGGGGCTGAAGGTGACGGCTAGTGGCGTTCTGTTACTTTCTTTGTTGGGCCTGTGCTGGAGTAGGTGACTTCTGGGTACTCTTCTGGCTCTGTCAATCTGTTTCTTCACTTCAGCAGGTGGGTACTGTAATTGTAAGAATGCTCGATAGAGATCTTGTAGGTGTTTGTCTCTGTCTGAGGGGTTGGAGAAAATGCGGTTGTATCTTAGAGCTTGGCTGTAGACAATGGATTATGTGGTGTGGTTTGGATGAAAGCTGGAGGCATGTGGTCAGTGGGTCATAGCACATAGCTAACTGAAAGTTACTAAAGAGCTCTGAACATTAACAATATGGGGCTGCAGCCGGTAACCCTTACATGGGCAGTCCCTAAAGCTTCAATGGGACTATTCATGGGAATAAGGCATAGTCCCTCAAGGGACTACAAGACTGGGCCTATGGTAATCGTGTAACACTGCAGAGAATTAGATCTTCCAACATACTGAGAGTTGCAATGAGTTGTGCAGAGTATTGAGATAAGGTGAATATGTCTCCCTTTCACAAATTTGTGCGCTACTTGCCATTCACTTGTGTCCAGCAGAAAAACTGCCACTGTGGTGCTAGCAGTCAGTCACTGTAGGCTCTGTTTTGGAGTTATGGCTTCCACAAGACAAGTCAATTAAAGAGAGCCGGAAAGAATAGCAGGACCAGAGGTTGGTTCATTAATATTTGAATATAGTATCTAATACATACACAAGAGATCCATAGACATCTATAAGGAAGACTGCTTTTTGAAACAATTACTTAAGTTGGCGCTCCCATTTTGACCAAGCACAAGTGCATCTATTTGCCCATCTAAGCATTCTAAGCACATGTCCACATGGTGCGGCCAGGTGCACTACAGGGGTGTGATTTCTGAAGTGTTTACACAGACCAATTAATGCGCAACACATTAGTGTGCACTGCTGCACTTTGTAGACACCCCCTAATACGCCCATCATTGTGATATCCAGGGGCACAAGCATAAAGAAGTTTTATCAAGTGGGAAATATATGTACAGTTTTCCTTAGGCTTGTGACGTTTATGAGCCTTGCTACAACACAGAAAATACCAAATTATGAGGATCTACATATTTTAAATATAATGGTTTTTAAAATGGTTTGTTTGTAGGTTCATTTGTAGATTTATTCAGCAGTTTTAAGGCAAAGGGAACCATTGTGCAACCAATTCGGTCTCAATTAGCATTACTGCTTTATAAAGATCTGAATGGACTGGCCCTGATTATACTCAAGACTTCCTCCTGGAGCTTCCACCTGATGGATTTTTGCATTCGCATTCCACCAGCACTTAGGGGTTTTGCCATCATGCCTAAGTCATTAGGTGATTTTGGAAACAGTGCCTGGAATGAAGGCTTGGGAGGAAGTCAGTGACAGAAGGTTTGCCTTAAGCAACCGCCCAGCAGAGCAGCTTAGCAAAAGAGGGTCTTTAAAGTTCAAACAAAAATACTTGGGGTATTTTATTAAGTGCAGGCTTTACTGTATTTAACAACGAAAGCTGGGATTGTTGGTGGAAGTTTAACGGCTGATATTAAAACAGGAGTAATTTGGTGTCTGAATTCAGTAACTGTTGAGGGCACCCAGCCTCTTCTAAGATCAGGACCTTTGGCATTCCCATCTCGTGATAAAGACATCCTAGTGTTGACCCAGCTGCCTCACCTCTCAGTATGAGTATGTAACTCACATAAAGGGCAGTTCTACGCAGGAGTGCATAGAGCTCCAAAGTTTGATTTCTAATTGGGTTGTAATGTTCATTACTTGCCAGAAGTTTAAAATTAATTTACATTGTGCAAGATAGGATAAAAATCATCTAAAGAAGGAGTACATTCTTCCTAAAAAGACAACATATTAAATTAGTTATGGATTATTAAAATTAAAAATTCTTGACGTCTTAAGTGCTGCCTACAAAGAGAGAGCTCCTTTTTCATTTAAAAATCTGAGGTATGTTAAAAATTAGCTTCACAATATTGTGTTTCTTCAGGCTTTCTATTCTAACACAATGGAATCAAACAGAATTTATGGAATAAAGACCATTTGTGGTTAGGCAGTGAATTCTAAAATTTCAGTGGACAGGGAGGGATTAACAACTCATCGGAATAAGATGTTCCTAAATGCAAGAGCATTCAAAGTGCTAGTTATAGGTTCATATATTACAGCATATACAAGCCAAGAATGCAGCACAGCAGCTACCATGTCTACTGATTAGTACATCATAATCTAGACCCAAAATGTTGAAACTGGTCGCTGTTTTTATCTGCAAAGTGATGAACTCCCAAAGGCAGCCAATGGTGCACATTACAAACCCAAAATTAAAAAGATAAGTGTGCAAATACACACAAGAACACCAGGTATTAGGGAACACAGAGTAGAATATTAATATTGGAAATTTATAAGAATAAAAGGATGACTGTAGCAGGGTGGCTACCCCACTCCTAAAATAGAAGGGGTTAAAAGCAGCCCTGGAGAGGGCTGTGGCTGGCTAACTGGGGAATCAGCCACAGCGGGACCACGCCCCAATCAGGCCCCAGCTGGCCTGTATAAAAAGGCTGTGAGCCAAAGGCCCAAGGAGTCTCTCTCCAGGCTAGGAGAGAGCAGGGCCTAGCTGCCTGCCTGACAGGGTACTGAGGGTGGTGCAGTGCTGGGGAAGGAGCAGGCTGAGTGGGGGCGCTCCAGGCTGGCAACTCCCCAGGCTGTAAGGCCCATAGAGGCATTGGGAGCACAGGAAGGCAACAGGTCCGAACCCCCTTGCCTATGATGAGTGGCTTTTACACTGCAGTCTGCTACAGGGAGCGGGGGGTTGGTGATGACTGGCAATAGCCCAGACTGAGGCAAGGTGGGGATAGTGGGTTCCCCAGGAAGGGGAGACCCAGAGGCAGAGTGTGGGGGTGCTGCCAGGGGGCAGAACCCCAGAGAAAGGGGCACCGGGGTCTGTGAAGGACACGGGGGCCAGAGCTGTGGCAGCTCACTGGCCTGCAGAGGGCGCTCCACTCTGGAAAAGAGCTAATTCCCAATGACCAGCAGGAGGCGCCGCAGGGGTGAGTCTGCTCCTTTACAATGACCTATGTAAACTAGAGTCTAGTATTACAGTTCTGAGGCAGGCAAGAGTCTCACTACCTTCAATGGAAATTTTGCTTGTGTAATGATTACAGAATTCAGCCAGTAGCAGGTAAATAATCTATGTAACACTTGCACCATTCTTTTGCATTTTGGGAGGGAAGTTATAAAGGTGATTTAAAGTGACAAAAATAGATCTATCCCACATGGTATCAAACTGCCGCATTGGCAATTCATGTGTACACACTATGGACTTCCTAAGAGGGCCAAAGAGAGAGGAGAGGCACCGATGAGGAGTAGGGAGTTTAGATTGAGTGGGAACAGGCAGCTTAATTAGTTAATGGACTATTGCAAAGGAAATCTGTTAAATTAACCAAGATACGGAGCTTCTAATAAAGATTCTGTTCAACCCAATACATGGTGGCAAACTGAAAACCCCACTGAACTATGGAAAAATAGAAGATCAGCAGCAGAGTATATCAGTGTACAGGCTGCCTGCCCCATGTACTGTACTGACTGAAGAATATAGAACAGGGGTAGGCAACCTGCGACACACGTGCCGATTTTCAGTGGCACTCACACTGCCCAGGTCCTGGCCACCGGTCTGGGGGGGGGGGGGGGGCTCTGCATTTCAATTTAAATTTTAAATGAAGCTTCTTAAACATTTTAAAAACCTTAATTTACTTCACATACAACAATAGGTTAGTTATATATTATAGACTTATAGAAAGAGATCTTCTAAAAAACGTTAAAATGTATTACTGGCATGTGAAACCTTAAATTAGAGTGACTAAATGAAGACTCGGCACACCACTTCTGAAAGGTTGCCGATCCCTGATATAGAACTACTCATCTCATGGCCAAATTGGGTATGTAATGCATCTGATGAAGAGTGTTCATAGTTTCCAGACCCCATGAGCAGCTGCTTGAAGCCAGAGTTGCTAAACTGGAGTAAGAGAGGGAGAGATTTATTAAAAAGACAGCAAATAGGCACACTGTGGAGTGGGACCAACTCCAAGCTGCTTGCCCCAATCCTCCAAGTGAGGATGCCAGTCTCACAGTGGGAGAGAGCTAAAATGGAATGGAAGGTCAAAGTCCTCATCTGGGACTCAGCTTCCAATAGAGGTAGAGGCAGCTGATTCTTCCTCACACGCCAAGGACTTGACTCCAGGATTTCAGAATTCTGTTGTGAGATGCACAGGCCCCAGTGAATGAACGACCTATCATCAGAAATATCAAAAGCTGGTTTTCTGGTGACCATAAAAACAGTTTGTGACTCACTTGCCAGGTGTGAAGGTGGCAGATCTCATGACCCATTTAAAAAAAAATTCCAGTAAGTGCTTGGGGGGGGGGGCAGGGCAGAGGAAAGAGAATTCTAGTCCTTATACACATGGTACCAATGATGCAGTAAAGCACAAGAGAATGATCCTGGAAGCTACATTTACATTACTAGGAAGACAGCTTTTGTCCAGGTCCTCTATTGTAGGCTTCTCTGAAATACTTCCAGTTCTGTGCAAAGGGCCAACGAGAGGGGGGAACGTTCAGAATCTGGGTGAGAAGATGGTGAAAAGAGGAGGCTAAAACTTAATTATCACAAAAGGAACTCTTTACGGAAAGGGGGAACCTGTACAGAGGGATGGGATCCATTTAACGGACATGGAGCCAGACTGATGGAACAGAAAATTAACAAGGTTTTGGACGATTATTTAAACTATAAATTAAGGGAAAGCTGACGGGTGCAAAAAGCACTGAAGCTGGACAAAGACACCTGCCAGGGATGCCCTAATACAATGGTACCGTGGAGAGAACAGAACTGCTGGCTGAACTGGAGTCTCTCAGGTACTAAGGTGATGAAAGCCGTATAAGTACCTAGAGAAGAGTACAGGTTTAGATCAGAGGTAAATTCTAGAAAAATAACAGAGTAATCATATTAACGAGCCCAAATAAAAATGGGCATAAAGACAAAATAAAAATGATCAATTTTTATACACCAATGTAAGAAGCTACTAGGTAAACTAGAATGACTGGTAATGACTTTGGCCTAACTGAAATAGGCATACCACAACCCTTGATTACAAGCGATAATGAAAGGACGGATTTGGTCGTGGAAGTGGGTAGTTACACAATACCTAAAAGATTTCACAGAATTTACTGAGAATATTTTTTAGAAGAGGGTGACCATGCAGTAGATACTGTATAGAACAGGGGTGGGCAAACTACGGCCCAGATCTGGCCCGCAGGATTGCCACCCACATGGTGCCACGGGCCCCGCACCTCTCCCGGAAGTGGCCGGCACCACGTCCCTGCGGCCCCTTGGAGAGGGGGAGGCAGAGGGCTACATGCGCTGCCCTCACCTGCGGGTACTTCCCCCAGAGCTCCCAGTGGCCACGGTTCCCTGTTCCTGGCCAATGGGAGCTTTGGGGGAGGTACCCGCAGGCGAGGGCAGCGTGCAGAGCCCTCTGCCTCCTCTTCCCGGAGCCTGCACCCCGAACCCCTCCTTCACCCCAACCCCCTGCCCTGAGCCCCCGCTGCACCCCAAACCCCTCCTTCACCCCAACCCCCTGCCCTGAGCCCCCGCTGCACCCCAAACCCCTCCTTCACCCCAACCCCCTGCCCTGAGCCCCCAACTGCACCCCTCCTGCACCTCAACCCCCCAGCCCTGAGCCTTCTCCCACATTCTGCACCCCCTCCTGAACCCCAACCCCCTGAGCCCTCTCGTACACCCTGCACCCCTCCTCTGCCCCAACCCCTTGCCCTGAGCCCCTTCCTGCACATCGTATCCCCTCCGCACTCCCTCCTGCACCCCAACCCCCTGCCCCAGCCCTACATTCATGGCCCTGCATGCAATTTCCCCACCCAGATGTGGCCCTTGGGCCAAAAAGTTTGCCCACCCCTGATATCGATGCAAATCCCAACTAATAAGAATATACATATGGCAACTAAATTACACTATCAGCCTACTGATCAGGAAAAGGACACTCACTACATGATGTTGAAGGTGACGAAAGAAACAATTAAGTAATAAAACAGTAATAAATGGCTAACATATAAAATTATCTATGTCAAAATGCAACAAAGGTTTGGAGGAACACATGAACTGGCTGTGTGTCTTAAGAAATATATCAATGCATTTCCACCACCAAATCTGCTCACATTAATGCCTTTCATGCAGCTTCCACATTATCTGAAGACACTGCCAATTCACTCAGGATGGTGGAACAAGGCCTAATTTTGGTGCGTCACATATTAAGAGAGAAAGTAACTAAACTCAGTTCCCACCCCTTAAAAAAAAAAAAAGAAAGGGCGGAAAAAGGAGGGGGGGAGTTCTCTGATGAGAAACACAATTAACCTTATTGCCCTTACAGCACAGGAGTTTTGAAGGGGACTATTAAAAAGAAAAGGGGCGGAGAGTACCGCATAGGATACTAATGCTGTTCCGGTGCAGGCTCTCAAGACACTCTAGTGATGAAGGCCATATATAACTAGATAGATAGGTACCTAGGTAGAAAAGGCCAGAACATAATGAAATGAGGTTTTCCTTGTAATGGCCATGACAATATATTTGATACTTTAAACCTGCATTTGAGCAGAAATAGGACCCTTGCCAACAGTAACCCCTTGTGTGAAAAATAAGAGCTCTCACTAAAATCTGCGGATCTAGGTTGATCAGTGAAATGCACAGTACACAATTTACTGCTAACTGCCTGAGCATTGTAACAAGAGAATAAAGAGTTCTGTTTTAATTAGACTCTTTGGACTAAATAAGAGGCTATCTAATTTTCTTCATTACTCTGTCCATCCTGGAGTAGGAAAGGCTTGGAATAATTTCCCCCATCCACCAAGCATCTTGGGATAAGGACTAGAAAATGTACTTGTGAACAGCCAGAACAAATTCTTACAACACCAAAATCCACAGTATCTCCAAAGCCTGCCTTACAAGTCTCAAGATAACAGCAATCCAGCACCAGTTCTATGGCAATGATCCACGGGGCTGAATGCGTTTAGGTCAGAGCTCAAAGCGAGTGGGAACTCCCACAAACTGAGCTCTGGCACTTCTCTCCAGCTGGATCTGAAGCTCTCTCACTTGTGAATTAAAAAAAAAAAAAAAAAAAAAAAAGTAAAGTTCTACTGTTTCATTTTAACCAGAAAGAAATTATGCAAAGAATGAAACACAATTAAAGGAAACAGTTTGAGGGAAGAGGAAGAAGCATGTCGTTTCAGAGTCTTATCAGATCTGTCCTCTAGTACACTAGCAATGTTCTACCACATCCCCAGCCCCCACTGTGCTCTGCTCCTCATCTCAGACCGGCGCTGGAGCATTACATGAGCACCTAGCACTTTATATTTTCAAAGGGCTATACAGACATTACATACAAATTAATATTATTTCACTCATCACGGAATTAAGGGTACATGGGGTCTATACCCAGTTATTCCAGAGGTTCACTTCTTGCAAGAGATCTGGCAGTGTGTAGATCCTGCTATTTGTTCCATGGAAGACAACTAAGCATTTTTTCTATATTTGTCACATGGTAGAGAAGGCAGCCAGGCCACTGTTCTGGACAAGGAGGAGTCAGACCAGTGTTAAGTTAGTCACCACTGCTCTACTAGTGAAGAACAAGGAAGTATAGAAAACCTGCCAGACTCATTCCCATACATTAGGCAGTGACCCCCAAACCCCATTCTGTCCCCATCCTCTCTGAATGGTCTAACATCAATATGGTCTATCGATACTGCATCTGACAAGGGGTGGCTGCTCAACCACCATTATATAGCATCAAATCAAGGGTTCATCCATACTGAGGCTACAATCAGATTCCCATGGCCACAGGCAGCTGATCTAGCAAGCTGGTGTAACCAGCAGCAGCAGGACATCCTGAAAGTCCTGGCCTATCCACATTTAAAAAATATATATTTTAAATCTAGGATTTGAGCAAGATCTAGTTATTGTAACAAAGGCTCTTTGTGTCTGGAATGCAGTGAGATTGATTACCTACCCCTGTAGGCCCACAATAAGGAAGGAAGCAATTTTGGATAACCGGATGAGCATAGTATGCAATGCTATTTCGTCCCCAGACAAATCCAAATAAAAAAAAGTCACCAGCATTAAATATATATATTTTGTCCCTTCACAAGGAACTTGAAATCAGGAAAAAAACCAAACAAACAAACAAACAAAAAACTCAAAACAAAAACACAAGCAACAAAGATACTTAAATTATTAAAAACAGGCAAATAACCTATTACACAGCTGACCAGCCTCCCTACATGCAAGGGCGCCCCTAATAAACCTAATCGGCAGATGATGTACAGAGCTCAGCATATCTTGCCACTTATTATTCATGGGAAGCAGACAGGGCTGCCAGATGACTTAAAGAGAAGTGGTCTGCATACCACTCTCCTACAAGGGTAAGGATTTAAACAGTGTTTGGAACAAGAAAAAATGTAGCCATTTTCTTGATGACACAAGAATTAATCTCTATTATTTATTGCAGGCTCCTATTGGGGGGAAGGGGTGGGTGGTACTTCAAGCATCTCCTTTTGATCTCTATCCTATACACTGAACATTGGGGTGTTCTTTTGTTTGACAGAACAGACCCTAGTATGGAGAGGAGTAGAAAAATGAACTTGCTTGAAGCTTTATATTCCAAACTATCTTTTAGAAGCTCCTTTTCTGACATGCAGCATGTTTTCCCAGTGACTTGTCTCCTCCAAATCACATAAGGCCAAAAACTCAAATACAATCCACATACGAAATGGTAAGAAAGCTTTGGGATGAACCTGATTGAAATTAGAAGGGAGTCCTAAAGGAAGATAAGATAAGGGATGAAGTACGGGAGCTAACAAAATCCTGGGTAAGGGAGACAGGGTAAGGGAGCTTATACATCTGAATTTAAGGAACAGAGATCATGATTAGAAATTTCTGACTGGATACCAGCTTCCCAGAAAATGCAAACAAAGATTTGGAAATTTATACAGAAGTTACTGATTATTCTGCAGAGAACATAAAGAGAATTAATCTCATCTGAGACTGCGGTACTATACATCAAGTGTTAAGGACAAATTGTGTCCTTAGATATGTACATGGAACGCTCAGTGACAGCAACATGAATTCCCCATGAACATCCAAGGGCGAGTTCAAACTAACTGCTCGTTCACAACTGCTATACAATAGCAGCTTGCGAGATCAGAAACTCACATTGTACTCTTTTTGGCATGATGGGCTTTTATTGCAAAACAACATAAGATTTGTAACTGGACTAATTTCTGCTTTCAGTGCTGATAGTGGGCCAGGCCATTTCAGTGTGATCAAGACTTCTAACTTGGTGACTTTGTATTAGGAAGTTATTCATTTGCACGTTCCAGATTTAAAAAACATGGAAGCATGTAAAGAAGTTTTAGTGAATAAAGCCTCTACTGCATTTTGCAAAGGGCATTTCAAAGAGAAAACTGAAAAGACATCTTTAAATTAGTTTAAACAAAGGTAACCTAATGATTCCTACTGGTTATTTTTTCCTTATCTGTAAACAGGTGTGCAAATGAATAGAACAATGCAGGCACAAGACTGCTGTATTTATTGCCTATAACCAAAGAAATTCAAGCAAGAAAAAAGGCTTATGTTATTACTCATAGCTTCTATTGTCAACAGTCTGGCTATATTAACCCTTCATTGCCCCCTTTTCTTGGGAAGTCCTCTTTAATATGGTTTCTGAACTCAGGAAAGTTTTCACTGATCCTTTACAAAGCCCAGAACAATCTACCATTCATCTCAAAGACTATACTGATACTAAAGATGATACTGCTATTTAGTAGGTTCTTTCTCCAGTGAAAAATAATTTCATTCTTAGCTCACTATACAGCCCTGTATTTCACAGAAAGTTCTATTTTCAAGGGGAAGCTTCACCAGAGTTAGACCAGTGTGAACTTATATTTTTAATTCTGGCTCTGGTGAAAGGGTTAAAAAAGAACTCCCATACATGTATTAACAAATGCATGCATCAAACTTCAGGAATGCACAATGTGCAGACAAGCCTCCTGGTGGCCACCCATTAGGCAGCCTAGACCAAACGCTGAGAAAGAATCTCTTTCTTGTACAGCACAATTAATAAAGAGAGGACGCTGATGAGGGAAGGGGGCGAATGGAAGACTAAAGGAAACATGAAGAATGGCATCTGGAATTGGATCCAAACAAATACTTTCTGGGAAGGAAAAATGTAAAGAAAATGGAAGTGCAGCAAGAACAGTACAGTGGAAATCTTGACAACTCCCCATGCACTATTTTAAGCACAAAATTTTCTTGTAAAAAACCAAGGCAACAAAATAACCTTTCGATCCAACAAGCTGGCAACCAAGGAAGCCTTTTAGAGAAGTCATACCTGAACACGATGGTTAACATTGTTTTAACCAAGAAACAGATCAATATTTAATTTAAACCACAGACCGGCTCTACTTTGGTAATTACATAACATTTCGACTTATTCATGCCAGGTGCGTGAAGTCACAGTGCCCTGTCAGAACATACAGTGCTCCAGTCCTCAAAGCAACCATGGTTGGGTGTGGTGGTGTACTTTGCACTCTTATTTCTGAAACGAGAAACTCTACATTAAGGTGTGGAAAAGCAATCCTACTCAAGGCACAAAGCCTTTAAGAAATGCTAGAAAGATAGGTTTAAGCTCAGAGTTCATCAGTTTAACTCATTGCCGACAAGCAACATACTCTTCAGGCAGGAAGTTGTTCTATGGAACTCCTGACGCAATACAAACCAAAGCAGTTACAGTGAAGTTTAATACAAACCCTCTAGAGTCCACGTTGACAAATTCTTTAACAGGCCCTGTGGTTACAGGGAAGCTGGTTTCACTCTGAGTCACTCCTGTTCAAACAGTTTACTGGAAATGGAGGGGAGGGGGAATTTTCAGAGAAGTCATGTGATGGCCAGACAAACCACAACCAGTAAAGGTTCAGTGGAGTCAAAAACAGGTCCCAGCAACGGCTGATGCTCAGTGCACAGATGGCACTCAATCATTTACAACGAGTCCTGTTTTATCTCAGGGTTTATATGGTATTAACCCTTTTTCAAGTTTGTATTCTTTAAAGGAAGCCAGAACATAATTTGGAAAGTAAACAAACAGCAAGTAACCGATAGTAACACAGGCAACTAGCAAATATTTTTTTACAGGGAAACTTGGCTCCCACAGCAGTGCACAGAAGCAAAGCCCAAGCACTCAAAGTGTAAATCATTAGTCCTTAAAGAATAAGCCACTTAAATATGAATCCAAAACACAGAAAGTCACTAACACTCAGATGTACAAAGAAGATTTAATTAGTTATCAGGGCCCCTTTAGTTACGTTCTCCTCTTAGTAGAGAGCAGCATGATACAGCAGGGGCCCACGCATTCGGTACTTTCATAGAGTTGTATTAAGTTGAATTAAGCTTTGTTTTCACCACAAACTTCATCAGCTTTTAAGTTGTTCAGTATGATACAGAAAAAGATTTAGACGTCAGAAAATACTCTACAATCAGTAACTATCATACTGGCAAAAACAGAGACAAAAAGCATATATAGGAAACTGCACAGTTACATTTGCACGGTTATTGCCGATGCGCTGCTCCAGCACTGAGTAGTAGATTCAACTTCCCCTAATTGAGAGGTTGGTTTGAAAGGTTTCACCAATGATATTCCTCTTATTTAGAGTGGGGAGCTCTGATAGAAAATTTCAGGACACTGGCACTTAACTGGACAGAACCGAAGTGACAGCCATTGGAAAAATCACTATTAAAATTCTATAAAAAATAAAATTCATAATATATAGAGGAAATATTTCCCATATCACAGGCCAAGTTAGTTTAGTGTAGTGATACAGCCAGCCGTGCTTTGCATTTACTGTAGTGTTCGTGAAAAAGCAATCCTGACTAAGCAAGGCAGAATTACAGTACTGCCAGCAGGACAACCAAGCAGAATAAAAGGTGATATATGAAGCAATAGAAGATGTGAAGCTCTCTTTAGTTAACTTACAGTAACTGTAACTGACAAACAAAAAAAAAAGAAGAAGTGGTGTTCCATTAAGATATGGGGCTTTTTCTAAATATATTAATGGAAAAATACAAAAACAGAAAGTTACACATCAGCCAGCTCATGGTTTCTCTCAAAAAGTGACTCCAGAACCCAGGTCACTTGGATTGACAGTTTATGAAAGAAAACCTGCTCAAATACGTTCTTTAACTTTAGGGAGACAATATTCTTCCCCATGCAAATTTTAACAGAATGATTGGTCTAACCCATCATACTGTATAACCCATTTTATTTCTCTTTAGTCCTTTTAAAAAATCCACAGAGAACATTTTTCTCTTCTGTCAATCACACAGACTGGATATTACTTGACAGAATGCCACAAGTATCCTCATCTGTTTTGCAAAAACGATAGTATTTCTCAGAAATAATATTGACAAGTTTTCTTAATTAAAAAACATACAAAACATGCAAAATGCCAAGCAATTTGGCTCTGCTTTGTAGGCAGCTATAACAGCTCATTAGAACTAAAGGAGGAAGCTATTTTCAAATACTAACACACCTATTTTCACACCTCCCAAATGAATGGGGAGGAGAGAGGCCTTTATATTGAAAGGATTCCTTTCCCTGTTAAATGGCGTCAAACATTTGTAGTTTTCCATTGGCATCAGATTGCCAAATTCTCTATACTATTGGGCACTGAGGATCAGAATCTGACAGTGAGGCAAGCTGATTTAGGTAACAGAAACTTTGCTATTCAGCAATTATAAGGAAACTTTAAACTGCACACACAGTAGTGATTATGCAGTGCAAACAGCGACAAAGCTTCACTTTTGTGAACGATGCCAGGATTTGCTCAAGGCCATAGGAAGAGACATTCATGCGTGCCTCTCACAGACATCTAGCAAAAACACAACAGAAAGCCAAAAGCACAAAGGAAGTCATATTAGCGTGTGGAAAATACCGTCCAATCTTCAATACTGAACTATTAGTTTTGTAACGGTACTACAATTTAATCAGATTGCCATAGCCTCACGCTGGAGTGTCTTATAGGAATCAAACTGCAAGTAAAGTTTTAAGAAATTTCATCTGGTCATCCATCCTCAAAACAATGTGCTTCAATCCAAACTCAACTGCTGAGAAAATGAAATCAAAGCGCTGATAAATACAATGTTATTTTTTCCTCAACAAACGACACTATTTCATTTGTTCACCAATCACACAATCATTGTAGTTAAGGGTATTTTTGGTCTATCTTGACAAGATTCCTCACTAGCAAAGGTTTTATATCCAAGAATCCTACCATGCATTTTAGAAACCAATCTTGGCTGCACCTAGAACTTTAAAAATCTCTCATAACTTACTGGGAGAGTCACCGTAAATAGATATGGATAGTAGTTCAATTCTGAGTCATGTTTTTGATTGGTTTTGTGGTTTGCTGGGATTTTTAAAATATGTATATGGATCAAGGATTGGTTTGTAAAATAAATATCTGGCAATGGAGCAAAAGTCAAAGTAGGTGAATTTTTGGTCGTATGCCTTTAAAAAGATGGATCCCTTAATTTACTATTATTATTTATCTAGTGCCAATGTGTTAGGCATTTTCCTGAATAGGTATTAAGATGAGCTTCTTGTCCTGAAGTGCTGGCAAGCTAGACAGCATTAAATACTATGATTAACATTATTAGACTAGAATGAATGTTTGCAGACAAGTCCAAGGAAACCTAAGGCTGTTTTTGGAAGAATATTTTCAGGGATTCTTGGGTTTATCCAAATGCTCTCTCTCTTCGGATTATTTTTTCCTGCATGCAATAACTTCTCAAAAGAGAGGGTAAGAAACATTTATACTTCTTAAAAGTCAAGACTCAGTAGTTTCTTTGCTACAGTGAAGGGCTGGTCAAAGAGAAAACAATGTAAACTCTTTTGCTGTGCATAGTAGATAGATTTTTATACGAAGGAATCAAGCTGATGCTATCGTGACCCACTTCCACCTAGTGGTTTAGTAGACAAACAAACAGGAATAAAAAGGAAGCAGAATACAGAGTAGGAATTCAGCAGCAAGACATTTCTGAAAATTCCGCCCCTCCCTTTCCCCCCAGAATTGTACATTTAGAAACTAAATAATTTCTGAACCAAGGTGCACACAGACTGCTGACCTGAACAGAAAGCTATTAACAGTCACATACTCGATTAAGATCTAATATGGGGCAACGCAAGTTGTATTATATCTATCAATAAAACTGAATTGAAAAAGGCTAAGAATAAAAAGATTCAAAGCAGCTTGGTTGCTTTTCAACATCAGGAAGAATACGTTTCCTCAGGTTGTTAAATCGGCCAAGACATTGGCAGCACAAACAGCTAGTGGCAAGGCAGGTGAGTATTATCCAGTGAAAATAAGTTGGCTGGCGATTATCTCCTCGTTAAGAGAGTTTTAAGAAACAGTTTAGCAGTTCAGCTATTTAATAATCACAGTTAGTTTAATGACTCCTACATCATTTATTAGTGGGCCTCACCTTCCCTCTAATACTTCTTTTGCCATATTTGTAGAACTTTTTTGTATTTGTAAAAGTATTGTTTGCCTTAATTTTTTTGTCTACATTAACATATCCCTGCCTTAACGGACTATAAATAATTGTTTGGTTTTCTCTACATCTCTGTATCCAGTGCAGGTTCTTTTCTAACCTATGAGCAGCCCCTCACAAAGTCACATTGGCTGCTTTCTCGCATGTTTGTTTCAGTGGAACTGTTGTCTGCTGCATCTTAATCTTGCTGTGTTTTGTGATAATTAAACGCATTCTAATATTTTGCAGTGTTCTTACTTGTGCAGCCTCTGCGTGTTCCAGCATCTCCTCAAATTCCTGATACTCTTCATCATCAGGTTCAGCACCAGAGAGTCGGGCTGCTCTGGCCATGAAATAAGGAGGCAGCTCTCCAATAGCTGTGCCAGCACCCTGGGAAGAGAATAATTATTTTAATTTTATTTTTCTTGATTAGAGCTCTTTAAAAAAAGCTCAACTGATGTTCACAATTTTCCTTTTAAAAAAAAATACTCATAAGAAGAGTCACAAATACATATAAGGTTTATCCCACCAGAACTGCAGGGGTCACTTGTTTCCAATGGAGGCTAATTATTGTTACCAGCTACACAAAGTTCTCCCAGCTTCAAATGTTATCCAAGTTACCCTGAGAAACTATATTTTTCCCCTCTCTTAGTTTAGCCACATGCATTCTCCCCCCAGCCCAAACTATAAGTCTGTAGAGTTGTAATACAGTTGAATTGTCTGTCCTGAGACTTGGCACACTTGTTTATCGGAAAACATTGCCTCAAGTTCTACTACAGTTTGAGCAAATGAAAATATGTTGAGCAGGCTGTAACTTATCTAGTATTTTATCTGTCCACAAAATGGGGTCAAGAAAGCCAAGAGAAATAAGAATCAGAGTAGGGTTGCCTTTTCACTGCAGGAAAATGATTGGTTTTCTTGGGACATCAAATGACTCATTTCAGCCTTGTGGGTAGATACAGCTTTAGTTTTTTTTTTTTTGTTTTTTTTTTAAATCAGTATTAGACATACGGATAAACAGAGGTTAATGAAACAGGAACTTGGATTAAATGCAAATGGTTTAAATATAGGATACGTAATAGCACAATAGGTGGGCGCTTTGTTGGAAAAGTGCTAACCCTTAGCCACACGCAGATGTCCCTTCTTACTAAGAACCATTAGCAAATGACAAATGCTTTTATATTCCTTTAAAGCAGCATAAAGCCCTTCAGTTTCCTTTGTTCATATTCTGTATGCAGCTGTATGTAGGGGAGAATCCCAGCTGCTTTGTATATTCTAAATCAACAGGTTGATTTTAAACACTATAAAAATACATCAGTTGTACTATTACCCAAACTCCCTGTTTGTGTACTGTATAAATACACCCCCCTGATATGTTTGTCTTCCTATTGTCCACATGTGTAACAAATTTGCATGAATACACCACCACCAAAACATCATTAGCCTGTCTATTTCTGATACATGGAAAGTTAAGCTTGGGAACAGTTATAGCTATTTTTCAGAAAAAATAATTTGGGATTATGTTCTCAAGGTGATGCAAGAACAGAAGTAATGTTTGCTTCACAACAATGTGCCAATTTGCTTGGCTTCATTTTATTCATGAAGAGAAAGGTTCCCATGTGTGTACTAGAAGTGAACTTTCCTTAAACTGGTTAAATCACAAGGTCTTTGTTACAAAACATCTCGAAAGTACAACGAGATCATATGATTCCATGTCTACTCAAGACAGATTGCCTTAATATGTAAAAAAGGAAGCATTTAAGTGATCCAAACCAACAACTATATACTATCTTTTGCAAACATTGCTGTTTACTCTTACTGTTAAAATTTCCATCTGATATTTGCTTAGAGTTTCCCTACATCAACAAGGAATTAGAAAGGCAAGTGCTAATCAACATTCTTTTGCACAAATGCATACAGTTAAAATGGGAAACTACTCATCTAGAAAGCTTCTTTTAAACTTTATCCTGGTCAAGACACAGACTGCCTGTCCTGCCAATCCTGAGAGATTATACATTTTTACCTTTTCAGATAATTTCTAATAAAAACACAAAAGAGCTGCAACACATTTAGGGTGCTATTCAATTCATAGCTTCTGTGGGGTGGAAGGCTCTGAAAACTGGCCTACCCCCAGCAGGCTGAAAGCCGTTTAAAAACACCTTCTGCAAGCCAGGTCTGTTGAGGCCCGTTTTATACTGACTGTCACCTTTTGATCAAGGAGAAAGGGCCAGGATCCACTTTGGAGCCACTCCACATGGTTACACACTAATTGTCTAACAGCAATTAGTGTTTAGTAATGTTGCTTCACTCCCTCACTGGGCACCAGGATGCTGTCAGCAACACTTCCGGTCCCTGCTGACCCAATGAGCCAGGGAACTGGAGAATTAGACAATGCAAAAGGCTCCCTCTAATACCCCTTTGTGTCTGAATTTTAAACAGCTGTATTGACTGTTTCAGATTGTAGAGATTACTAGAAATTGATAGTTCATAACTTTTTAGTTTTCATGAGTTAGTTTCCCATAATCAGACACTAATAAAAAATTCAACCTACTGTTCTTGGTTTCAGTTTGCAAGGAGAAAAATTAATATTGCTATTTATTTGTCAGATTTTGAGTTACTAAAACTGTTGGTCCATTTACTTCCTTTTCAGGAATTTAGTATTGTGTTCCACATAAAAGGATTTTGGATTTAACAGTGATAGGACCAAGAATTCTTCAGTGGTTTCTATAAAAGCAAACTGGAGTAAAGACAAAAGAAAAACAATGGAAGCAGCAGTGCAGCTGCCAATTTGATTTGACCTACAGGAAGTTAACAAGAAATGTTTAGGTTTCAGAGTAGCAGCCGTGTTAGTCTGTATTCGCAAAAAGAAAAGGAGGACTTGTGGCACCTTAGAGACTAACAAATTTATTTGAGCATAAGCTTTCGTGAGCTACAGCTCACTTCATTGGATGCATCTGATGAAGTGAGCTGTAGCTCACGAAAGCTTATGCTCAAATAAATTTGTTAGTCTCTAAGGTGCCACAAGTACACCTTTTCTTTTTAAGAAATGTTTAGGTACTCATGAAAGAGTCCAAGAAAGCATAAAACTTTATAGTAGACACCAGTGGCAAACTGAAGATGTGCCCATGGGGAAATCTACCACAGCCAAAGTTCAAAAAAAAGGTAGCTGACAATATATTTGGAGGAGGGTAGGAAGAAAGAGGAGATTACACAAAACATTTTGGCTTGCTCAGATAGTCTTGTAATTCCCCTGGTCTGAACCAGCAAGCAGCACAAAGGAAGGCCTTAGAAGGTACCTCTTGTTCTCTCTCTCCTCTCAAGATAGGGTACAATCAGTTGCAAGGCATGCAACTGTGTGTTCATTTCGGTCTAAGCTACTTAATTTTCAGTTTAGGTCAGTAATTTTATACATTAACAAAGATGTGCAGCAAGCACATTCATCCTGAGCTACATTTTCCTTGCAACCCTAGAACTTAATTTTAAATGATATTCTTATTGCTCCAACTTCATGAAGACTATGATGTGGAGCAGTAGGAAAAAAGAAAGAAAGAGTGAAAGAGATCCCGAACTTACTGTCTTATAGACGCTTGTTTGTGGGAGATTTTCAGTTAACTCTACTTATTTTTCAAATATGGAAACATTTATGCAATTTTGCTCTCTAGTTAGCAAAAGGAAACATTAAAAACGTATATTGTGTTTGTTTTTGAGAGGGCTCGGGGTTTGCACTTCTATCCTTGAAGATTTTTTTTTTTGGTAAGTATTTGTACACTGTACTTATAAACCTGTAACGTGTATGATCTACATTTAACTTCTTTGTTGGAGATAGGGTCACTGACAAATTTTAAAACTGTAATAACCAAAATATAAAGTCTATTATGGGTTATTTTCAAACCTTTAAGGCTTCCAGAAACAAGTTAGAAAAGATATACTATAGTGATCCCATTCCATCCCCAACATCTGAATTGGAGAACCAAGTATTTAATAAATTAAACCAATGGTCAGAACAGGAAGTCATCAGTGGTAACCTTTCGGCATAAAAGCAGTTCAAAACAGATATGTCTGTGTAAGTTTCAGTTCAAAATAGTTTACATTTTATGGGAAAAAGACATCTTAGCTGACCAATATTCTTCAATAAACAAATTTTAAAAAGCCAAAGAAGTGAACACTAAACTAAAATTAGAGTGCATTTCCAGGGACAAGCACCCACATCCACCTCACTAAATACCTGCCCTAAGAGTGTGCTTCAGTGTTTAGCAGATAACTTTTTTTTTTTCTTTTTTTGCTGTATAAGTGAATGTTTTCATCAGGAAAACATGGATTTTTAATTTCAGGCTACATGCAACACAACAGAAAACGGACGCAGCCCCAAGATCAGGGCACCTGCTACAACATTAGGACCTGATCCTTTCAACACATGAATAACTTCATTCACTTGAATATGCCCATGGACTTCGAAGGGAGTATTCATGAGAGTGAAGTCACTCACTTGCCTCACTGCTTGCAGGATTCAGCCCTTAATCTGCAAGCGCAGCTGGGGCAAAGAATCTCCTTTCAAAAACTTGTCTCTTGCACTTAGTTGCTCGTACATGTCATGCATTTTCTGCTAAAGTGCCTAGAAAAAACAGTTACGCTTTGGAAACAGAGGTGATTTTTATAGGACTCTACAGAAGAAATTCCTATAACAAAGTAGAAGATTTCTTTTTTTCCCCAACCTTACTCCAATCCTGGAGCTGATAAAAATTGACCCAACCATTTTCAACTGCTTCTGTTTAATACATTTTGAAGATGTTCAGATCTAATACAGACATCTAAAGTGAATCAGCAAATCATGCCTCCAACATGAAGAGTTATATGTTACTGCTGTCAGCAAAAGCCAGCATTGCTTTGTTTATTTTAGGTAAAATTGTGTAAGTTAAACCTTACCCACATGCAGGCCTCTAGCCTGACTTTTGAGATTATGGTCCATAAAGAGATGGATCCTTCAATCCCCTCCTCATCAGGACAGATAATTTGATCAGGGTACGGTGGTTCAGGAAAATTAACTGAGTTACATTCATACGCAGCAAGTGTAACTGATGCTATGTGTGGACCCTGAAAAATATATCAGACAAGAACTTTTCAGTACATTGTGTGTGCATTAAACAAGAGTTAGCTTTACCTTAAATAATATTGCTAATAGGAAACCTATCAGGACACAAAATGCATCCAGAAAATGTACTTCCACACTTTACATTAGATATAGTATATAATGTTATATACAATGGTCTTAGCCTTCCGATGCATGTAAGTAAATAAACATCCAACTCCAAACATAAGAAAATCTAAAGTGCTCCTGTTTCAGTTTTAAGGGACTATGACGTTAAAATACATGTTTCCTTGCCTGTATTAGTAGTAACACTGTAGACTTAAAACTTGAAGAACTTTAAAAAAAAATCAAAGTATACTTTTAACCAATGGTTTTTTCCCATAATATTCCACACAAGCAATTAATAAAGAAGCTGAATAGTCTTTCAGTTTCTCATGCATTGGCACAGAACAGCAATGTCTGAGATGCAAATACTGCAAAGGAATCTTTACATCTTAACAACAACAAAATGCAATTATTTCAAATATTTTTAAAAAAGATCCCATAAAAGTATTTCTACTGATTTCAGTTTTGCAAAAACAGGTTTTACAAAACCTAGGTTTTGAGCCTAGTTGGACCTGACAGTATTTTGAAGTGTTCCTCCCCTTCTCTCCACTCTTTTCTTAAAACATCAGTTAGTATGTCAGCAATCTCTTGTGCAAATCACAGTCTTTCTGCTTCAGTTTCCAATGTGTAAGGTGCTCAGAAAATTGTTTGTAAAGCGCTTTAAAGCTCAACTTTTGTGCAAGTGCCAAGTATCATTATTAATGAAATTAAGTTGAGTCACGGACTCTGCCTTCTATTAAAGGTTACCAACGCATTTTATTGAGGCCAGATCTTAGGTACAGATGGCTTCAAATGTGTACAAGAACCAAAATGCAATACAGTTAAATAATGGAACAAACTGCCATTGTAGGACTATAAAATAGTAAAACTACTATAAATCTGTGCAAATAGTTCAGATTTATCCTTATGCTGGACATCAAGAGTTTCAAAAACAAAGAATCGGCTTAAAAATCACCTTCCAACATCTGTGTTTCAGCAACATGCTCAAACTGTATAAATTGTTTAGAAATTTTTATTAAAACAGATTTTTTGCAAACTTAATTTCACCCACAGTCTTAGCCTTAGCAGAATAAATTAATAATCAATTGTGTTTACATACACAGCAAGTATTGCTCAGTCTTTAGCTTCTGCTATTAATTACATGGTGGGTTTTTGTCATCATTTTGGGAGATATTCTGTCAACAATTTTCCTCTGTGTTTTTTTTCTTAAGTGACTCTCAGTCTATTAGATCAGCAGGGAATCACAGTACAAAAAGCAAATCGAAATTATATTTATTATACAGCGAATAAATCTGTGAATGTAATGATAATGGGAAGAGAGTGCACTTGATGCACAACACCTATTGCTTGGACAGCTCTATTTCCCTTTATACGGTATTTTAAAAAAATATTTTAATACAGAGACCAGGGACTATTTGGGAGAGTTTATGGGCTTGTTGCAGGAAATACTGGGTGAAATTTCATGGGCTGTGTTAGGCCCACAGAAGTCAGAGTAGAAAATCACTCTGACCTTAAATATCTATGAGAATGAACAGCTTACTGAGTTCTTATCTAGACATTGGGAGGTGGTTTTTCATTGGGTTCACTCTTGTCAATATTAGCAGTTTCTCTGAACCGACTGGAACAATAGAATTACAAAATTTAGTATATGTAGCAAGTTATTTTAGGTATACAAAATAGTGGAAAAGTCCTACTGAGAAAATACCTAGTCTATTTTAATTTTCACATGGTAACTTTGGCTATCAGTTATAGGCTATTCAATTCTAGACCACTGAAACAAGTAAGAAAATTTCCACTTTGCTGTCAAGCCAATTCTTTTACCTGTACCTCTCTCCTTGTTCTTTTGTTGGGAGACTGATCTGATGCTCAATAGGCATTAACTTGAACTACTTTCCGTAATTATTTAAATAAAGTTATAGTTCTGATCTCATGGTAAATTAGGAGCAATTCCGTCAAAGGAACTGCACTGAAGTAAAGACAATATGAGAGCAGATTCAGACCTGTTAAATACCAAATAATTGTTCTGATTCTGTAGGGCAAAGACACTGCAGACGGGTGAAAAATTACTAATTATCTGTACTGCAGTACTGTCTAGAGGCTGGACCCTGTATGTATCCATAGTAAGAGGCAGTCCCTGCCCCAAAGAGTTTACAATCTAAACAGACAAAGGGCACGACAAAGAAAGTACCCCCTTTTTATACATGGAGAACCAACACCAGAAAAGATTAAGTGACTTGTCCAAGGTCAAACAGCAAGTCAGTTGCAGAGCTGGGAACTGAAACCAGATCATAAGATCATCCCTTCCTTGATAGGCCCTAAAATTTCAAGGAATCTTGATTTTTTTCCCTCCTATACCCAGATAGCTTCATGCATTAAAAGATCTTTTAAGGCCTTGTGCCTCAAGCTGTAAACTATTCAAATCTGCAACATAATTCTCCTCAGCTGAAAATTTGCATTGAGGAAAACCCCAAAGTCAAGTGCCATTGCTCATGGTCTCTTGAGGGTAAGGGCAAGTTCATTGCCAAGGTTGTCAGAGACATGGGGTGTGAATCAAGAAGTATGATTTTCAGTTCCACAAAATTTGGAAGACATACCACAGTATAATGTAACTGTGGCCAGCTGTGATGAAAGACTGCAAGTGCAGAACCGGTTAGTTTCAATCTTATAGCAGCGTAAGAAAAAAAGTACAATTGGCAGCACAGTAATGCCCTCTGCTTTACTTCAATAAGTGAAATTACCACTTTCTTGAAGGCCAAGATTTTGAAATGAAGGCTTGCGGACAATTTACGATAGGTCCCTGCCTGGAGAAGCCGACATTTTAACTTTGAGCACAGCAAGTGAAGACAAAGAAAATGTAATAGGGGGTCTGCTAAGGATAATTGTTATAAAAGCAAACCACACACACACAACCCCTATTCACTGTTTAACAACTTGCCACAATTAATAGCCTAGGTTCCCTCAGATCTTCTAACAAGTGTTGCCATCTCTTGAATGCCTTAATTGTCTCAAATACACATCTTCCTATTAACCCAGCTCTAACTGTTTCAACAACTGAAGTCTGCAAAAGGAAAAATCCTAAAGCAAGAAGCAGTAAATGGAAAAATACATTTCAGAATAGAGCTGAAAACATCCCTCCAGCCACCTGACGACTAAATCAATTTGGCACAACTCTTCTACTGAAATGCAAACAATTCTATCATGGAAAAAAGTTGAAATTATGGATCCCACAGAAACCACATTTTAACTGGAATAAGAAATAAAATGTAAAAGGTTCATTTAGAATGATGATCAAGTGTGGAGTACTCAAATTCAGAACTAGCCATGTAAGAGAGGCAAAACAATCTTGTGCCCCTTACTTAAAGCAGCTGAGCTCTGCTGCTTTGAGTAAAGTCAACTGGACAACATACCATGGTTTGGCAGACTGCATGTGATATTTCGGATATGTGTTTTTGTTCCAGTTCAGACCTGCAAAGCCCACATACAGTATCTAGTCTCAAGAACCGAGCCTCCATTATGAATGTACAATGCTTTGGTCCACAAGTCCATAATTTCCCCTTGAATCTCAAAAGACTGGGGTTGGTCTAACTCAGTGGTGGGCAATCTGCGGCCCGGGAGGGCAATCCACTCAACTAGAAATGTGGTCCTGACAGGGCAAGAGCTGTTGTAAGGTCATATCATAAATGTTGCAACAAAGACAGGTGCCATTTTATTTTATATCTAGCAATAATGATAGTCAAACTATGTGGGTGGGGTGATTTTCAAAGACACAAATGGGCGTTGGTACCCAATTCTCATTGGCTTTCAATGCAATTAGAATGCCCAGCCCCTCCAGGCCCTTTGAAAATACCTGCCTATTTTCTTCAAGTATTTTCTTTTTGCTCTTTGAGTCTAAATATTAATCCTCAGTCACAGTTTTTGACCTTTGTCTCACCCATGTACCCATGTTTGCTTACCAAATTTTCTTTTTTTAAAAAAAGGCATTAATGGCTTTTCCAAAGTTTGAGTTAATTTTTATGGTGGGTCAATTTACGTAACCTGTTAAGAAATACCTGCTGCTTAAGTCTAACTTTAGGTCCATCTTTAAATGGACATACATTTTAAAATCACTCCAATCCCCGTTACACTAAATAAACGGCAGCAAAACTGGTAGGCTTAGTAGAGGTATGGTTTGTCAAAGAAGCCAGAAGAATCATTAAAATGTCAAGTTAAGTAATATCTAATCACCAATTTTCTCCTCTTCCCCCCAACCCTATTTTCTTCTTTTTAATTGCAGGGGCAAGCACTGACAGGGGCAAAAAATACTGGAGTCAGTAATCTTCTGCTGATTCGGGGGAGAAACATTTGCTCTCCACACTCTTACAATGACCAACAGGAGCCTGTGGTTAGACTGGAATGTGATTTGTTAGAAATATTTGTGCAATTTATAAATCAAATGAGACAAGGGGTGGTCACCAGTAAGGACTTGATGCAAATCTATTTTTGGCAAAAGTAATTTAGGGGAATCACTAACTATGATACATTTGGATACATTTGGAGCCCTAGATTTATTTTTCATTCAATGCTTTGATCAATCACCAAAGTTAGAATCTACCCATTGTTATTCTGGGGTAGGAAGTTATTCTGGAAGGCAGCATTTAAAGTCTCCAGAAAGCACAGATTTCCAAACAGGTACAACACATTTAAGTAGAAGCAATTAGTACAGATTTTTTACTACCTTCTCACTCAAAGAAAAAAAAGAAAGGGGGGGGGGATAAAAATTAAGGATATGTATTTCAAGATAAAAAAGTCAAATCACATCCTCAAAAATGTCAGCATGTAAACTATATTAGAAAGTCTTTAAGATAAGGGGAAGTAAGTATCAAAAGAAATATCTATGGTATTTCTATGTTACTTATTACTTTGGTATCTATGCAATGAACAAAATTATGGAGCATCAAACTGTATATCAAATGTGGTTCTCAGCTTTCCCTTTACAGATCATGCACATTGTTGAAATGATGCTAGCCCCACAAGTACATCTAGATCTAATTTTAACATTTTATATTTAGGAAGATATAATTTTAGACTAGCTCTAATTTAAAAACATTTTATGACAAGGAAAAATGATACAACTTCCACAGAGATGGGGGATTATCTTGAACGTATTCTGGTGGGCTATAAACTTGTTTTCTTCCTTGCAGATGGAATTTTTAGTACTTGGTACAAGACTCACCCCTTACACTAAAAGGGGAAAATGTGTCATTCTATATTTGATTTAAGATAAATAAGAAAAACAAGAGCTAGTTTCTCATGGGAAACAGCCTGCTAGCTTTGCCACAGCCTGCGACTCATCTCATACTTATCTACTAAGTCATTACACCTCTCAGGAAAGCAAGACTAAGTTACAGCACCTTTTATCTTCAGGACTGGCGGGCAGCTAAACACACAGAAAACTGTTCATTTCAGATGTGACTAAAAGGGAAAATTGGCATGGAGATAGTTGGCTAATAAGCCAAAGCATTTTCACCCCAACTGCAACAGCTTGGAATCAGAGAGGTTGCTAGTCCATATTCATCTAAGTACAGACTATGAGCATGTGTAGATTTCTGACTCTGGGAAGTTGTTTTTCCTCCCTCTTCTGAAATCAACCCAGTCTGTCCACATATCACGAGGGCCCAAGAAGGCCGAATGATTTCACATATTATCTGAGTTGCAATGAAAGCTGTAAAGCGGGAGTTAAGAACAAAGACGTTTTCTCAGCTTGGAGCTTCTTTAGCTTTCCAAATCATTTGGGCTAGCTTTGATGTACTAATTTTGTATTCCCATATTTGCACTAATTTTACATCAGGAACCTATACATTTAATTTAGCTCTTTTCTATTCCCACCTCAGTTAAGTCTTTCCTCTCAGAGCATGGCTAATGGAAATACCAAATGATGAACAAGCAGCTCCAAATACAACCGAACAAGAGTCACCAGGGGATGATGCACGTGGTGCTGTTAAATGTGCAGCATAGCCATGGTGTTACTTCCAGGAGAAACTCGGGCTTTGGCATGATATTAAAACAAAATACAGCTATTTTACAAGAATACTTACGGTAAATGAAAGATGCCACCCAGAACACCCCCCCTCCCCTCCTCAGTAGCAGTTACAAGCAGATTTCTGGTTGCCTATGGGCAGAACTGGAATGCGAGGCAAGGTAGGAAGTGTGAGGGTTTATACGCTGCTCCTGTCCTCCCTCAACACCCATCTGTCCCGAGGTCTGCATTCTCCCACTTTCCTCCTTTAACCAGTGATATATTTTTATGATCAGTGAAGAGCACATTATAATATCAATTCAAACGGACATGGTGGTAAAGCCTACTCTTAGCCTTTCCAGCTGTATCTTGGTTTGCTGGGTTATGTTGTGCGTTATCTCTGCCCTGTTCTTGTGAGCAAAGAGCAACATGAAACATACAAAATTGAGATCTGCATATGGGAACAGAACAGAGGAAATAACAGGATGTGTGCATGACTGGGAAAACACAATACACAAGGGTATTGTAGGGTCTCCCAGCAAAGCAGCTTGAATTGCAGGCACAATGCAGAAGAGAACTGAGTAAATAAAAACAAAATTTGTTTTCATAAGAGAGTTTGAAATATTCAGCTTGTAAATCTTTGAAAGATCAAAATATCATGCCAAGCATCTACTCTACTCCCTTGATGGATATAACTCCAAGTCACCGCTGCTGGCTAAAACGTTCAATATTGTTTAAGTGCCACCACTACACTAACATCTTATAGACATTTAAAGACTAAGTGCCAGGAAGCCATCCCCTAGCGTACTGATTCACCTCATGCAAGAGGTTTATTATAATGATTCAGGCTTCAGAAAAGATGTCTAGATTCTGATGTCTGACCACTTTAAATACCATTGGGAAGACACACACAACACTTCTGTGATCTCAGAATTCAGTTCCCTGCTCTGTATATATTTACGATTGATATGGACAGATAAACATTAGCATGGTTTGTCCCACAGGACTCACATGTTATGATAGGCACCCTTAAAAATAAATAAGATTTCACATGGAGAGAAGACTTAAGAAAATTAGCATAAGAAATTTACCCAACTAAATTGGTAGCTCTGCACAGTTTAATCTACTAGGACTCTTGCAATGCATAGTTGCGTATTTAGTCTAAATGCTTCCAGCATCAAGCAGAATAGAGCTCATGTGAGAACTAATGAGGTGTTCCCATCAAACAGTGATAGACAGAATTAATTTTCTAAGCTCCATGTTGATCCATGTGTTCCAGGATGTTTCAGTTCACTGTAAATAGCTTAGGACAGCTAAAGGAAGTTGGCATGAAGGAAACAAATCAGACAGAAACAGAGTCATGAACAATCCTCATACAAACAGGCTCCATTTCAAAATATTTTTGAATCACGTTCTGTGTTCAACACATTTTTCTTTCAACTACCTTTCCTGGTCAACAACAGTAATCTGATCCCAGCTATTGGACAGGACAGAACTGACACTTGTTTAGTTTGTCCTAGGCTTGTAAGCTGACATGCAAACTGAAGAATGATGCAAACTGGATATGGACACTTTCTTCAAGTGGAAGAATTGCATGCAGGGGGGAAAGAGAAAACATTTCCCATCTTGCTAAAGAAGCAAGTTCTTTGTTTGTTTCTCACATTTTTCTACACACATGGAACCCATCAATCTTCCAATTACTAACATTAATTTTGAAGGATCCACATGAGAAGGGTAAGACTCCTTGCAAAGTAGTGGAGAATCAGTAAAAGGCAGAGTCTTCCAGCCAATAATTTAACAGCAACATTTTATACATGAACAACAAAATGGAGGCTGCCATTCTGGCAACTTTTAAAAATGGTTCTTGCAATCAAAAGCTGGAAAGGCAGGTGAGTGCATGGGGTTTGCAAAATTACCCAAATGGTAACTTTGTTCCAATCCCAGCACAGGGTGGAAATGAAAACAAGTTTGCTGATTCTCAGAAATAGTATGACCACTTCACAAAATTACCACACAACTGGACAAAACCCATCTCCAGTGTTACCAACTCTTGCAATTTTACCATGAGTCTTGGGATATTCGGTGTTCTTAAAAGCCCAGCTCCTGGAGTCAGATGATTACATAGGAATTGCAGATTTCATTTAAGAAAAATAAGATTTTCCTGCCATGTAGACTAAAAAAACCCACGATCTGACTGTACTCTAAAGGCTCAAAACCCAGAGGCAAAAGAAACCCCCCCCCCCCCGCATATTTGTTTGTTTAAAATTTCATGATTTAAAGGCAATCTCATGATTTCAGAGGGCCTGACGTGGTTTTTGAATGATTGGGGTTCGCAACAGTATTTGTACAAGTTAATTAACCAGTGATTATTGCACAAGATGTTTGGATTTTAAGTCAGCAGATCCCAAACTGAATTACCTGACATTTAGGTCAGACCAAGTGGGTCTTTTTTCAGTTCCAAGCTGCTGAACTCATGGAAGACCAGCTTGTGAGCTCCTGGCCCAATCAATCAAACAAACCCCAGAACTGATTCAAGCCCAAAGCACACTAATCTCCAACCTAGAAGGAATCCAAACACACTCCTTCTGTGCCCACTTAGTTGTAAGGAGGATGCAAGATATTTAATTCATCTTCTGTCTTCATAAGACTGTTTTTATCACTTATAGTGGACGGCAGTTACTGCAATGTCACTTCCTTTCTTTTATTACAAGATTTTTCACTGAGGTTTCGTTACAGAGACTAACCCCACATATGAAAGCTTTGAAGACTTTAACGTCCCTTCCATCATCCACACACAATGCATTCCTGTATTCTGCCACTGTGGGTGAGGCCTGGAGGTTCTTGTTACACTCTTACATTTCCTGTTTGTTCTATTTCATACCAGGACTATCAATGAAAACATATTCAACAGTTGCTCCACTTGCCTCTAGTGGTAATTAGACATACAAATTCATTTTTAAAAATATCACGCAACTCCAACAGCTGAAACTGGTTTTCCCCCTCACATATCTGATCCATAAGGGATTCACTTCCACTTAGCCATCAATGTTAGGACAGAAAACAAATTATCAGCTCCACGAGGCCACTGACCTTTTGCTTCTGCAAAGGTGTTTTTTTTTTTTTTTTTTTAAATGAGCAATAATTCTGAAATTGTTTTCTGTTTGTCTCAGTTTCATCTACTTTTGCAATTTCTGTGCCAGAGATGAACTGAAATTAAGTCACGAGGCAAGGGGATTTGATGAACACTACACAGCATTTGCAAGCAATACTTCAAACAAGTGCTCCATCTAGTGTCAATCATTATTAAAGTATGCACTGCAAACCAATCATATGATCACAAGTTCAACTGGCAGCTCATTCATTACTTTTTGTAACAGCAAAGAGACCTCCTTTAGTGATATGAATTCCTTGCATATGACTAGCTACCTTTGGTCATCTGCTCTTCTGGTAACTAGGTGATTCATGCTGTTTCTGTTTGAAAATGCCAGCAATATGTGAGAAGTTATTTTTGACAGTAGAAAGAAGCAGTGGGCCGATGGAAAAAATGTCTGAATTAGTGGCCAAACAGATTTTGTATCCCTACAGAGCTACATGTCAATTTCTATTTTTAAAACGTTATTTTCAAAAGAGATGTAAGAAAAACAATGTCTTAAGGAAATTAAGCCAGCAGACATGTTTTGAAAGGTGTCAGAATGAAGATTTATCGGAAGAATCATGTAGTCTTCTTCCACACTATATTTTAAAGCCATATTACATTCCAGCCTTGTGTTCAGAGTGACACTTAGAGGCAATGGTGAGCATTGTTTCCCAAAAGTCCAGTTAAAATGTTGCATTTTTCACTGGATAAAAAACAGAGAAGCAGCATGAAACTAGAAACCAATCCAGAACAGCAATTTTAGATACAGTCTAACATCAAGGAAGTTCCTCAAGATAACTAGTAAATGGCAATTAAGAGTAAGAATAACCATTAAATATCACACACTGACACTCAGGCACACTCAAGAAGATCCCTCTAGTAGTCAAAGAGCAACAAAACCTAAATACAAGCAATCAGATTTGAACTGATACTAATCACAGTCCCTTACTGACAGTAAACCTCCCCTAAAGTAGAGATTGCTTTAGATTTTAATACCTACCCCTTCATGCCACCCTCCAATGCTCTTTTACCTTCTGATATTATGATCTACCTCTCTGTGGATGGCAGGACAAGTAGCTGGATTGAGATCCTCTGAAGGATCCAGACAAATCATTGTTTTAACACTTGGAAAATAACCAACTAGGCTAGAGAGAGCAAACATCCAGGGTCATTCACATATTGGATCTACTGCACACATAATTCTACTGAATTATTTGCCAAGCTAACAGCTTGCTTGTGCATAGTTGTTCTGATATTACTATAGTTGTACATGTCAAATATAGGGCTATGTATTTTTAAAAGATGCACCTGTATCATATATGATATATGCTAGCACTTCCCAGAATAGCAAAGACGTTATTGCAAGCAGCAACAAACGCTCAGAAGCACATGGGTCAGCCTGACAGCACTGTTGTCTAATCATGTAATTGCATTTTCAACAATCTCACTGTGCATTCAGATTTGGTATGAGCAATTAATTATGAGTAATTTAAAAACACTTTACTGCTGCTCTACTCCCAACAGATCAAGTCGCTGAGGCCTGATTTGATTTTTACATCATTTTGAAGTGTTTTCATCAACAGTATCAAAGCAGAAATCTTTTTACCTGCTAATGAAGTGTACACAAGTAATTTATTGTTAGATCTGGTTTAAATGAGTATGTTAAAAATGGGAGGTGAATATATATTAACAACAAGGAGCATGTATAATGTGCAATGAACACAAAATCTTTTACCTAGAGAGCTTGTGAATTATTTTTAAAAATCTGATATATTGGACAGCTAAATGAACCAGTTTAGACACCTAATATACCTGTATGATAAGTTGGAGAACTTCTGAATACACCTATTTCCACCCGGACTAATCATTTATACTGCTCTTCTGAAAGACTTCAATTACACTCTGCAGTTGCACCTAGCAGTCACAAGTTAGTATTTTGTGTTTCCTTTGATGCAGGGTATAAATTCTCAGATTCAGGAGCTATCAGATACAGAACTGATATTATACTACACACATACACTTAACTCAGCAATAGAGATGAAAAAAAATTTTTTTAAAATAAAACCTTTGATCCTTAAATCGGTAGCATTCTGGAAAGTCAGTAAGAGCTCCATATATTTACGTTTAGAAGGATTATATTTTTATTGGTAAATGTCTGTAAATGTCCATTTCACCATACACACAAAGAGATGACAAATATTTCCATAGATTTTATATCAGAAATGTACAGATAGCCAAAAAAGAAAAATGCTGCTTGAGAATTTATTAGAGTTTGATTTAAGGATATTTAATTAGTATTTTTTGACATGTGATGTTGACAGTGTTTTAATGGTATAAAGCTTTAAACTTTTTGAATCTCAACATTTACTGTCATTAAATAATTATGGTCTCACCACCCACCATAATTGTGTGCAACTGTGAACATTTAAATTGACATCAATATTATCTGTCAAAATTATAAAACTAAAAATCAATTTCTGCCAAGCCTAGATACGTTGCAGATTTGTGTTTTTACATTTGTAGTGCCACCTAGTGACTGCAGGACCTGCACTACTGCACATAACTGAGTTAACGCAGCTAAGTGACACCATGGTTGAGAACACTGAGAATTGAGAAAATCTCAAGTTAACGTCCACAGAACAGTCATCATTTGGACCGCTTGTGTTTGCACAATATTTTCTATAAGTGTATATGGAAGGAGGAAAGAAACAGCATCTATGTTCCTCTACCTCAGTGGTCTCCAACCTTTCTGTGGCCAAGAGCACACTGATGCCTTCAGAAGAGTGTGGCGGGCAATGACGCTTCTCGGCGGCATTTCGGTGGCAACGCTTCTCTGGTGGCTGCACTCCTCGGCGGCATTTCGGCGGCAGCGTCTCCGCCGGAAGCACTCATTGGCGGCATGTTCTCTGGCAGATGCGCTCCTCTCCTCTTCGTTGCTTGGTGCCGGCGGGTGCCATGGCGCCCGTGGGCACCGCACAGGGGACCACTGCTCTACCTATTTACCACTAGGGGCTTGTTTACACCGGCACACAAAATCAGCACTGCTGTGATCGACGCAATGACATTGATTTAGTGAGTCTGGTGAAGATGCGTTAAGTCGATGGCAAAGTGCTTTCCTGTCAACTTCAGTACTTCATCTCCCCAAGAGACAGAAGGTAAGTCGGCAGAACAGCGTCTCCTCCAAACATAGCGCAGTGTAGACACCATGTTAAGCCAATGAAAGCTATGTTGCTCGGAGGGAGGGGATATTTTTCATACTCCTGAGTGATGTAATTTACATCGACTTAAGCAGCAGCGTAGACCGGGCCTAGGACAACTTGTAGCATTCTCTCCATATAATCAGGACCAGCTCTAGGCACCAGCAAACCAAGCACATGCTTGGGGCAGCATTCTGGGTGGGGTTTTGTTTTGTTTTTTTTGGCTTCGGGCAGCAAAAAACCTAGAGCCAGCCCTGCATATAGTGGGAAATTGATTCTCTGCTCAATTTATCCAAATAGTATGTAAACAGCACACACATTTTTCCTGTATTAATGCACTTACGTTAATTGTGTTACACACCTATTGAATTTTAAGGCCTATAATAAATTCCCTCTAGTTATTCAGAGAAGTCTATTTTGTCTGTTCTTTTACATTGAAAGATCAGTGTTTAGATGTTGCTGTTTTCTGGAATGACTATTGAATTTACGTTAAGGTCATCTGACTCTCAATCCACACAGGTTCATATGTTGGCACACAACCCCAGTATGTGGATGTCTCCAGTTCTCCCAAGTGTTTAACTGTACTGTGGAAATGCATTTTCAGAGAGAACTTTAGTCCCCAATCATGGAGTCTTCCACTATGCTAGTCCAACTTTCTGCTTCTCTCAAGTAATGTCTCAAACTGGAGTCAACATCTCAGTTATTTAATTCCATACTAATGTGTAAATTTTCAACAAGTCAGTGCTTTGAGTTACGTTAAATCAGTGGTTCTCAAACTTTTGTACTGGTGACCCCTTTCACATAGCAAGCCGCAGAGTGCAATCTCCCCCTTATAAATTAAAAACACTTTATTATATATTTAATGTCATTATAAATGCTGGAGGCAAAGCGGGGTTTGGGGTAGAGGCTGACAGCTCACAACCCCCCATGTAATAACCTCGCGGCCCCCTAAGGGGTCCCGACCGCCAGTTTGAGAATTCCTGTGCTAAATGGACTCACTATCGTAGACAGATGATCAGAAGCTGGCCAGAGTTTGAATGGCAACTAGGAGGTGCAGATAATAAAGACAGGGGTTAAGATTTTGAATTAGGGGCACAAATGTAAATGTTTGGTGGGTCTCATCCTAGCATTCACATTTGCAATACAAAATCCACCACATTTGGCATTATCTGCTCAAGAGAAACGCAAGGCTGAGACAAGAGGAAGAGAATCACAAATGAAACATGGTGAGAACTTCATAGGAAAAACTTAACATCTGCCCACACTGTATCTTGAAGTTCACATAGCAAATAGCCCCTCATTTGCCATTTCTACGTTTGCCTCCACAGTAAGATGCTTCAGACAAAAGATAAAGCCTATTTTTCTTTATCAATTGCCAATGGAGTTGAGAGTTTGACAACCATAGATTTGTGCCCGCTTAGTATGAATGTCTGATTTAACTTCGGCAGGCAGATGATGTGCCCTTGAAGGCAGCTTTATTGGCAGAAGGATTTTACAAGTCCCACAATAAGTACTTTCACTAATCCAAGCTTCTCTGCCTACATGATGCTATTTTATGTTGTGTTACAATAGCTGTTCACTCATTCACTCTGCAGACACAGTTAAGCCAGGTTAATGACTAGACAAAAATTAAGTGAACTACACATCTGTCAGTTCATGTATCCTGCTACAAACAGCCAAATGTAAGTAGAACACTGCCCTGTTTCATTTGCTTTTCTATTTTAAAGGATTTAAAATACTTAACATTTGAACTCTCCTTTACTATAGATCTAAAAAGGCTATTCACTGTACCTTATGGTGGAGTTCTTCAGTGATGCTGCATCTCCAATGTTTCTTTCCAGTGCCTATAAACTCTCCACTGTGTTACAACAAGTTGATGAAATGAATCTCTCAGATTTCAGGCATGCTTGGCTGCTATGTGACTTTTCACACTTCACTGAACTAACAATATATATAGCCTAGGATTAATGCTCTGATGCGCAGTGGGTTAAATGTCCACAATGTCCAGTTTTCCCAACTGTCCTATTCAGTTACAGTTTTACCAATATGCTGTCAGCTCACTGGAGCAAAGAGCCATGTCTTCCAATGCAGCCCTGATACTGCATAGGGCTTTTGGGTGCTATCACAATACAAAAGACATTCCAGTCTCTTCCAGTCTCCAAGCAGAAAGAAGCTACTATTTTCTAGTTAGAGCAAAGGATTTTGACAGTAGAAAAATCTAGGCAGGGTTCTCAACAGGAATCCTGAGAGCTTTGCCATTTTCCATGCACTCTCTTCTACTGTCAACAACAGACTGCACATGTAAGCCTATGCTTTAAACTTCCCCCTGCAAACAATGGAAATGTGTGTTGGTTTTTAAGTGTGGGATGGACAATTATCCTGCACCTGCTGATAAAAATATAACCTCTTTTTTATTTACATTTGCACACACATTCCCCTTTACTAATCTCTCCATTTTACAGAGGGGAAAAATAAAGGAAACCAAAGCCAGAGTGTATTAAAACATTCCATATAACTCAAATTAACAACTGAGTAACCTTCACAACCTTTTTTCACCTTAATTCAGAGTGAAGATGATAGTTACGTCTCCCCTTTTCTGCTCCCGACAAAGACTTTAAGAAAGCAGTTATGGTGCATACACATTCCTAATGCTCAAGTGAATGCATCCTTCACAGTTGTCATTGAGTCTGAGCAGCATTGCTCTATTGCATGGAAAACAACAAGAGTTCTCCTTTTTCCCCCGAAATGCTTTATGTGTTATTGGTCATGATTAAAGCAATCCTAAAATTAAACCATCAGTAACTGTTCCAAATACAACATGGGGTTGGTTGCACAAAACGGTTTTAATTATTTTTTGCAGCCATGAAGCCTTTTTTAAAACCACGATAGTTGTTTTGTAATCAAAGAACTGGCCCAATGGAAAACAAAATTTTCCTGACTTTTCGAGGTAATTTGAAGTTGAGATAAACAACACAATGTGGTTGTCTTCAGAGAGATTTAGAGGTTAATTTAGTGTGGTATCTAGACATATTTTTCCTGTATCTTGTTATTATTTATAAAACAGAATTACTGTGGACTGAGCTATAAGAATAATTTACTACATGTTTCAGAAGCTTCAGCTAGGAAAATTAACATTTTGATCTACCAAAAAAACCCAAGCATCCTAAAAAACCTAGTCCAGACCCCATTTTCCATCTGTTACAGCTACTTCATACTAGAAAACTTCCTTGCTTATTTAAGTGCATTAACTAGTGCAGATAGCACTGAAAATTATCATTACAAATTATGGATCCAATTCTGCAAGGTAAAGACGATCTCCAACTGCAGGATCTCACCAAGAATTCAATATGATATATAGCATAGAGACAACAAAACAAGGTTACAAAATACCATTTAGCAAAGATGACATCACAAAGACCCAACAGCATGGATGATTTTTTTTTTTTTTTTTTAAAGTCCACAAGTATATAACACCGAGCTCATATATAGCACTTTTCATCCACAGATCTCAAAGCACCTTATAAAAAGGAATAATGTGATTGGAAAGGAAATGTAGTTGTAGGTTTCTTACCAAATAGAGTAGAAAAGTATGAAGACCTGTTCCGAGTCCAACAGAGGACAGAATGCCTAAGCCTACCCAGTAGGCACACCACAAGAATTTTTTCTCCATATACTGCACATACTGAAAAACAAGAAAAAATCACAAAAGAAAAACAGGATGAGTGAATTCTCATGGAGGAGGAAAGAAAGGTGCAGTTGCTCTTCCGAAGTGCTTAAGATAATTTATTAGTGTCAAAATGACCGAACTTGAATTCTAGACAGTTCTCAAAACAGGCTGATCTATGTAAGGTATAGCTAGTGTTAAAGATATTATATGTAAACGGCAATGATCCAAAGAGGATACTAATGAGTGTACTCAATGGTAAATTGGTTAGTCTCTAAGGTGTCACTAGTACTCCTTTTCTTTTTGCGAATACAGACTAACACGGCGGCTACTCTGAAATGGTATAGTTGTAATTCAATTCTAGCCACCATTAATGTCTGCATGATAAAGCAAAAGACCTGTCGGGAACACAGTGCCTGTGAAAGGTTATGGGATGGATAACCAGGAGACTAAGCTTCCATAGTTATCCACACAACAGGTACGGAAGTAGTGTAAACTTCCTCACCATGATCTGCCAAACTATCTCAATCCTAATCTGTCAGAGCCACCTAGTGGTCAAATGGGAGTTCAGTTGAACTCTAAACTGACAAAATTGCCAGCTACTACCAAATGTGAGGGCAGTTCTTGTGAAGCAGATATTTATCCACCGAGAACAGGACTGAGCCACCAACTCATTTCAGAGGCCAAACAGCCAGATGGTAGTCAGTTAGTCACTATCTACACTTAGTGGACTTAGTCACTATCTACGTGGAGTGAGTTTGAGTGTTTCTATATTTTCTTAATAAAAGCAATGGTAAGAGAACACTTGGAAGGGGAATTCTAAGTGATTATTAGCCTCTGGATTTAAATAAAGGTGTGCCTGTGTTAAAAACAGAACAGCAAGTGTAGGAGTTCTGCAATGTTACAGGCTCTTGATTTTCCAGGTCAAGGATAAGAACAAGATGAGTCACATCAGAGGATGGAGAAAACGAGCACTAGAGGCCATTTTCAATATTGAATGCTAGTCAGTGAAAGGGACCAACACCAATCCGAAAATGGCAGCACCTAGATCTCCTGGCTGAGGTTGGGAATCAAAGCCCCACTGAAATGCAAAGGGTCATTTCTCTAGCACCAACAAACATTTGCATAGCAACAGGGAGGCTCTTGCTATGCCTGTAAAAGCACCTAAAAGGCAGTTAGCCTAACAGTTTGGCAGAATGAAATGTACTTTAATGCTTCAAAACTGCATAAGATTCTTCCCCAGGTACATGACTCATTGGGCTGACCTATTCTTAGGTCTCACAAAATTATACCAAGGGATTCAATTACAATCAGAAAAGTTATTGTGCTAGGTTACTACATAAAAGATCTGGTGTGGGAGTTAAGACTCTTGCTGCACATGTTGCAAGCACCGCAGGTGGGCAGTCAAATCTCTGAATGGGGAAGCAGGTGGAGTTGGATTTAGGCAAGATTTTTGGAATCTGAAAGGGCTGCATGGAAGAGAGAGTCAGAGCAACAAGAAAGGATAGCTGATGGCTTCCAGCCAGCCATCTCCTTTGCAGGGCTGGGCTGACAGGGCTGTCTCCCACAGGACAAGATCAGAGACTTGGTATTGCCTTCCTCCCTGACTTACATTTCTATAATGGTTTACATTTTTGCACCAATGCAAAAAGTATCAATCAATCTTCATATCACCTGAGAAGGAGGTAGGTATAAAATCAATTTTAAAGGAATTGGGAGTAACAGTACTAGGATTTGAACTCAGGAGCTCCTGATTCCCACCCCCATGCTCAGTCCATTAGACTATTCTATGTCCGGAGAGAAAGACCATCCCAGATGGTTTGAAGAATCCTCTGCAAGGAGGAAGAAACAATCTACCTGGGAGCCCTGACATTTTGGTAGATTATGGTCCCATTTAGCCTTAGTTTTCCTGACAGCAGAGCCCAGTGCTGAACACTCTGAAAAGCAGATGTGGAGTGGCACTTATTCAGAGATGGATGACAAGTAGAATACATGCGGCTGCACAGAGGTGGACTGAATGATCGGATAGGTCTTCCCTATCTTTACCATCTATGATTCATTTGCTATGCAGCAGAAGGGAGTGCACGACAGGGGGAATTAACAGCTGCATAAAATGAACGCTCAGGTAGATGCATTACCATTCCTGTATGACATTATTCAATCCCCTCAGTGTACGTTTTGATAGGACAAGGATAGGAAGTGCCAGCCATAAAAGAAAATAACTTGGATGAACTGCATACCTGTTGATGTGTTCCTTCTATATAATACGCAGCTGTAAGCACTGCAAGCAGCAGCAAAAAAGACACCACGATACTTCGGCGATGCCACAATCTTAAAAGACAAATTACAGTTAGGGTCATTCATATTTTTCCATTCGTTGCAAGGCCACCTCTGTGTCACTGTAGAACAGCTTTATTGGGGTGCATCAAAAGGGTAAAAAGACAGCCTGACAAATTTGTTATTTTAAGATATAGGTCAAAGCTCTCTTAAAAGAGACTGAGGAGTCTTGATTGTTTAATGGGAATCTGATTTCACTTGGAACTGGAATAAGAGAGTTCTGTTATACAAACTGAAAGTATTTTTCATCCAATTAACTCCATGTTCTACAAACATTAAGCCTTGACACCCAAGATAACTGGTACTGCCATATTATCAATTTTACTGAGGGGTAAAGCAAGGTACAAAGTAGTTAAGTAACTTAGCCAAGGTCACAGTAAGTCAGTGGGAGAGCTGGGAATAGAACCTAAAACTCCTAACTCTGAGTCATATGCTCTGACCAGTAGGGCAAAGTGGCATTAGAAAGGGTAGTCTTATAACTATTTGGGTTCTCTCTTAATCTGTTGAAATTAAACCTTGAAAAGGTCTCTGGTTTCAGCTCAGAAAAATGTAATGTGAAAACCTTCCAGTTAATTATCAAGTGTAAGGAAATTATCAGTGGGGGCGGAAGGGGAGAAGTATTTCTTTATGTAATTTGAGATCCAGCTACTTTGGATTTTGTGTCTATCTAGCTTTACAAGGCTGCAATACAACTGTTCCTTTTGCTTAGTTGTGCACAGCTGGTTTAGGCTAGATCATTTATTTTATCCTTTTCTTGGCAATCTAACACAATTACACTCTCACCTAATGCCATATTACAGAAATTTTAATTTGCTGTTTAATCGTGTTTTTAAAACAACACTATCAACTGCAATTAAGTAAATTGTAAAATAGTTAAAGTTTCAGGTACCACACTAGTCCCCTGCCAATTTTTGTCTTTTTACAACCACATCTGCCCTTATATGGGGTTTTTCTCCCCTGCTGCGCTGTGCAAATCCCACATAATCAACAGGGAGGAATTGCCATATAGGGGAAACAGTGAAACTGACTAAACACAAATCACTCAAATGCATGATTAAACAAGGTGAAAACTCCCTAATCTCTTTCAATTATAGAAATATTTGGTGTTACTTGTAACAGTAGGCTAAGAATTCAGACAGGAAGTGCAATTCTTAGATTGACAGTTACCCTTTAAAGCACCATTTAATAACAATATAGTATAACCCAGCATAGGACAATCTGAATTTGTGTCTGTTAATATGTTAAAACAGAATCAGTTAAATTATTTTCTGTGAATACTGCATAATGTTAGTGTCCAAAATATTGCTGTGTTACAATATAAGATGTAAGACAGATACACAAGTTTAAAATATAGAAAGCCAGGTACCAATCAAATTGGATAAAATATCAACTCCAATGTTATTTTCTAGGGTGTACTTTAGTAAATTGTTAGAGAATTTTAAATAAACAGTGTCACAAATGTATATGGGACATGGAAAAACAGTTCTCAAAAGAAACAAGCCCAAGAACACTGAAAGAAAGCAAAAAGTGCAAGAGGATATTTTTTAGGAATACACTACATAAGCCACAAATTATTTTTCACATGGGTCATTTCAGAAGATCAGCGTTTAAGTTACTCACTCCTCTGAATGGGCCCCATATATCAGCACTCTCCTTCTGGCCTGGAAAGTGGGTGAATGCAGCTTATCATCAGCATTCTCAACTGACTAAAGGGCTTGTCTATTCAGAGACTTGATGCATGGCAAGTCGGATGTGAATCTATCCACACCAGCCTGCCGTGCTGTGGCCAGGGCTGTAGACCCTGCAGCTGTGCACTAGAAGTTCAGCGTGCTTTGACGTACACAGCAGATTCACATCCAAGCCTGCCATGCACTAAGTCTCCATATAGACAAGCCCTCAGTAAGGGGCATTCTAACAACGGCACTGCTAACATTACCCAAGACCACATCAGACCATACCTACTTGGTTGGAAATTGATCATTTGATCATAGGCTCATTCTGAACACAAGTCCATTAATTATCAACATGCTAGGATGGCTTGTTATTAATGCTGTTCTCCCTTGATAATTTTATTCATATTTATCCTTCTCCAATACAAAGCTTTTCATGTTTAGTACAGTAAAAACTTAACTCTACCCTTCCCCATTAGGAAGGAATGTTAGGCAGGTTGGGGGTCACAATCCTAATCATAGTGAGAGCCTATTCAATATACCATTTGCAAATAATGGTTTAGAGACAGCACCACCATAGATTATTTCCTACTGTGGAAGGGAACACGTCGGTTAAAAGCAAAGTCCTCTCTATATTTCATAAACATCAATACAAGTGCCAGGCAATCTTGAACTTTGCCCTGATAGGGAGTTACTAATATCCCTTAATGAGTTTCAAAGGCATATAATAATAAAATCTGAGCTCCCGTCTAGATGCAGTCATTAATACAATAGTTCATGCTGTCAGGCTCCCTAAGCACTATCTTGTCATTTCAAAGAAGGATATTCAATTATTCAGAAATAAAGACTCTGATTCTTTTCTATTTATCAAGGCAATTTGGAGTTTGATATCAATGCAATTTACACACAAGTTTTGGTGAGCAGTTGAGAACATGGTTTGTTTAAAATAAATTTTAAAAAAAAGAGTATTTTTCTTTGAACCAGATTTATAACCGTGAACCATCACGGAATGTGAGATGCCACAATGATCTACTGAATCAAAGCACCCCACAGAGCTTAGAGATGGAAATTAAAGGTGATCTTTACTTTATGGTCCATTCCTTCAAGTTTATTAGGGTTTCCAGGAAAAAATACTGCAAGGTAATGAGTGGTTGTCTCCAGAGCACAATATTTTGCCTCTCTTCTCGGTCCCTTCGCTTCCGTTCACATGGCAAAGAGGGGTCTGGAAATGAAGATGGATGGAAGAGTTAATACATCGACAAGCTGACAGTTCACATTCCACCCCAACCAAAAGTTCCATGATATTTTTAACTTCTCTGGGAAATTAACACTTGTGCTCACAGCAGTGTCTCCTCCTCCCCTTGTAGAGAGTTCCTCCAGGGGCTCTATGCATGTGAAGTGACCTACAGCAAAGGAAGGCTCATGGTTCCCCCACTCAGCTGACCAATTGCTCCAGAGACTGATGGCCATCAAAGTATTTAAACAAGAAATGTGCTGACCTGGGCTGCAAGGAACTTAGGATTTGTAAGTCTTTATGCAAGAGGCTACACTACTTGCCTCCATAAACGGCTATATTCAGCCAATATCCACTCCCCATTGCAGGAGCCAAATTTTATCTTGAACTTTTTAATTTGGTGCCCTTCCAAAACTATTTCCAATCAAATTGGATTGAATTGCATGTGCTCTTTACACAGTTTTGTCTGCTGGCCACTGTGTAACTGGAGAAGAACATCATTCACTGTGCACAGAACCTCAGGCCATGCATGAACGGTTACTTATAAAGGCCCATCCACTCTATCACCCAGACAAAGTGAATCCACCGAAAAATAGGGATCCCATCTAGAGAGCGCACTTTTTTGTTTGACCTGCTGTCTTTAACCAACTTAGACATTATAAATGTGAAGAGACGTTTCATTCCAGTAATTCAGTTATAAGACTAAACACTGCACATGGTTTAAAAATCCCTGGTGTTACACATTAAAAGTTAGAGAACAAGAATGGAAGGATTTTTATGGGCAGTATTTAGTGCAGTTTTTGAGAGTACCATAAACACGAATAAAAACTAACTAATTTGGATCAGGATGACTTGTCCAGGATCATGTAAATCAAGGATTTTGCCAAGCTTTTCAGAAGAACTGGAATTTTGTTCACTCAGAAGAGCATGTGTGCACTGATGTAAACAGACAGATTACGAAGCAAACCAAGATATAGATTGGTTACCCTCATATTCCAACTAACAGTGATTTTTCTATTGTTTTGTGCATCTAATAAAGTCAAATATTTATATAGTGCTTTACAAGTTCAGAGCATTTTACACACATTAACTAGTAAACCTCACACCCCTGTGAGGTAGATATAGAGGCCAGCGCATGGCCATACAGTATAATCAGGACTAGAATTTAAGGTCACTTGACTTCCAGGCCTGTGTTTTAGACACTGGTCCATGTTGCCTTATAAGATAACCTCTGATACAGTTTATTTCACACATGAATTGCATATTGGATCAGACATTGGTTCTCTCTAGTCCCGTATCTTGTCTCTGACAGTAGCCAGCACCAGATGCTTCAGAGGGATGTGCAAGAAACCCCATAGTAGGCATATGCAGAATCACTTGCCTTCCAGGGGAGTCTCTTTCCAACCCCTACTAGTTAAAGACTGATTTAAGCCGCTGAAGCATGAGGTTGTGTGTCCCTTCTATAACTTTAATATAAAAAGCTTGTATATTCTTGTTATCCATATAGATATCCACCCCCTCTTTGAATAGTGCTATATTTTTGGTTTCAGAATCTGTTCCATTCTCTGCCATTTCACAGAACATCTTTAACAAAGACACTTCACAGTTATTAAAAGTGCTACAAGATGGACTATGAACAAATACCAATACAAGAAATGAGGGGTTGAAAAAGACCACAAACTTAGCAAAACAGTGTGAGGAGGAATAGAACAATTGGTTAAAGAGCAATAAATGAGTGGTTTGAAGAAATCTGGAAAAAAAACAAAACAAAACCTAATGGTATAAACATAGAGGGAGATTATTCCACCAAAGAAAAACAGAAAGAAGGGAAGCAAAGGAAACAGAGATGGCACTGGCACCCACTGGTTTCAGAATGGTGAAGTCCAGAGTATATATATATGGCAACCAGTGACTAGAGACGAAGTAGGTAAGGAAAGAGAAAGATCCAGAATGCTAAACTGCATAGGGGCATGCACTGGCACAGACAAACCATATGAAGCTGACAGGAAACAAGGTAAGATTATGATCATTGTTATGAAATACAGCATAAAGCAGCTAACTGGTTATCTTTCCATAAATAAGATCCCATGCTCTAAGCATTAGTTCTATCTTAGTTCAAAGAAATGGCCCACTGACAGAAACACACCGGCAAAGAGTAACCAAGAGAAGCTAATTGTTTTGTCAGTAATTCTTCTTTAGCAAATGGCAAACTATAGTTTACAGAAGGGCTAATTCAGAAATTAAAATTTGGGTTTCTCCCAAAGTAGGGTAGATTTTTCATTGTCCGAGTACAATCTCTGGTGTCAAAGGGCTGAGTTGCATGGAATGCTTTCTAAACCTAAATACCTGCCAAAAGATTTTTTTTTTTTTTTTCATGTAGCACCTGATGCTGCAGCTCTTAAGCATACACTCATTCAAGTCAATAGGATTTGTGCATGGTAAGGATACGGAATTGGTTTAGGCAGTATATTTCTATGTCAGTCTCCCCCTCAGTTCTACTTGGGCTAAGTTTCCCAACCCACATATTCCCTCAGAGTCTGTTGAGGGTAATTGCAGGTACCAGATTGACTAGACTAGAGGGGGAACAGCCATTTTCAGCCTACCTGTAAAGTTCCCATTGTGCTGTTCTTTGATCATTCCTATGCGTCTCTGGTCACAATCTGTTCCATTCTCTGCCATTTCATAGATCAGTCACTTATGAGGATCTAATAGCAACCAAAAAAAAAAGTGTAAGTATAATGATTACCCATAACAGATAAGATTCCATTTATTACTTATTCTGAGGATGAAAAGGAGAGATCCTGCATCAGTATGCCGACGTCCAAGCCACCCACGTAGCATGCTTACCTTTCTTGCAATACAACATTATAGAAATGTTGGAAGTGAATGAACTGCCAATATGGCAAAGGCAATCTTAAACCACATATCTCACATACACAGAAACCTAAACTGCAGAACCGAACTCTGATGTGATCCCTGCATTATTTACAACATTCCACAAAGTACAACTCTGCTCAACTTTTAACTATCACTTCTACTAGGCAACCCATTTTTCCTGGTTCCATGAGTTGCCACTGAAGACAAGTTTCAGTTAATTTAAGCACTAGGTACCTTTAATGTGACACATGAGAGTTCAAAACTGAAGTGTGGTGAACACAGAAAGAACACACACCACTACAGCCACTGGACAAATAATAGTATGCTACCAGCTGGCTTTGCAGTTGACCAAATTACAAAGCCAAGTTGTAAATCGAAAAACCCTACCTAAATTAATTCTGAAATACTTACTGAAACCATATTTCCATATTCTCGATGTTCTTCACACTAGAAACTAGATCAGACTGCACGATGGCACATGCCCACCAGCTAATCATGCATGCAACAATCCACCAAATAGTTCACATCCTTAATAAAAATAACCTAGTTCAAGAACTAGGATATAGATTTGTCCCTTGTTTGCTAAAGCACAATCTAAAATTAAAAAAAAAAAAAAAACAGTAAAAACATGCTCTAAATCTGCCTCCTTCTAAAGTGATCTGAAAATTATACATTTCCCCCATTATTTGCTCTTTTCTTCTGTCTACATCTTTTCATCCTTAAAGAATTTTAACAACCAACTACGTTCTTCCTTATTCATGAGTATAAGTGCTGCAACATGTGGGAGGACAGCCTGAAATAGAATGTTGCAACAGATATTTTCTACTGACCAGCTGACAGTTCTTATGCAATAAAACAAACAAACTCCCTCCACAACCCAGTGAGGTTCCCTACTTTAAAATTTAACTCTTGCATCTTAAAATAGCCTCTCAAAAATTGTTTTGGGAGAAATACTCTAGGAAGCTAAAACATCTTCTTTGTGTTAAGTTTCTCTTGGTTTACAAAATAAGATTTACAGTTTTTGATAGTCTCCTTTTCCTTCTGACATGAGAAGCCTATTAAAATGATAGTTATATAAACTGCACATTGGTAGGAAATGAAAATAGTTTTCAAGACAAATATGAAAAAAGAACCAAGTGGACACTCAGCTGTGCAGGAATGAGAGGCTCGCTCTTCAGTTTAAGGGGAAGCGGAAACTTTAAATCTAGTCAATTTAAAAAATAAGTTGAAATATGTTTCAGATACAAGGACTTGCCCCAAATGTCCCTTCCTGACTTTTATTGGGTTACATATCTCAGTTTACTATTTTAACAAATGTTTTTCACAACACTGTTGCTGTGTAAGAAATCCCACATAAACAGAAGAAACTGACTATGGCAAATGCACCAAGTTATTCTTTTTTCCCTTTTTATCAATACTATAGTTTAATCTCTTTCAGTTGTAGGAGTCTCATGTGTTACTTGTAACACTAGCTGGCAAAACATTTTCAGGTGGAAGTGTGATTTTAAGTTATTATCCCTTTAACTAAATACCCTATTTCTCTGCCCAAAGATGTAAGCTTTATGAACAAAATCAGCCAAACGTCAGTAATCACTCATGCAGTCTTTCCGCCAAGAAATATTTCCCCATAATTAACAAATGAGCAAGAGCAACATAGTGTTTAAACAAATTAGTGTTTAAACTAGTTATTTTGCAAATAGAAACTGTTTAGTCAAATGCTAAAGGGTTCCAAAAGGACTAAACCAATAGCAGACAAAGCAATGTGACCTTGCAAAAGCTTCCTTTTGTAGAATGATAGATACCTGAGAGGCTGCAAAAACCTGCCATGCCTTAAGGATCACACAGTGCTGAAATGGGACAACAGCAGCTTTACAACATAGCTATGCTGTCACATGAGAATCCTTAGTTCAAGGATGTTCTCAGAACTGCTACCAGGGCAGACAGAAACTCTCCCGATTTGTCACCCACACCAGTTTTACACTAGCATAACCCCATTGTCTGCAGTGGAATTGCACCAGTACAAATCAGAACATAGCATGGGTGTGGCTATGTGACACAGGGACAAATGTTTGACCATCTCTTGATTTCAGCAGGGCAGCAATTCCACGAAGTGGCAGACTGTATCACTTCTAGTGACCACATTTATTAACTGGCTATGCAAGAGAGGTTTACTAGGCTTGGGGCTGCAAAGGGAAATAGTGAAATTGGAAGACCATAGTTGCATTTACTGATGATTATACAGGTACCATTTTCTTAGGGAGGTGGTTTTTGAGAGCCAAGTTGAAAGACTGCTCATCTCTGAAGTCAGCAAAATACAACAGGCATTATGCATGACAAATGTAGCCAACATGCATTTCAAAACTGCATAAATAAGATCTATTTATTCTTTATTTTAGTTTAATTCTTTTTTTTGCACAGTTTTAGCCTCCAAGCTAGGAGAGTTTTAAGCAGTGGGGAAAGATTGTGTCTGTACACTCTGCTTAATTATGTTTCAATAAAATGGAGCTAGTGCAATATAATTCAAAGTGCTCTGATGGTTTGATGCTACAATCTAGTTTTCATGCAATTCTCCAATGCTTAATGAGCTGAATTCCACCGCTGTCCATTAAACACTTTAAAGGCAGGAAAAATCTACAGCTCCCAGGAGCATAGAGGCTCTGTACTATACAAATCCAGCTAACAGAGAGCAAATCTTACCTTGTCTGCTTGGAAAGGGCTTAGCTTTGTGTAATGTTACATCAAATACACAAATTAGTGTTTACAGTAAAGCACGTATATAATCTCCTAGCAAACTTCTGTAAGTTACATAATCATTAAGAAGGTCCCAAGTACATTTACTCTATGGCAAAACTGTAAGGGCCTATGCAGCAAGTTTAAGCACTTGGGTTCAGAAGTAGGGCATTTAGTGCTTTTCACACTGCAGGTCTGAGTGTGGTGCAGTTGACAAACTTTGCCCAGGTTTTTGTTTAATTCAAAAGTTATTTTTGTTTTACTTAATTCAAACACACTCAAATATACAAACATCTCGCTGCGATTAAAAAGTGGAAGGATGCACATGCAGAAAGTAAAGCAAGTTTAGCTTTTAGACATTTTAATCTGTTTGAGGCCTAACAGACACACTGATCCTGTCAAGGAAATTGATTACTGTATTACCTATATGATTGGGGCCAAAGAGGGACAGTAGCTCCTGATTTACTGGTGTCCACGTAAGACCCTTCATATGTTGCTGACCATCCTCTATGATCTTTTGCCAAGTATTTAATGAATAATGCCGAGATGCCTCACCCAGATCAAAGAGAAAAAGATACCTGAGGACAGTCTGCTCAAATCTATCTATAAAAGGGGTGCAGGTGCGTGCGCGATGAGCAAGTTAAGCCCCAGCACTGAATCAGACCCTCACCTCTTATGAGCACTGAAAAGGAAATGCATTCCGTATCTAGACAGAAAGCAGCCTAATATAATGCAGTGACCGGCAAACAGCGGAATAAATCATTCAAAATAGGGGGTTAAAGAAGGCAACTTTCCCTTCATTTTGCATCTGAGCTATTTACACTGTTTGTGTGTTAGAGCGATCCCAGGATTCACTCACAAAAGGTTCTTGGCGAACTGCCCACCAGCCCCACAATACTCTATTCAGCTGTAGTGTGATTCATAACATTTTTCATCACAAAGACAATTACTGGTAGTCAAAGTGTTACTTTGTCAACAACAACAAAAGGCTCATAAAAACTGTGGCTGTTACTATGGAGTAAAATTACAAACAATTCATAACAACAAACTATTGTAGTGTCAAAATAAAACCAAATTAAAACTCCTGATTTAGAATTCCAGTCAACTGTACTTAAAGCATAGTCAGCCTGGTGTATAAAATCTTTCCTTTCAGTATTGTGAGGGGCCTGCTGGAATGCCCTACTCTGGAGCTTACCCAAAGCTAATCTCCAAAAACACCAGCCTGGAGACGTTCCATTCACTCAGGAACTCACTAAGGTATCTTCATCTTCCAACTCACAGTGACTGAAAGTCATGCAGGAGACGTACTTTGCACTCCAGTCTGAGGAGCGAACAGTGCACTCCAGTCTGCAAGAGGTAAACAAGTGCTTCTTGAGAATCCCTTATTTCCCCTTAATCACTGCACCTAAGATTTTTGGAGGAGACCTTCCCCGTTATATTTAAACATCAGGGAAACAAGTAAATGGTTTTAACAACTTCATGGTTTTCAAAGACAATACAGGGTAAGTCCAAGGCCAAGACCTCATTAGGACAAATAACTCAAAGTTAGCACATGAATCCTTATCCCAGTGCTGGGCAGCATACAGGTCTTTAAAAGTGCTATTCTTAGGCCTGGTCTACACCTAAAACTTAGGTCAACCTAGCTACCTCACTCAGGGTTAGTTAAGTCGACCTAACCCCTGTAAAGAATTCTTTGTTGACTTAGCTGCTGCCTCTCGAGGAGATGAATTTACTACAGCAATGGAAAAACCCCTTCTGTCACTGTAGGATGTATGTACAGAGGGCGTTACCATTTAAATTTAAACTGCAAGTAACTACAGACCAATGTGAGAAAAGCTACATGATGTAAAACTACAATTTTAGACACGTTTTTACAAGACACAAAAAGCCCCCTGCTCTTCCACTTCTAATAGAAACAACAACTCTACAGAAGTGACAAAACATGAATAAGGCTAAGATTTAGTCATGGGTATTTTTGGTAAAAGTCATGGACAGGTCACGGGCAATAAATAAAAATTCACCACCCATGACCTGTCCGTGACTTTTACCAAAAATACTGGCGATTAAATCTCTATTTCTGGTGCCCCGCTGCTCTGGGGGGCTCTGCGCAAGTGCTGGGGGTTGACTGCTCCCCAGCTGCTGCTCCTAGGGATCACTTTCCGGACAGCCTCCAAGCACCCTGGGGCCGCTGCTCCAGCCGCCCTGGGACTGTTGTTGCTCAGGCAGTCCCCAGGGCACCCCCAGGATGCTGTTCAGGCACTCCCCAGAGCCAGCCACACCAGACACTGTTTCCGCGGTCCCTGGGACCAGCTGCCTGGGGCCTCCCAAGCAGCGGCTGGTGCAGCTGGTCCCGGGGACTGCTAGAGCAGCTGGCCCTGGGGTTGCTCCAGCAGCAGCCAGTGTGGCTAGCCATGGGGCACCTGAGCAGACTGCCCAGCTGCTCTGGCAGCCCTGAAGTCAGCCGCACAAGCCACTGCGGAAGTCACGGAGGTCACAAAATCTGTGAGTTCTGCGATCTCTGTGAAAGAATCGCAGCCTTAAACATGAACCATGTGATTTATCACAAGTGAACTAGACTGTAGTCACTAGAAGTCTACAGATATTTAACACTGTTTTGGAACAGATGTTCAACCCTAATGGAAAATGCTATTAGCATCAACATGACAAGGCCCCTTGAAAGAAACATCTTCACTAAAAGGTAGCCATCCAGTTCTGACTCACATTCATAACACTGCCTAACATAACTCGCTGCAGTTCTCAAGCATGACAGGCCACTAAAACCCTGATCACAGAACACAAAATAGTAGGAAGGCACTGAACAAATGACCAGTTGTGAGTTTCTCTGTCCACTGAGAGCTAACATTTCCCTTTTTACAACACCAAATGACCAATTAAACATGAAAGTCCATTCTTTCCACAGTAAATACAACAGGGCCCAGGATGCAGAGACACGCAGAGAGCAGAGACAGTGATCTAAAACAAAGGTTTCTTTTTACTTTAGATTTAATTGCCTCCCTCTACCACACCCACACTCATTACTAATCCAAAGGCAACAATGTTGGCTTGGTCTACACTACCAACTCAGGTCCGTATAACCATGTCGCTCTGGGGTGGAGAAAATCCACACCCCGGAGCAACATCGTTTTACCGACCTAAATCCTGGTATATACAGCGCTGTGTCAACAGGAGGGCTTCTCCCATACACACAGCTACCACCTCTCGGGGAGATGGAGGGCCTACACTGACAAGAGAACTCTCCTATCAGTGTAGGTAGTGTCTTCACTGAGCAGGGCAGATGCACTGCTGCCCCATTGTGGGTGTGGACAAGCCCTTAATGAAGGCTAGATTGACAATGCCTTGTTCTTATCAAAATAAAAACACTTTCCTCCACTAGATAGTCATGGATTATCTGTTCACGAATGAATTTCTGCCAGTAAAGAACAAAAACCAGCCTGCAAATGAAACATTAATATACCTTTTAGCTTCCTGTTCAGTATTTCAGATCTTTTTCTCCTCTTCTGTGTATTAAGCCAACAGGACAGTCTACTCTCTTGTCAGCTCTGTAGACATTCAAGACCAAAGTAAGTGCTCTTCTCCCAGATCTTCTGCCCCCTATAGAGGAAGATATTGCCTGCTCATCACATGATATAAAACTGACAATTCATAATTTGACAGTTAATAACTCCCCCAAAAGCCCATAGAAAATATAAAAAGTAACATCTTGAGATGTTTTAATACTTTGAAAACTCAAGGGGAGCATTCAATTAAAAAATTAGGACACATCTTAAAGGCATTCAAAATCTCCATAGATCTATCTATAATGGGTTACTTTGATATGAGTGCATATATTCCAGTACTAAAACGCTCTTCTAGCTAAAACTGTTTAATCCCACAAAGGAAAGGACAAGTAATTTAAAGACCACAGGCTTCCATTTAATGGGTCATGCCTCTGTTCACCAGACCTACTTTCCAATTTTTAGTCAAATATAGCTTGAGAAAAGTCATCTGAAAAAACCCCCGATGGCTAACTTTTTCATCTTTTCAACAAGACTTTGGGATGCCTTTTAAAAAGAATTAATCCATAGTGCTCATAGCCCTCCAATTTTAGTGATGCCACTTCAGTTATTAAAAGCTCGGATCCTACAATCAGATCCACATGAACTGAACATTTGTGCCTGTGAGGAGCCTCACTGACTTCAACAAGGGCTCTGCATAGTTTAAAATGGTCTACCTGTGCAGCTCCAATTGGAGGATCAGGAACAATCCGAGTACCTGAGTGATGCATATTTGCATTAGTCCTTTTTATCTATATTGTATAAATATTAATAGCCAAAACGCAAGCCACTGAGGCTGTACAAGTTATCTTCAGTGGTGCTTATTTGTGCAAACTCTGCCTGTCCTCCTCTAAAATACCCAGAAGTCATTTTTAAAAGTTATTTCCTTTAAAAACAACTTAAGAAGTAATCTATTTAGAATAATTATAGGGAATGTTAGTATTCTGTACCATTTTCCAAACTGAGGACGGACATCACTTCAGAACCAGTATCCCCACAGTTCTGTAATTTCACATTTTCCTAGTGAATTTTAGAATGGAAAAAATGTAAATAAGGAGGCTTAATTTAATTCTTCCATTAGAAAAGCAACAATTTGGCTTTACTCCATGTTAAGGAGCAGACAGGAACTCAACACATTCAGAAAATAATCCCATTTTATTCACCTTTTTTAGTAGAGATTTTAAAAGTTGCATTTTTATAGCCAGGCTCACTTCCTCCTCACAAAAGAATGAATTCTTACTCCCTTTCAAAGTGTTTCAGGTTGAGTTTTTGCCATTCATGTTTTTTCCACACAGCAGTGAATTGGCTGGCCCAGCAGTCTAGAGCTGCCACGACAGGGATCACAGGTCAGAGTCCTCACTCTGTAAGCTGACAGGAGACAACATGCCTAACCTAGGGGTGGATCATGAAGCAGGGTGCCAGTTCCCTGAATTGCTTTTTAATGAACTCCTCTGGGCTGAAACAGACAGTGCTCTGAATGGCATTGATAGGTTGCAGACGAAACCACTTCTAACTCTCCAAAGAGAGAGGATGATGCATGCCCCTAGGAAGGGAGATGTGAGGGGCTCCTCAAAGACCTCATAATAAGTATTGCAGCCAAGTTACTGTAAAACTCCAGTACCCTGTACTTTAACAGTGTGACATAAGACATTAAGCCTGTTACATATCAAATCATCACTGGAAAAACTGTTACCCCCTAGCTTATTTTGAACCAGAACACACTAAGACAACAAGCTCTTCCTCTACCACATTAAGCTGGTGTCTGGAAAGCATTGTGAGATACTACTGTACCTTATAAACAGAGACTAAGTGGTAAGTATTACACACAACACCCAATCAATGCTCTGTGGCTCGGGAGGACAGACGGGACTAAGGGTCACAATTTTGCCCATCCATACAGAGCAACTGGGGCAAGGTTTGAACAGTCCCTTTGGCAGAATTAATGGTTTGAAAAGCCTGATATGAGGACAAATAATGGATTCTGAGCAAGACATGACAGATTAGAGAGAAATCTTCAAAAAAGAACATAACCACATTTTTAAGTGGTTAGACAGGTACATAGCTTTACCTAAACCCAATGTCAAGAAGCACAAAGCAGTTCATGCAGGGCCACCTGCAAACGTTAGTGCTTTTAATACCGCTCTAACACAGTACTCAACAATGCATTAGAAAAGTTTAGACTATCACCAGCTTCCACAGACTTATAATACAAACAGAGGCAGGAAATGACATGGTCACAAGGTAGAAATAAGTTTAGTGCCGAAAGGTAATGTCAGTAGGAATTAACTGTGGGTGAGCAAAGAGACAGCAAGGCTACAGTTAGAATGAATGGGCAACACTGTAGTCCTGGCATAATAGCAGCCTGTAGCTTCACAACCTCTTACCCCCAACCACTGGCTGGTGGAGCAGAAGGGTTTTATAGTTGATTTGACTCTACCCTGTTTTCTAATCAGAGGATGACACTTGGTCCCAGGAAGCAGATGCCCAAGCCTGCCTGGTCATTAAAATTAGGAAGTGCCTCTTCTGTATGTGGAACCACATACCCTGGTTATTCAAATCTGAAAGGGAGAAAAGAGAGGTTCCTAGTGGACTTAATGGGAAACACTCACTGCAATACTCTACAGCTGCCACTGGGGACTTTGTCTCCCCATTCACCTGCTCTGCATGATTCCCACACCCCAAACTACATCTTTCAAAACATGAGACTCTGCAACTAGGACATACTTGACTGGACAGCAGCACCCCAGCAACACCAGTTGTGTCACACAGGTGAATTCTGGACCTCCTAGAAGCGGAACAGGTTCCTTTGAAGAGGGTTCTTCAGCAGGGAATGCTAAGAAATTAATTTAATTAGGAAAAAAAATTATAGTTATACTAGAACTGCTGCTACTGAAGAATGAGTCAGCCAACTTGAAGGGCATGCCTTTCACATCCCTGAAACACCCAAAGTCTAGCCAGCTAACACTGGGATCTGGCTGAGCAGAAGTATTTATCCTCAGGTTGCAGAAAAAAAATAGAATTTTACCTCCCAGGTAACAAGTTGTCTCCTGTCACATCCATATACCAAAAGGTATGGTCACTCATACCACACTCACTGGGAGACTGACAACCTGGGGACAAGAACTGAGAAGCCAATTCTAAATCTCAGTTCCCTGAATGACAGAAGACAAATGGCAACCATTTTCCAGGTCAACAGGGGCAGTAACACCAAGGTTGGCTTCTTCCAGTCCAGCACTGCTATTACCACAGGTCTGAAATAAAGCCAAATGGCAGGTTTGGTCAGAATTGAAGTAGATAATGGGTTAACCCAGAAAGCAAAATAAATATCTTGCTGCACCTAGTAAACAGATGTAAGTCTCTAAAACACGCCAGTATATATATTGTACAAGCACTTTCCACAATGTGCTATTTTTCCTGTACACATTAAGCCATGTAAACTGAGACATAAATATTCAATAATTAGATGTTACTCTTTTTCAGCAGTATTAAGTGTTTGGGAGATCTGATTAAAAACTGTGATTAAGATGGACTAAAATAAAGGAAGTAGAAAAAAAGTTTCTCAGTACAGGATTTAAACATGGACGTGTCAGAAGTTAAGAGGTCAGCACTTTCTTTCCATCTGCTCTCCTTTCCCACTGCCATTCCCCATTTAAGAACTAGAGACTGACTCTCCTGCTCCTAACCCTGCTCATAGACAATGCACAGAACTGCCAACTTCAACTGCTAAAAGGAAGATACAAAGCTCAGTCCAAATTAAGAGATGGTGCTGAGAAAAGATGACATTTCCTATTGCACATGTTTTTCCAAACTTTGTATCCTATAAAAGTTAGCTGAAGTAATCACATAACCAACAGTTACAATGATTATCATGGAATAAAAAAAAATACTCCCAAACCGCAAATGCAATATGATGTTGAGACGGAGAGGGTTGCCATTAATGTGAATTTTTCCAGTGGGGCACATTCATGCATCAGAAAGATCTGACATTTACTTTGTGAGCATTGTGACAGGACGAAGGTTTGCAACCCCTAATAGGACTTATTAACATTTCACAGTCTTGCAGAGTGTGGAATCATACCATCAAGACTGTAACAATTTTAGATGATCAAAAGCCCAAAGGAGAAAGTAAAGGCAAAGAGCAAATGCCTAGATGGGCTTAATACAATTTAAGCAACATTATTTTGTTCGTCTGCACTACCTTCCCTCCAAGGTGCTCAGAGCACATTACTAAAGTTAATTAAACCAGCAAACCCAATTGATAGGCAAGTGTTATTTTCCTAGATTATAGATTAGCCTACTGAGGCACGGAAGAGAACTAGATTCTGAAAAAGAACTGCATGTACAATATATATGTCAGTGGTATTTCCAGTTCTCCCACTGTGACACCTCTTACTGAAGCTCAGTTTCCCCTGCCTGTAAATCAAGGATAGTACAAATCAGATAACTGGCAGTCTGTGCTCAGAATTACTCCGTTTCATGTGCAAACAGTAGTCGCTGCCAAAGTAATCATACAGATAACTTTTTGTCAAGATCAGGCAACTTGTCTAAAGTCACACAAACTGTCAGCGGCAGAGCTGGAAGATAATGCAGGAGTCCTAATGCCCAGTACCTGCCATAATCACGAAATGACACTGGCTCTGGTGAGAGAGAATAAGAGCTAAGATTCTGGGTCCACAATACAAGCCCAACACCGATCACAAGCCAAAGGGAATAGACTATTACCTGGGTATAATAGATAGGGTGGCATTTACTGCTGAAGATGGCGTTATGGGTAATCCTGCTGCTGGAGGGTGAGGAACGCAAATCCCCAGTGATGGGGTAATTAGGGAATAGAGAATTTTAACAGCGAGAAAGAGAAATTACTTATTGTGTCATCAGTCATTCCCCCTGGGGCCAGTACAAGGATTCCTTTTTCTACAATTTCCAGAGTTCTGTTCAATCTGGTTTGAAATGTCACAAGCAATGGGACTCGTGTGTCTGTTGGGGGACTGTTCTGCAGCAACACAGCTCACTAGCACGGAGTTTTCACCATAATTCAGCCTATTTTTTTCTCCCATTGCTTCTAGTCATATGCCCAATGTGGCAAGCTTTAAATATTCATGGGCTACATCCCTAACCTTAGTCATCTCTTAGTCAAGCTATGAACAATTAGCTCTTAATTTTTTCCTTATGAGTCAATCCCTACAGCCTCAATCATTTTTGTTCCTCTTCTTAGAGCTCCCTGAAATTTTTCACTCTCTCTGGTAATGTAACCAGCCATTACCACAGCAGCCATCATGCAAGAGCCATATGGAGCCTCCCTGCTGACTGCACTATGATATTACGCCCATGCAGCCTAGTACTATGATGTCCTGTTTTGACTGCCATATGTCACTCCAAACGGATGTCTAATTTGCAGGTCACTCTCCCCCTTAGTCTCTCTTCAGGTTTCTGCCTCCCATTGAACGTGCACGCTGACAGTTACTTTCCTTCCCCTCAACTCCAAGAGGAAGCCTATTTTGCTGTTATTTCTTGCCTATGTATCCAGAGCCTCTTTAACACTTTTCTATCCTCTCAACGTAGTATTAGCTACAAATTTCATTAGTGGACCCTTCACTCCTGCCAAGTTATCAATGAAGACGTTAGTGAAGGACAGAGCTAATACAGCACACACACACACACACACATATACACCCGGACACCTGCCCTGGCTCCACAGACTGCCGTTGAGCATCACTCTCTGTTCACGGGCTATGAGCCAGTTTCCAGTCCTCACCGTAGCCTCCTGCCGGGCTGACAGGACTTGGCTTGGCTTGCAGATAAAGTGTCACAGGATCACATGGGATTCTGCTGGGAAAACAGCACATGGGCTCGCCTGGCAGGGTTCCCTGCCCCCCCGCTTCCCGCCCCTAAGGCTCCCTCCCGGAGATGCTCAGTGATGGGGGAGGAAGGAGAGGAGCCGAGGAAGGCTCCCTGCCTCAGGGTGACCCCCGTAGGAAGAAGAGCTGGCCCTGAGAAGAGGGGGCGGATCCTCCTGCCTCAGGGAACGGGGTAGGGCTTGAGGGGTCCCCGCTGCAGGCTCAGAGCTGGGGGACGCCGCGCCAGGGAGGCCCGCAGCTGACGGGGGGCTGAGGCAGGACACGCGGGGGTCTCTGCTCCAGGGGCCCCACAGCGCAGCGGGCGGGGGACCCGGATCGACCCGGGAGCTGCACTCACCCAGCTGCGGCTTCTCCACCCGGCGTCTCCGGCTCCTGCTGCCGCTGGGCGCGAGCCAACCCAAAACTGGGGGGTGGGGGGGGGCGGGCAAATCTCGCCCACTCCACCTACCGGAAGTGACCGCTGATTCCATTACTTCCTGCACGCCTCCCGGACGTTGCCGTTCACGTCACTTCCGCTCAAGCCAGAAAATTCGTGTTCGGTTTTTTTTTTTCCTTTTCTTTTTCATTTGCTTTCCCGTTGGCCGTCGATGACGTTTCTAAGATGGGCCACGTCCCGGACTAAATAATTTGCGATTGATACGTGAGGGCGTGACGTCATAGGCGGGCGACGATTGCTGAGGAAAAGTGGCCGGAAGCGGCTGAAGCTCGCGCGTGGTGGGTCGGTAGCAGCGGCCTCTTTGGTACGAACGGGAGGCGAGTCTCAGGTGAGGTGACTCGGCTTCCTGTTCCCTCGCCCCGGGGCGCTGGGCGGGAAGTGGAGCAGAGCCGCCTCCCCTCCAGGTAAGGCCCGTTTCTGGGGGGGCAGCCCTGGGATCTCCCCAGCCGGGGGGCATGAGACACTGACAGGCTGTGCCCGGGGGGCCGTGTAGGCTGGGGACCCTGGTACGCAGGGGCCTGGGAGACGCCGAGAGATGGGAGTAGGGTTGCCAACTTCTGTTGGTACAAACAAAACCGAAAACCCTAGCCACGCCCCTTTGCTGAGGCCCCGACCCCCGCTTACTGCATTCCCCCTGCCTCGCTCTTCCCCACCCTCACTCATTTTCACTGGGCTGAGGCTGGGGCAGGGGCTTGGAGTGCTGGAGGGGGTGAGAACCCCAAATGGGGCTGTAGGTTCTGGGGTGGAGCCAGAAATGAGGGTATCAAGGTGCAGGAAGGGGGTTCCTGGCTGGGGCAGGGAGTTGGGGTGCAGGTGGGGGTGAGGGCTCTGGTGGGAATGCAGGCTCTGGGAGGATGAGAGATTTGGGGTGCAAGAGGGGGCTCCAGACAGGTCCAGCAGGCTTTGCAGCATGCTCTGCTCTCGCCCACAGGTACTGACCACCCCAGCTCACATTTGCCACGGAGCTGGTGCTCGGGCAGCACGTGGACCCCTGTGGCCCCCTGCCTTGGAGCCGGACCTGCTGGCCGCTTCTGGGGTGCAGTGCGGTGCCCCAGGACAGGTAGGGACTAGCTAGCTGTTCTTCCTCTAATCACTAGATCTGGTTATATAGCATGGTGTGGACTGTGGGGAAACTATACATGTAAAGCACATAACGCACTGGAACTTGGATAGAGAGAAACTTTCCTTATATTGAAGGGGAACAAAAAATCTCAAATTGTAACACTGGATCATAAAGTGCTGAGAGCGATTCCGCTTATATTGAATGCTCCATGGAGCAAGAAACATGACCTCATTATAAAATTTTCTGTACTACAGTTAGCACTTGTTGTTCCTACTTACCAGATCTTTATAGCAGCTTTTCCCCACTGGCTACTAAAGCAAATAATGCTTTCTGGCCACGAAGCCTCAGATACCATTGATTTGGGTGGTTTTTTTACATTTGCTCAAGTAGAGCAAGATTCTGGCTGCAGAATTTCTTTCTAATAATGCATTTCCTGGGGAGTACTGCTCCACCCATCATTGTTGCCACAAAGCAAATTCTGAGAAAAAAGCAAAACATAGTTCATGTCTGTTGTCCACTGAACTGAGACACTAGAATTTGCTGTATATGAACCATGTAGCATCATACTACTGTGAAAAAAGAAGAGGAGTACTTGTGGCACCTTTGAGACTAACAAATTTATTTGAGCATAAGCTTTCGTGAGCTACAGCTCACTTCATCGGATGCATGCAATAGAAAAATACTACTCTGAGGCTTCCCTACGCTCCCAAGAGCCGGCCCACAATGACCTAACTTTCAGAGGTGCTGAGCATGGCAGCTCTTGTTAATTTAAATTATGGTTGTGGGTGCTGGGCATCTCCAGAGATCAGAAAAGAGGCATAAGATGGTTTCATGTTTATCTCACTAGCGCCAGCTCCAATCTGTTCTGTAAATATTTACTGAATATATGCAAGTAAACTTTTTTTTTTTTTTTAACTCCGAGCTCTATAAATGCCAGATGGAATCCAGAAGTTGATCTGAGTTCCTTCTGGCTTGTGCCTCATCAGCAATGAAGATTTTGCAATCAGAACTCAACACTTTTGTTGATGTGTAAGAATAATCTGATGCACTAGAGAAGGCAGATTGGGAACTTTTGTTCTCCCTGTCTCATAGTACATGAAAATAAAACAGTTTCTCCATTTTATGAATGTCCCTTTGTTTCTCAATGATAAAGAATTGATCATGATTCCAGAAAGCCAAAAAACCCCTTAAGATATTATAAAATGTTAACGTGAGTTACACTTTCTCACCTAGATGAGTACTCTCTAATAGGAAGCAATGGGGACTGGGATTCAGGTGTCCTGCGTTCTGATAACTACACTGTCCCATGCTGTATGGTGGTGCTCCAATGAAAGGCATAATATAATGTTAAAGGATATGTTTTATTAAGATAATCTTAACATCTCTCGTTTTAGTCAATCTTCCAATCTGCTACTATGGATTCTCTCTCTAAACCGGGTGTCCTCAGCATAATTGCAGGAGTCGCATGTGGAGTGTGCCTGGGCTGGGGCATTCGTGGGCGATTCTTTAGACCATCCAAAGCCAAAATGCCTGTGTTTGTAAATGAGCTGGGGAATGAAGCCAGTATCATGGGAGAGTCTGGAGAATACAAGATGGTGCTGATAGTCCGTAATGACTTAAAGATGGGAAAGGGTAAAGTAGCAGCACAGTGTTCTCATGCTGCAGTTTCTGCCTACAAGCAAGTTCAACGAAGAAATCCTGAGCTGCTTAAACAGTGGGAGTATTGTGGACAGCCAAAAGTGGTTCTCAAAGCCCCTAATGAAGAGTCGCTAGTTCAACTCCTTGTTGATGCTCAACAGCTGGGACTGACTGTGAGTATAATCCAAGATGCAGGTCGTACTCAGATAGCACCAGGCTCCCGGACTGTACTAGGTATTGGACCAGGACCAGCTGATATAGTGGATAAAGTTTCTGGCCATCTCAAACTCTTCTAAGATGGAGAACAAGCCTGAGTTTTATTGGAGCAATTGTATACTTCAGCACCAAAGTAGTAATGGGGATAAAATCCAAGCTATGTTTTCATTTCCATGGTTCTGCTTTAGTATAAATAAAAAGCATGTCTATCTTCATTAGACCTTTCCTTGCCTAGTGTGGTCACTTTTTAAAAAAATATTTAGCTGCTGGGATAAGCACAATGAATTGCAAAGGAAGAGCAACCCTAAAATTCTCCTTTTGGAGGGAGAGGAACACAAGTCCTGAACCAGACAGATGGCAGCTAAAGGCCTGAGACTTAAAAGACTTGAGGAGACTGCAGAAGTGCAGTAAACCCTGGAACTGTAACATATGTAACACTGTTAGCTTACTTTTGCAACCTAAAATACCACCTATGTACAGCAACCATTTCAACCATCTCTAGTTTGAAATATAGCAACTGTTAAATAGCTTCACCAACTTTAAGACAGGAAGGGAAGAATCCAGTATCCAACAGAATTTGCAGGGGAAATGGTAGGTGGATAAGATGTCACTACCCAAGCTGAAAGAGCAAGCCTAACCCCACTTTTCTTTGGAAGTGGGCCAAGCAATGTTGGGTGGTGGTAACGCATCAGGAGCTTGACTTTAAGCTCAGTAAAACAGAATGAACAAAGGTTCTGAGACCAATTCAGCAGAGTTTGTTTCCTATGCTACTATGGTACTTAAACAGTCAGGTTCTCTTCCCAGTTCCACATACAAGGCAGCTGAAAAAAGGAGAGGTTCTAATTTCCTTTCAGAGTAACAGCCGTGTTAGTCTGTATTCACAAAAAGAAAAGGAGTACTTGTGGCACCTTAGAGACTAACCAATTTATTTGAGCATAAGCTTTCGTGAGCTACAGCTCACTTTATCAGATGCATACTGTGGAAAGTGTAGAAAATCTTTTTATATACACACAAAGCATGAAAAAATACCTCCTCCTACCCCACTCTCCTGCTGGTAATAGCTTATCTAAAGTGACCACTCTCCTTACAATGTGTATGATGATCAAGTTGGGCCATTTCCAGCACAAATCCAGGTTTTCTCACCCCCCCCCCCCCACACACACACAAACCCACTCTCCTGCTGGTAATAGCTTATCTAAAGTGACCACTCTCCTTACAATGTGTATGATAATCAAGGTGGGCTCGTTCACCTGCACATCCACCAATGTGATATATACCATCATGTGCCAGCAATGCCCCTTTGCCATGTCCATTGGTCAAACTGGACAGTCTCTATGTAAAAGAATAAATGGACATAAATCAGATGTCAAGAATTATAACATTCATAAACCAGTCGGAGAACACTTCAATCTCTCTGGTCACACGATTACAGACATGAAAGTTGCTATATTACAACAACAAAAAACTTCAAATCCAGACTCCAGTGAGAAACTGTTGAATTGGAATTCATTTGCAAATTGGATACAATTAACTTAGGCTTGAAGAGAGACTGGGAGTGGCTAAGTCATTATGCAAGGTAACCTATTTCCCCTTGTTTTTTCCTACCCCCCCCCCCCCCCAGATGTTCTTGTTAAACCCTGGATTTGTGCTGGAAATGGCCCACCTTGATTATCATACACATTGTAAGGAGAGTAGTCACTTTAGATAAGCTATTACCAGCAGGAAAGTGGGGTGGGAGGAGGTATTTTTTCATGCTTTGTATGTATATAAAAAGATCTTCTACACTTTCCACAGTATGCATCCGATGAAGTGAGCTGTAGCTCACGAAAGCTTATGCTCAAATAAATTGGTTAGTCTCTAATGTGCCACAAGTACTCCTTTTCTAATTTCCTTGTAGACTAGCATGTTAGTACAGGTAGGATGTCATTTTTTTTCAATCCAATATCTGTGTTGTGTTTTAGCTTGCCCTGTGTCACCAGGGCTAACTGCAAATTAAATGTTTTGGAAAAAATATCTGGAAAGTCTGTAAGTAGGGAAAAAAAATAGCTCCCTTAATAGTTTGAGGCATGCACTTGGGGAGATGAAATAACAGCAGAGCTCTGAAACCATAACTGTTACCACATTAGCAAGTCTACATGAAACATTTATGCAATAAATCAGCTGATGCAACATCATGTAATCAAATGAGACTGAAGCTCAACTCCAACTGCAGTGTTCTAGCCTTGCCTTTAAGAAACAGTAGTGAAAAGCAACAGGTGGCCCTTGATGTAGGGTGCAAGCTATGTTATTGCACTACCCCCTGCTGGTTGGCTTGTGTAACAGTACTGTGATTGAAAAGAAATTGGAACAATGCCAACTAGGATAAGCCTCTCTCCACCATTCCTTGTATCATGTATCAGTGCTAACCAGTAATTAACATGAAAATAATTGGGTGGGGGGGTGGATGTATCTTGCACCCCATTTTCCTCTTTAAGGATTATTTTTTGACTGGTTTCATTCCTTTGGGTTTGTTTTTACTAGGAAAAGTGGTCATGTGTAGGCTGGATTTAGCTAACTAAAATCAATCCATTTGACTTTTTCCTGGTGTAGGTTAAGGGTAACACCTTTAGCTCAATTTTAGCTGGTCAAGTTGTAGCATAGGGTAGAACACAGATGCAAAATGGAGCAAAAGGTGTTCTGCTGAACCTTTTCTCTAGTGTAGATTGAATTTTTGGTGAGGTGTCCATGCTGCTAGTACTTGAGCAGCAGCCTGTGTTGTAATTGATCATAGTTTTGATGACAAGGCTGTAGTCACTGGGAAAACTGCCCTTTAGTGGTTAAATTAATTCTTGAAAGTGAGGTCTTGGGGGAGAGCTAAGGTAATTGCTCATTGTTTAAAAGCCTCTTGGGGGAAGCACAGCAGTGCTTTCTAAAAGTAATCTAAACAAAAGAGTATGAGGGGGAAATGAGACACAGTGGGTGAGTTTAGGCCAATCACTTCATCTTTCTAAATTAGTGGCAGAGGTGAGAATAGGTGCTGTCTTCTGAGTACCCATCATCATATCCCCTGCAGTATGTCACAAAGGGGCTCTTAGAAGGTTGCTCTGGATGGGGAAACGCATGGCTTAAACTCAACCTAGCCACCACAAAAGGTAATTTGTGTAGGTTTAAGGAAAACATTAAGTGACTTACAGGTGGATGTTAGGGTCCTGATATTCAGAAGATAAGGCTACTATTCGGTAAGCACAAAACTTAAGGAGGCATTGAACACAAGGCTATATTGCAAAGGTAGATAAACTTGTGGTTAAGACACTGATCTAAGCCTCAGAGCTATTTACTTAACTTATAGGGATGGTGAGAATTATTTGAGATGCTCAACTATTACAACAGGGGTCACAAGTAGCTAGAATAGCTGGGAGGAGTTAACCAGTCAGAGCAGTATGGCATACTGAATAGACCACTGGACCTCAGGAGACCTGGGTTCTAGTCCCAGCTCAGGTAAGTCACTTCTGCTGAAGTTGTTTCCTATTTGTAAAATGGGGAAAGCAATACTGACCTGTGTAAAGTGCTTTGAGATCTAAAAAGTACTATAAGAACTAGTTATTACTTGGAAGCCACTGCTTTGTGCCACAGGGAGACTCCCTGGTGTGGTCACAGAAGCCTTCCCTAGTTAGATTAGCATAACCCCTTGCTGGAATGTCCCTTTATGTTGAACCCAAAGGGCCAGAACATAAGTTCGCATGTGCTCTTTCACAGAGCAGCAGTGCCTAATGATTTGCTTTGTAGTTCATAGAGCTAATAGTTTTATTAAAGCATTGTAGGAGCCAAGAAGTTACAGCATCCTTTTACCCTGAGTTAATTTGGTTGAAGCAGTATTCATTCATTATAGGTATTTTTCTTCCTCTCTCTAGCTAACTACCTGTTTGAGTCAGCTTGTGAATAAATTTCAGCTCTAAAGGGGGCCTGGATCCCCTTATTGAATATAGTCTGTCTAGCCTGCTGTTATGATTGCTAGTTTTATAACCAATCATCCCTGCTAAAAATGTAGAAAGGGGACACTTTAAAGAAGCCCCCCAAAACAAGCTGTTGGAAGATGCACTTAACAGGAAGGGGTGTGTATATTTTGACCAATATCAGCTGCTCGTCTGTCATTTCAACTCTAAATCTGCAACTAAGTTATGGCTGAAGAGCACCTGGTGTGGATACAAAGTTTAAAAAGACACTAGTAGACTGCCTTGTTCAGGTAAAGCTCAAGTCTGGTTCAGAAGTGACAGTTAAAGCTATGTAGATGTGCCTACTCCCAGAGGCAGGAATGGTTACATATTCTTTGATCATCAGTACTTCAGAGCCAATAAATGCTTATTTCAAACATCAAAGCAGAAAGACACCCAGCCCCTCAAGTGTAACTGACCCTACAGCTGGTAAAGAACTTGCACAGTTTTGAGAGAGCTATGAGACCATCTGAATTCTTCCAATTGTCTAATTTAAGTAGAGTTTCAGTAGCTGTTAAGAGGCCGGAAACCAGAAAAACATGAGAACTGCAAGTAAGTTGATTTTAATCTTGTGATGTGCAGGTTTTAGTTTGCTTACCAATAAAGTTAAACATTTTTTAAACTGTTCAGTTGGAGATTGAGCTGTACCTTCCATGGAAGGTACTAAGGTAAGTTTCTCTTGTACAGGCACATCCATTCTTGTTAGAGGGTGGTCTCTCCACTCCCTCGCCCATGGCATAATTGTCTTTTCAGTTCATGGTTTACAGGCACCTGTGCTTTATCCCTGAACCTGGCTTGGCACAAAAGATTGTGGTGGTGATTTTTAGCTACATTTGAGTGAGTTGATGTTAACAGCAGTTTAGAAACTGAAGCTTTCCTCTGAAAGCTCTACATACCTATTGCTAGTGAATAGGAACTAGATCAGCTAGTTTAATCATGATTTTCATAGTTGCCATGTCCATTTGACAAGGTTAAGCTGGATAGACTTACTGTATGGTTCTGCAGCAGTGCATTAGAGACCAGTAGAAGGGAGGTGTTAGTTGTGGTGTTCAGATGTAACCTTGTTCACAGCAGAGTGTACAAGCACCTGGCTTAGTGGTATTACCACAACAGTAATAAGGTACCTGGTGGAGTGGACTCCCATATAGGGTGACTAGATGCCACCAGATTGGGGGGCTCAGAGATAGCTCAGTGGTTTGAGCATTGGCCTGCTAAACTCAGGGTTGTGAGTTCAATCCTTGAGGGGGTTATTTAGGGATCTGGGACAAAAATTGGGGATTGGACTAGATGACCTCCTGAGGTCTCTTCCAACCCTGATATTCTGTGACCTGTTTTTAAAGGGACAGTCCTTTTTTGGGACTCTTAGGTGCCTATTACCACTCCCACCCCCTGTCCTGTTCTCCCCTCCCTCCCACAGTTGCTATCTGGTAACTACTCCCATAGGACATCTACAAGAGATACAAACCAATGGAACAAAGCAGAATCTGTAAATACATGTATAACAGTGGGACAGTTTAGGGAAGAGCCTGTAGTTCCCAATGCTGGAATGTGGGCCATGGTTATGAAGTACCATACTTATGTTCCCCAGTTACGAGTGGCTAGTTTTAACATGCATTAGTAATCTTAAACTAATTCCCTAACAGTTTTTCCTTCCACTTCAAGATTACAACTAAGTTTATAAACTGTGTTCTGGGTGGTGGTTTTCCTCTTCCTGGAAACCCCCAGGCTGAAGCACATGAGAAATTGTTTTAAAAATAAAAAAGTATCCCCTGTTGGTAGCTCAAGAGTAAGTTTATCTAGCCTTAGATTTACATAGTAAGGTAGAGTTTCAATCAGATTAAAGTAGCAGAACCAAGCTTTAATATCATGCCCTCACCACAAGGCCTGAAACAGGAAGAGTGTTAGTTCCCCTCCCAGTCAGATTTTTGTTTACTTCACTAGGTTTTAGGATAAGCCTATCTACACCAAAAAATGGAAATAAGTTTACTCTTTCATGACTCTTTTCCATGATCACCTGGAGAGTTAAGGGCTACCCAAACCCTTGAGACATGGTCTGATTTATCATGACAATTTGAAGCAGTCTAGCTTTATGGCTCCAGTAATGAAGTCTGATCATTTAGGGTTATGTATTTGAGCACAGATGTACATTAGTTGGGCAAGTTTCCAGCTTTGGCAAATTAGCTCATCTGTACATTTTAGATAAAGGGGACCCAAACAAGCCTCTTGGTGCCCCTGCCTCCACATCAGCCCGTGTAAATGTCTCAGCACTCCACAGGTCAAGATTTGAGCCATTTGGGACAAGAAAAGCCAATTCCAGAGCAGAGGATCGCTTTCAGAGAATGCTGTACTGCCAGCTCCTCTACTCCAAACAGAGGGTGCTCATCCATGATAAGCAGACGGAACTGTGGTAGTATGGCATTGGAAAGAAGTTGTCTCAAGCAGCAAGACCCAATGCATGCAGTGCTTATACATCACAACCACCTTAAATGCAATTTAGAAACCAAAGTAGTAGATGCAGATTTTGGAGTACTGCTGACATGTGCCACCACTGAACCACTCCTTAATAGATAAACTGGTACAAAATGCAGCAGCTTAAGTTTTCATCTGGACTCAAGAGGCAGCCCCCTGTAGAGTATAACAACTTCCTTGTAAGGTGACAGACCTGATTCATCAAACTGAAAGTGATCAGGAAAAACCCAGGGAGTGGAGCACACTTAAAGTTCATTTCAGCAGAAGCTGGTTTTAACAAAATTCATAACCAGCCACTATGATATTAAGATTGTGATATGGCTGAAACAGAAACGCTAAGTTTTCATGAATTGATTTGGTATGGGTATCAGTGCCTCTAGCAACAGATGCATTAAAACTGCATACTCAAATATGACAGTATTCAGCATTGTCAAACATTTAAGTCAATTTTATTTGAAGCTAAATATATTAAGGCAACTTAACATACCTAAAACATGATCTTTGTCAATTTAACTGAAACAGACTACAACCTTAAAGTATCTCCCAGTTAAGATGCTGTAGCTGACCACATATAGCCAACTTTTGAAAAGTGCTATTTTCAACTGTCTGGTATAGTCCTCGCTATAGGAAAAGCATTAATACATATTTACTGCATAATCCATCAGTGCAAGACACTTTCCAATAGTCTCCATTCTCAATTTGTTTTGCTAAGATGATGGCCCCTCCCTTAACCTAGGAATGCTGTCTGAACTTGGGCCCCCGACACCAAGTGAAGCTACAGGAATAGTTGGTCTCAATGGTTAGGTTAGTTTTGAAGAGAAAGATACATAAGTGAAACTACCACTATACAGGATGTCCACAGTCCAGTAATTTATTTTTAAATTTGAGTAATTTCAAATTGCACAGACAAAACTGAACAGCAATATTGTTTGAATTCTCTCTTCTGTACACTCAAAACAGTGATCTAAAACACCACAATATCCAACATACACAAACCTCAGGGCAGGGTTAGTAAATACACAGATTGGAATCATGGTGCTCTGTTCCCAAATGGAATGATCCCACAAAAAAATCACAGGATACAGCACAAAAACATAAGGTCATCTGTTACATATGGAATGAGCAAAACACTAGCATTTTCTATAAGCAAAACCTGCATAGGTTAAGGGAAATTTTACTCATTTTTAAAAATCAGGCAAGGTTGTCCATACGCATTTTTAAATCATTTTAAGAGCTATGCAATCCAGAGTAGGATATGCTGATTAGTGTTGTCTGTCATCGGCCGTCTTGCAAGTTCAAATAGAAATATCTTTGCTTTAGCATTTTCTTTGAATATACAATGAGACTTAAATGCATTTAGATAGACAGTACATATTGTCAGCTGCTCACATACACTGAACGCAAGATTCAATATTAGAGTTTCTTAACACTACAGAGTGCAAATTGGAATCTCCACAACAGCCTGTTTTAATGTTAAGAAGCAGTCCTGCAAAAAAGAGCCCACTTGAACAAAAACATTTAAGCTATTCCCCTTTCAAAGTAAAATCTAAATGACGACATGGAATGTGAAAAAAGATTGAACATAGGTGTGATCCAAACAGTTTGCGCTAGAAAACCATAGTCCTTCATGAAATAAAGGTTACAAGAACACAAGGCAAAATGCTTGCTTTTCCCTGTTTGAGTTGAAGCTGGGAGGGACGGTGGAGTTTCAGTAAGAAAATTTGCTAGCTCCGGATTGACTTGCACTGCACCTTATTACATGGTGTACCCGAAGCCAGGCTGAGGTTGCCCATACGGAGGTGCGGTGTAGCCATAGCCAAAAGGTGCTTGTGGGGGAACTGCAACACTGGGTCCTGCTGTCAACATTAGCTGTGGCTGACCTGACAATGGGAAGAGTGAAATGATTATTTCAGTCTCTTCTAGCTCCTGCAGTTTGCCTACTTCTACTTTCTTTCCCAGGAACTGTAGAAAAGATGTACAATAACTAGTTTTTACAATAATGCTGATAAAAAACAAACATTTAGGGAATGAGATTACCTATGGAGATCAGGCTATTTGTGACCACCTCAAACATTTTACTGAGTCCTTGGTAATCTACCTTCCACTGCCTTTGAGTTTTCTGTTCTGCCTAGCTTATAGAAAGGAGCTATCAGCATCTTTTCTAGAAGCAGCCATGTTTAAAGTATCTTTCCTCAAGAGATCTAAGGAAGTACATGGATTTAGATGCTTTGCTTTAGTTTCTAGAAGCTACTTGTAGCATATATTGTAGAAGATGGAATGGCAAATAAGTTCACTTCCCTATGATGCAGTGAGATGTTTATCCACCTTAACCTATACAACGCCCTAGCCCAGTCCCTCTAATCCCCGATCAGTTTGAGTTAGTCTTGATTATGCATTTTAGGTCATGGACAGTTTAATATAGTGGCTCACCACAATCAGGCCCCACCCTCAATTTTACATCCAATACCCAAGTGCTGTAACCACCTTCTGTTTACTCCCACTTTGTCACTGCTTTCTTGTATTTATTGGACCAGCTGCCACACCCTAGTGTAATTTTACTGCAAAACCAACTAAACAGTGAGGAAGGCAATACTGTATAGGGACTTTGAGGTATTTTCTAGATACTCATAGTAGCTCAGTATTCTGGTCACAGAACTGTTCCTGCCCAGATTTTGCTCAAAGTCATTTATGTTCCAATTTAAAAAAATTATGCCAATTGGAATAAATTGGCAAACATTTAAATTTATGCAACATGATTTTCTACTACGAGGGAAGTATATTAAAGCTATTCTGTTTATCCCTTTCTCATTTTCACACACTTTTGAGAAATTTACTTGGAACAGTCATGTTCCATCACAAAGAGAGTTACATAATTTATGCACCATTCCAGTGATTTTGCACATTTGCCCTTCACCTACCTCCATGGCTTTCTGCATTTTATTGCAAGTTTAGGTATGAATGGTATGTGTGTCTATAGGTATTGCCACAGATCAGTCTGAATCGCCAACCTTCCCATAGCAGAACGTGTTTTTCTTGATACTTGTGTTCTATTTTGCTTCACAAAAGTTTAATTGTATGGTGTGCCCAAGGACCAAGCAAAAATAGGATCCTGTTGTGCAAGGAATTGTACAGAGGAGCAAACATTCCCTTGCCCAAAGGGCTTACAATTAAAAATACTTATGTGGGAGGATGCTATGCTAGAATACAAAGTGAACAAAGTTATGACAGCAATGGTTAGTTTGGGTGGATTCAGTTAGGAGGGGATTAGCTGAAGTGTGGAAGAGTGGGGTGCGGGACTAAAGGGGGAAGAGAGGTGAGGAATGAAGCTGAAGCAGCATGTATTTCTCCAGATTTCTAGCCCTCTGAAGTATGGTTAATATTTACCTTTGGTAAGAGTTCCTTGAACATGTTGGGGTATGTGCGATTTAAGAGGGCTGTGCAATCGTCAGCCAGCCTCCTACAAGGGCAGTGAAGCACCACAGACTGTATGGATTACTTTCAAAGCAGACTTGGCAGAGTTAATGTAGAATTTAGATACTGCTTGTCAGACTAGTCTCAAACCAACACCACCCTGCTTAATTAGCAGAAACTTCCCACTTTCAGGGCTATTGCTTTGGATATGGGTAGGGAGATGTGGCTTGTCAGTGTTATGCATTGAACTTTGGAAGCAATATCAATACCAATATTTAGTGCATAATTGTGTATCTGGACATTAATGCACTGATTAGTGATAAGTGAATCAAAAGAAAGGTTACCATAAACAATAGGTTGTGTTTCTGTAGCTTGTTCCTCTTCCTTTCTCAGCGACTCTGAGGCATCCAGTTTATCCACCTGGAAATACGAAGGCCCAATAATTAAACCACCACCCCTCTCTATAGAAACATGTTACTTATTTTTCTGGCAGAGACGTGGAAAAGCCTTCGTGTACATTAACCACCCTCAAGAGAAGACCACTGCTTACAAATTCAAGTAGCAACATTGATATTGCTGCAGTCAAGTTTGTCTCAGCATTTTTCCATGAGAAAGCCCCCTGGAAGGATTTACAGGACAGCTGTAAAAAGCTCACACCAGGCTGAAATTTGGCATGCAAGGTCCCAGCCAGGGGCAACCAATTGTGTTTTTTTTAAAATCCTTGACCATATTTAAAATACTGTAAGGAAAGTTCACTGGAGTCATTTTAGTACTCCAGCAGCTTTAGAATACAGAGAGAAAGTTTGTCAATCTAGTGTGAAGACAACATAAGATTGTACCAAGTTGGTGTACACACGCTTGGCACCACACTTCAACAAGTGTGCAGCAACTGGAAGATTATCCGTTCTCATTCACAATAAATAAGAAACCCTTGAACTAGACAAAATGTCTCCAGTCTAGAACTTCTATTTAAGAGAAAATTCTTACAAGGGCACAGAATAGTTATGAATACTTAACAGTATCAGTCAACAGCATCTGACATTTCACTTGAGCATCAAGAAGTTAGTGAAACTAACAGCCCTAGGGGGAAAAGTCAGTCTGTTCACTCATGCAGTTTCTAACTTTGTATAGGGAATGCATAGACTTAAAAAGCAAAGTCAAACTATGGGGCAAGTTCTTCAGAGCCACACTGCACAGAGAGCAGTATCAGAGCATAGGTGCATAAATGCCCAGCTCCCACTGTATTTACACAGGAGGCCAGAGTAAGTCAGCTATGTGGATCAGAGATACATGGGGGACGACGACACCTATCAGTGTTTTCACCCTAATCACATTAGGGCTATTGAAAACTGGTTAGGTGCATGTTAGATCTTAGTGTATTTTTGCTATTAGTTGGCTAGTCTTCTTTCTCTTCCCCCCACCCCCGAATAGAAACTATAGCTTTGTTTTGGGAAGTTGCTTATTTGACTATTCCACACCACTTAGAGGATTCATCTAGCTGCTATACACAGTTATAGTCATAGCTACCACAGAGACAGACTCCAGTGTTCTACATCTTATGATACCGAAGATGTTCTCTATTTGGAGTTGCACTAAGGTAGTGTCATTGTGCCAGCAGTTTCCTCCTTAAGTACTGACAACTCAAAAGGAACACAATCCACAGATACTAAACAGAGCTCTGAGGTCCCTTCCCTAGTTGGTACCCCAGAACTTTGATGTATCTTTGTTTGAACTATGCCAGATGTCCATAAGAGCATTTAAAAAAAAAAGGATTGCCAAACTGAGGACACAAGAACTAGCATTGGTCGTAAACATTCTGAAGCAAGCCGTCCTTCAGTCAGAAAATGAACTACATTATGGAGTCTAATGGTTTTATGAATCCATATATTCACTTGTGACCCCAGTTACCAGGCCACAGTTCATGCACGAAATACAAGTATTGGCATTTGAGAGTTGTCGTATCTTTCGCTCAATCAGGGATGAGTAGCAGAATCTTGTTTCTGAGAAGTTAGACACCGCACTGAAGAAAGTCAATTGTCAAGTTAGAGTCACAAGAGAAAGAATGCCATTAAAAATCTTACTCAAAAAAAATTGCATTCAACATTAAAGTCTGTTTCAAAAATAAAATGGGATTAACTAGACTAGCTGGGAGTATTGAAATGCTGAAGCATAGATCCAGATAGGCTCTGCATAGGATAGTGGAATATTGGAGTAGCAGCAACAGCTAAGCAGAAAGTTTCAGGTTTCCATATATTTGGCTAACCCCTAGCCCAGAATATTCTGTTTGAAGTCTCTAATGTCTGCCTTTTTTATCTGACCTGGTTTAGAGGCCTCTTAAAAAAACACCACACATATGGAACTTAATTATGAACACAAGCTTGTTAAAAGTCTGAAGACAGTGATCCTTATACACCACTTGATTAAGCATCACTGGGTTCAGTGCCCTCTTACACTGCTTTAGTAAAGTAAACTGCATTAAAAAGGCTTTTCCACAAAGACTGCAATAAGCTGCAGAGGAAAAGTAGTAACATGCGTTCAATGTTATTTTGGTGTTATGTGTGCATGAAAAAGAGGCAAGAGTACTGAAGCAAGTAGTGAGATCTGAAGATGATTGCCATACAGGCTCCCCCCAAAAACCACACGCAGCCCACAGCAATGCTTCGTAGCTTCAGGAATAGTGGGATGTAATTGCAATGACTGTTGTACATGCTCAGTTTAATAATGCAGACACTGCAGTTCAATTACCTTTTTTCCACACACACGCTTTCTTACTGCCTCACTTACTAGCTGCTGAAGGACCTTACGTGATGCGTTTTACTCAGGTTAGCCTTGAGTTCCAGTGGTGACCAAGATGGATGTATAAACAGCAGATGGTAGTTTGCACTGATTTAGTCTTCAAGCCCTTTACATAAGCTTGCCTGCCCTTTGCCCAACCACATTTAACACACAAATGTTACACAAATTATGCCAGCATGGCTCATGTTCCAAGGAAAATTGGGAGCGGGTATAGGGTACAGAAAACAGATGGACAGAAGCTTTGGAATCTGCCCGCAGTCTGGGCATAATTGACCAACAATAGCCAAGTGCCAGACAGGCATCAAAAGAGTTCAAGTTTTAGCATTACCACATGTTACAAGCGTTTTTTGGAAAGGTAGCAAGAGGTTGGTTTTTTGTTTTGTTTAAGAAGCTGAAGAGCCCTGAAGGCAGTCTTCTCTTTTGCTCAGCTATGAGGGATGTCATGAGGAGGGGGAGGGTAAAACACAAGACTTGATATAATAGCTTAAGTTTTAAGTTACTGCATCGAAACAGACTAGCACCATAAGAACTGGAAACCTGAAGAAACATGAGGAAAAGTCTCTTCTGAAGCAGCTAGTATCTATTCTGCCTACTGTCAGCACACACATTAGTAAGAATCAATAAATCAGACTGGATCACAGTCCTTATAAATTTGCAAAAATTGCTGCTAAAGAAGGTACATATAACAACTTCCTTGTTAAACTAGAGTCTCTGGCTGGAGCTGGAATTGCTTTAATTACTGCTTCTTGCAGAGAAAGTGGTTATTGTCAATTCCTGCTGTTTGTACAGTATTGGTCAACATTAGTATCTTTAAATTAGTACTTGGACTGTGATCCAACTGATCAGCCTTCTGCCCTTCCTGAAGAGTCTATTAGCCGATTAGTAGCAAGTGTATCTACTTTTGTCCTACAGTTCTAACTATTGTAGTTTTAAACAATTTGCAGAGGCTTTAGTGAGATATTGTTGGGAAAAAAGCAGTAGCAGCAGTGTAGTAAAGGTAGGAAAGAAAAAACTCATGCAGTTTCTTTAGACTTAGTCCTCCAGACTTAAAGATGGAAAAGAATCAACTTTCACCTTTTCCTTTATTGCATCAACCTGCAAAGGAATTCAGAAGTGCAGCTTAGAAAAAAAAATCAAATTCCATATGTAGCATATAATGGTAGAATTAGCAACATAAGAATCAGGGAAGAAACAATTGATAAGATACAAGAAAAAAAGAGTAAACACAAAGGAAACACCAGAAGTATCTGCTTCAGAAAGCCAGCTGTAGTTTGTATTGGTCATTAGATTTTATTGACTAATAAGTCAAACTATGAATACAATAAGGTAAATCCTTTTGCAGCATTTATACTCGAGGTTTAATATATATGCACTAAAGTTCTAATTCAAGACTAGAGTGCACACACTCAAAGGTAACGTTATATTAGTTGGGACTGATGTCAAAGTATCCCATGATCACCAATAGGATACACACTTGAAAGTTTTCTAAAGCACTAACACCAGTTGCTTTCAACCAAAAATTTCTCTGCACTAGTTTGACTCTGCAACAAGTGGCTCTAAAACTGCCATAAAAAAAAACAAAACAAAAAAACCACCACACACCCTTTGAACATCAACAGGCAAATCCTCCCTCTGTGCAACCAAATGTGCATTACTTGTTTTATCACTCAAAATAAGGTTACCTAGTAGCCCCTAGCTGTAGAAGCTTTATCATAAAAATTAGAGAATCCAAAGAATAAGTTGTATCGAAAGTGATTGACAGAAAATGCTCAAAGTCAGTGTAGCTGAAGTTGTCCAAGAAAAAAAGTCTGGTGACACTGGAATTGAAAACACTATTAAAAACCAACAGGTGCTACAGTTAAATAGCTTGTGGCTTTTTCCTGGAGGTTTACACATACATAAAGCATACCCACAACGGAAAGTTTAAAGCGCCAGAGGAAAAAAATTCCTCTATAGTCTGTCAGATTTATCTGGACAGTCTTGCTAGAAGGAAAGCATCCTAAAAATAAAGGAGTTTCTTCAAACAAAAAGAGCAAGCAAGAGTGAAAAGAGGCTAGTTAAAACTAGAGTTGTGTGTCTTATGTCCTTGAACATATGTTCAAGTAGTCTGCTTCATAACACTTACATTTCAGAGATTCCACCCCAAAATGAATCTAGATTGAGAGGATTACAATTAGTCATATTTCAATTCACTGTATCCGTTGACTATTCAAATAATTACTGAGCTATGCCAAACACTAAGTTTTTCCACTTAAGAGCATGGCAGACATGTAGATTTAAGAGTATTTATAAAACATCTGTTCCAATATTCCTGTCCACTAAACAAAAGGTTATCTGGGAGTGCTAACCCATAATGCATGGGTAGTTTCCAGACTTCTCTATTGGGGGGGGGGGGGGGGGGACAGTTCTTTGACAAGGAGAAAATTTTGGCACTAGAATCACATTATCTATGGGTTCAGCAGAGAACTATTACAGATGCAGGTTCTTCTAACTAGTAGCTAGGGAACTAAATCTGTGGGTGTTTCATTTTTTCCTAGCAGGTATCACTTAAAAGTGAAGCCTTTCTCCCCCGATGAACTGAAAATAAGAGCGAACATAAAAGTCAAGGCAGACATTTGACAAAGCCAATATCAAGATTAGTGGCAGGTGAAAGTCTCAACCAACAGAAATAGCTTTTACCTTGGTCAAGTACTCCTTCATGACCTGAATAAAATAGGGCATGGCAAAGTCCATGATGTTGTGCCTCCATGCAGTTTCCAAGACAACATCTGGCCTTAGAAGGTCATAACAGGTGAACAGACAAGCTCCAAAACATTCTCTCTTTTCTTCCTGCAAGAACCACTGCAGCAATTCTTCTGCTAACTCTGTATCTTTGGATTCTGAAGCATATTGCATTGCATCCTACAGAAGAACAAAGAACAAAACCTCTCATTAAAAGAGCCACATGGAGCAGGAACTGTGCTAGGCATACCAAGTTTGGTCAAAGCAGTAATGAGCCATTCCAAAAAAGCTATCTTGGGGATTTAGGCTTCCAAGATGCATAAAAACAGCTTTTCAAGTACATTATAGCAATACTATCAAAGGGGGTAGGATCACGGATACTAGTATTAAAGCCATGTGAACCTAGGTCTGCATAGCTTTAATGTTCTATATTCCAGTCTGTTACCTTGTATAGTCTGTCTTTCTTGCAAAGTTCTACACTCTGTTTCCAGCGATTGTTGCCTTTAAAGAGATATGCAGCAATTCTTCTGAACTCAATCAGCTCGTGCTTCTCCAAACGCTGAGCAAGGGAGATGTTGTCAAAGTTGTCATAGGCATCTATAGATGTCCTAAGAGCCTGAATTGGAATAGAATGGAGTCAAACCTCAGTGCTCCTGTTCCAGAAAGGGTCAACCAGTATACATTTTAGATACCACTTGAGCTGTTTGCAGAGTTCCTTTGTTCAAACTTTTGAGTCTATTTTCAGATCTTAAGTAATCCTGCAGTTTGTTACTGCAGATAATGGATGCATAGTTATACCAATTAGCTATCTCTACCAATTAGCATGCACAAAAGAAAGGTGTTTTAAACAAGGGCAATTTTTTTTTTTTTTTTTTTTTTTTTTTTAAAAGCCTACCTGATAGTCTTCTTCTATAATGAAGAGATTATTCAGAGACTCATTCACTGATTTGTTGTTGTGGTTTTGAACTGAGCGCAAGTAGGGTTTAACAAGTGGAAGCTGTTTAGCCTTTAAGAGAAGAAGTTTTGACATGAGAATCCTGAATATAACAATATAGTACACCATAAGCTTACAGATGTCCGTTGCAGATACATTCACTGTCATTTACTCAACTGGAGTTGTAAACCTTTAGATGTAGCCAAATGCTTCATCTCCACTTGTAAAGTCTTTCATAATTATAGGAAAATAAAAACCAGTTACCTTACTGAAGAAGTTTACAGCACGAGTATGATCCAGCCGGGGAGACAGCACCATCAACAGATCATTGAGCAACAGGGGTTTAAATTCCAAATAAAACTGGATTGCTTTATAATACAGCTCCACATTGGCCACCTAGAGACAGCACAGACGATCATTTAATAGATCTTTTACATACTTGTTTCATGGTGTTTATGTATTTCTGCATGGATTTTTCTGGTTCATTACCTCTAATGAAAATAAGACCCTTAAGTTACCTGAAGCATGTCTGCCAGCATTAAGAAATTTTGCTTTAGAGATTTCAGATTTGCTCAGTTTATTTTGTGGTATTTGATTAAATATAAACCTTCAAAGGATAATCCAATCATTTGTGGCATTGTAAGTCTACTTGGTATTTTACCATATATCCAGGATCCCTGCCATAAGCTTAAGATAGTGACGTAGAGGAGAAAAACATTATGCTGAAACTAGTACCAGTTTAAGCTAGGATAGCTTCTAATCAGGAGGCCATTTGCTAGAATACAAATCAAACATGCAGAACAGTGTTGCCTTTAAAGAGGCATTTCTCACATCAGATCAGGCAGTACCTTAGTGATGATATCTTTGAACTGTCCTTCTTTCCATGCATCTGTTGGGTGATTCATCATTGTGATGATGGCATTATCATACTCTTCATATTTATCATACAAGAACACCAGCTCTGCCCAAAGATGGGCTTGTTCTGCAGCTCTTAGCACCTATACACAGAATGTAAGTGTTTAAATACAAGTTTAATAGAGCAAAAAAAAATTAAGGCCATAAGGGGCCATTATGATAATCTAATCTAATCTGACCTCCTGCATAACACAGGTTAGTGGTTTTCAACCAGTGGTTGGTCATCAATAGCTTTCAGCACTCTTTCAGCTTTGAAATCCATCAGTTAACTCCAGAGCACTGATTTACTTTTATCTTGGTATTTTGTTAGTGTTGAAGCTTAATAGATCAGGTGGTTTTATTAAGTGTGAAAAATCTTGTAATTTCATTAAAATTTAGTTTATGCAACAAACTGTTCTACATGCTATCCAGAACGGTTTAAAAATACACCTCACATAGGTTGAGACTGTTACCTTGGGAATGTTGACTCTGGACCAGAATAGTTCCAAGTGCTCCCTCATCTTCTGGGGTTTGAATTTGGAGTAGAGAATTGCTAGCTCTGTAAACATTCCCATGTGGGCACGCTCAAGTCCCAGTGCTGCTTCCAACATAGTTATCAGCTCTTCAAAGTATCCACGATCCTTAAGAGACAGGTACAGTTAAAGACCAGCTGTACCAAGAAGTCAGGTACTAAATGGATAAGAGACAGCATGCCAAGTTTGAAGCAAAGGTGATCCTGTAACACCGAGTTACAGTAGCATCTGTGCAGGCATATTTTGGTTGATGCTTTCAGTAGCCTCAGAATTAGGAGTATCTAGTACATGTCCTCATCATTACCTGGTAATAGTTGATGAGCTCTTCCAATTCATCTGCATGCACTACGATATGAAGTCCACACATCTGGGCTAGACGGAACTCTTTCCCATCAACACATGCAAAGCAAACCTGAAATTCAGGTGATAACAATTAAGTTTTGTCCAGTTTATGAAAAAGCACAGCTCTATCCAATTGTATACCGAAGAATCCTGTCAACATAGGTATATTAGGATTTAAGAAACACTGTTGGTAAGATTAAATATAATCTCCGAGGCAACCTCTTTTGATATTTTACTGAGCTGAACTCGTAAGACAGGGTAATTTACCTCTTTCCATGTTCGAGTGCTGTTTGCTTTCCGAGCACCGTCAACAGCTGCTTGGTATTCACCTAGGTGAACCAATGTGGATGCCAAACGGCCAAAATTTGACACGTTGTTATACAATAGCTTAGCAGCATCATACATCTTCTCATCATAGCAGCGATCACCAACCTAAGATTAAGTTGGAACATTAGTCTTCAAGACTAGCCACAAGAACTTAATAGAATTTTATAGTGAAACTGATTTTAAAGGATTTCTAAAATTAGATCCATTCTGAAGTCTCAGGAAGCTCTAGCCACTAGCTAGTATGTCTAAAGCTATTAGACAAAAGTGAACTCTGCCTCAAGTTTTTTGTATTTTATTAGACTTCTTGAAGAACTACATTACATTAAACCCAATAAATTCTTGGCAGGCCAAAGCTTGGCATTCTTACTGGCTGAACCCCAAAATCCTATTACTATGACAGCTAGGGAACCAAGAGCAGAAACTCACTTGCTGTATATGAGCATTATTAGGTCCATTTATGAATTCTTCCAGCTCAGCTAGACGATTTGTTTTAGCAAGAGCAAAAATGAGTTCAGTCTCCACATAGGACTCTCGTGCTTTTTTGCGTGCCATCTGTAGGTATTTCACCAGCTCTTCCCAGTTCCCTAGGTGAAGCAACTTCACATTAACAATGGTAACTTTTCATGATTGAATCACCTATAGTTTGAGAGTGAACAGGACTAGAAGTTTGCTCTGTTAAGTTAGTTTTACAATGATAATTTCTGTAGGTAGCAAACATTACTTTAGCCAGGACCAAGGCAAGAGAGTTTGCCATTATGAGTGGCCAGCCTCTCATGCTAGAGACTATAATGATCTGAGTTAATTGTTGCCCCTTTACTACAGGAAACATTTAAAGCTCTATCAGTTAACTTGCATTTTACTTTACTGTCATTAGAGTTGTTAAAAAGCGTTCTCACTACGTGGAATTCAGAAGCCTAGTGAAAATTTAACTCTGCAGCTAGAACAGCTGACCAAGAGAGGGCAGCAAGAACTACAGAGGAGCTAGCAGTGATATATATTCATTTGATCAACCATATTTGAGGAATGCTGTCAACCTGAGTTTTGACCTTTGATCATTTTAGTATTATGAGATACAAGATCGAACATTTTCTAGTTCAGCAGAATTTAGTGCTACCCGTAACACTAGCAGGTAAGAGTTTCAGATTGTAGCATCAGCTGTTGTAGTCATTTAAATGACATGCTTTGGTTAAACTTCAGATATCCGAACGTACCAGAACAGCACAGAAGATTCAGTTAAACAAAAACTGAAAATCCTACCGCTAGCATTGGCAGCTTGAACAACTTCCATGTAGGAGGAAGGATCATCTGCTTTAATGTAGGAGTCAATTGCTTCTTTTACCATCCCTTTCTGAAGCTGGGCTTTAGCAAGCTGACTCCACACAGCAGGCTCATTGCAGCGTTCAGCAAATTCATAGGCACGATCCAGGTTTCCAATGTGTTCAATCAATACCTGAGGAAATGGTAGCATGTCAGTCACCATCAGTACAGAAAAAAACACACATTAGTCTTAAGTTTCCAGAGAACTAATGAGTTGCACTCAACCCATTAGTTCTGTTTTCTTCTTTAGACCAGGAAGTAATCAAGATTTGTTTTTGGTTCTTTGAGAGCCAGTCTTGCTAATGCTCAGCATGACTCTTCCAAGAACTGCTTACTTCTCTTCCACTTTCTGCAAGAAAGTCTGAAGGGGCAAGCCTAAGAATGCTTAAGTAGAATATGGTTAAAGTCTAAACTCAGCTGTGTAGCTTTTACTTCAAACACTCAAGGTTTGTATAATCAAAATAGAGGCAAAATTTCAGCAGTTGAGAGAGAAACTAGATAAGCCAGGAAGCAGACTGTCCTGTCATCTTTGGAAGGAGATGCTACTGCTGGTAGTCCACTTTAAAAAAAAAAAAAAAAGCACACATCAGCAGAGCCAGGAGCACACTCTGCTATTCAGGCTTTTATGCTGTCTCAAAAGCTTAAAGATTTCCTAATTGTAGAATCAGACTAGAATTTATGATACCTGCACAGCTGAGGTGTTGACATCAAATTTCCTGAAGATGGCAAAAGCCTCCTCAAAAAGCTCATTACTGATAGCAATGTTAGCAATATCTGGAGCATCATAATTATCCAGACGGTTGATATATTCCATGACACGAGTACGGTCAGCTTTAATAGCTGTGAGAATAAGGAGGTTTTGCAGGTTCCTAGTAAGAAACAGACAAAGCAATTAGTGAGTGCTGAGTCAGTTACTTCAGATTAAAAATCACTGGCTATTGTTAGAGGTGAATACTGTATGAAACTCAAATCCAAGGCCCTCATCCTAAACTCTCATCCCCAAACCAAAGAGTGAACTTTAGCAGCTACCCAAAATTATGTTTACTCCCCAAAGCAGCTGGAATTTTTACTGCAGCAAGCCTTAGCCCAGAGCTAGACCGCTTCAGTGAAGTCTGTTGTAGCTGCCTATATATGGTTTAGAACTTTTTACCCACCTGTGTTCACTGAACACAGAGTTATCAAGAACTATTTTCTCCAGCAGTTCAATGAGCTCATTGGGAAGATCAGCAGTCATGAAAGCTTTTACAGTAACGGACACTTCTTCAGGGTCCTGCGTCTCAGACAGTGCAGTCTGCACAACCTAGAGACAGAAGAGTCAAGCCATGGATAAGCTATAGTCAGCAAGTTGCAAATACTTCACCTTCAATTATAGCTAGTTCTGTCATTATGTTAAAAGTAATAGGAAGTTTGAGGGAGACTATACCTGGTCAATAAGTGGTCTTCTGTAAGGATTGCTTTCCAGCAGTACACTCCCCCACAATTCAGGATCCTTACGGCGAACTAAGTAACGTGAGAGGCTCTTGAAGAGGGAGTTTTCATTGCATACCTAAGTGACAAAAAGGTAGATAAGTGAAGTCATCTGAAATTACTTAAAGCAAATCTGTACAGATTCACAGAAATGTGAGGATGGAAGGGACCTCAAGAGATCATCTAGTCCAGCCCCCTGTGCTAAGCCAGGGTGAAACATACCAAGGAGACACTGATTTTTCTAAATCTCCAAATCTTGGGACTGGGAAGACAAACAAGTTAACTTCTAATTATGTGGTGTGAATTTGACAGTAAGTAAAGCTCATTTCAAGATTTATATCAGAAATTGGAGGAGGACTTTCCACAACACAGTCACTGTGGAAATTCAAAGTAATCTCACTGCTTTCAAATTTGGACCAGATCCTTGGAAGAGGAGTTTCATTTAGAAGAAAGAGTAATCTAACAGGGACATGCCTTTTAAAAAAAAGTCATGGTGCTATACTTATGCCAGTTAATTCCCACTTTTAACTTCTGCTGCAAAAGCAGCTGTTTGTTGCAGTACTGCATAAATCTCTTCCCCAAGATCAAATAGTTTTTTTTTTTTTTTAATTTGTGGGTGATTCCACCCCATTTTCCCTGAACTCACTGGATATACGCACATTAATAAGCTCCAAGTCACACTGCCCACGCTCATAAGCCACACATGCCAAATGAGGGTCTCTCTTCTCACAGTACTTCCCCACAACACGACTGTCATAGTAGGGATTCTCACGCAGAAATCTTTCTGGGTTGTTGTTGCTGTCTATGTAGATTTTGGCCAGTGCATTATGAGTAGCAGGTTCCTCACAACCCTCATGAATTCTTGCTTCTAACCATGGAAGGAGCAGTTTTAGCCTAGAACAAATATATTAGTTTTATTAACAAGCCTGCAGGATCTACCCAACCCGGAGACCTCCCCAGTTTCTTCCTGAAGGCATTACTCATCCTCCTACCATTGTGTGTATTTCTCTCTCAAAATTTCTTTATTGAAAGCTATCAAGTTAGTTGAATGCCAAAAACCAAAAGCCACCTCCATTAAGTCTTAGTTGCAATGCCATCAAAGCATCCAGATGCACCTCAAGAGTCTACAATTAAAGCTCTATTCTTTTCCATTAGCGCCCCCCCCCCCAGTGTTCCATACAGGACACTACTGGAAACTAAGGGAGAAACTTGTCACAAGGCTATAAATTTGTCTTTTATCATTTAAATCACTGTAATAAAACCATAGCCTAATGAAGGTCTACACCCTTTTTCCTTTACAGACAGACCCTAAGCTTTAACCACAAACTAACAATCAGAAATTACTAAAGTTAGAAACATTAGCTCTAATCAGAAGCATGTACAGAGATGGTTATTTGTGGAGTGGGATACCTGTTTCTTTTTTCTACTTCTGCAACAAGCTCATCAGTGGAGAATTGACCTCTCACAACAAGGATCAAGTTCTTTATCACATCTTCAGAACAATCCACATCAAGCAGTCCCCCAATGACAACAGGCAGACGGCTTGGATTCACCTAGGGCAACAAGAACACTTTACTAAAGTGACAAATTGGAGTACCAACCATGGAGTGATTGTATGTTCCTTCCCTGAGAATCCATTTGCATGTATGAGAATTGCTAGAATATTGTTCAACTTCAAGTGGGCCTGCTTCTTTTCCCTACCTGGGCTCACACAAGCTCCTGAAGACCATGACTGGTTGAGGCAGATACTATGGATTTCTCAATCATGTGAAGATTGACAAGAACTTACACCTTCCTCAGACTTCAGCAACAAGGATAAATAGGTGAACTATAATGTGCTATTCTCATTCTTATGGGGAAAGAAAAGGTGTTTTAGGCCATTGTGGCATTCCCCTCAAACGCAGCAGCTGTACTAGCTTTCATGGAGAGGGAATCGTTTGTTGTACAAACAGAAGGAATAAATAATGAAGAATCAAGTAAAAATGTTTTGGAGGTTGAACCCTCCTTCCCAGAAAAGGGTCTGTTTTCACTAATAAGGTGGCCAGAAGCAGAACCAATCACTTAGGAGAAGGACCACTTGTGTTCTGAAAATTATATAGCTATTTGTTGAGAGCACAAAGAAAGTTACATGGTTAACATCCTCTCCAAGATGGATAGCAAGCTTCCAAGTTGATTTGTTTGAAGTGATTTAGATTATGAATTGTGTGGTATTGGTATCGCATGCATTGGTAGCCATGACCATCCTTGTGAAAAGAAAGTGGATGAGACCATATTAAGCCATTTGGACAGAAGGCTTTTAAGTCCCCCTGGACATCTGACTCTCACCTTCTGTACGTAAATCTCAATATATTTTTGGAGGTTATTTCTATACAGGTACAGCACAAGGTCATGGACAAAGTCAAAGCGATCACATACAATGATCAGTGGTAACTGGTCAGTCAGTTTTGCTTCCTGCAAAGGAAAAAAAAAAGCAGAAATATGAATTACTACTTAAAAACTGGAGAAAGTTGATAAATGAGGCAAGTTTGAGGAGACCAGTCTGATCAGAGATAGTTTACTGTTTTTAAATCTCAGCTGTTTTGGTTTCCTAAACTAATTTACCTGACAGCATGTTACTGTTCCCACTTCTTTGAAGCCATACACACAGTGAATTGTCAAGGTTTACACCTGTTTATAATACCTAGAGCAAAAAACCATCTGAAATGTCAGTCACTGGTCTTTGGCACACCCACATCTACAAAAAACAATTTTACAACACAGGACAACGAGTATTACAAACCTAAGCTATACTTCAGCATTTGTGAACTGCCACTGGTGTTCAGTGTGCAGGATTAACACTCTGGGATCGCAACAGGAATCTAACAAAACCATTTTAAGGATGATGTGGTCTCAGTCATGTGTGAGATGACCAGATATGCATGATTTGAGCTAGTTTCTCACCTCACACCTTAATCTGAAGCATTTCTAGTATCCCCAAGGAACCCACTGTTTCTGAATTTAACTAGGATACCCATGCAGGGTCACATCTATCTTAAGAACCTACCAAACTACTGCACTGTTGAATCACTGACTTGTGACTGCAGAGGTCAAAAAAATCAGAGCGTGCATCAGTAGTCTGCATGTCCAAAGACCTTTGGGAATGAATGCCCCAAAATCTGGCAAAAGGCAACATGTCTAAATAAGCTAAAGTGCAGCCAAATACTGTACATTTAGAGTACCCTGAAGAATCAACCTTGTCAGACCCAGCTACTGAAAGCTGTTTAACATGCACATCCCAGAATGTAATTCTACATACAAATTGACACTGAAGGAGTTAGACTGGGAGACCTAATCCGGGGGATTTACCTGGTACATGTCCTGCACATTCCACAGACACAAGGAACAGCACAAAAAACAACAGCTTCCATCAGGAATTTGTTGACAGTAACCATTCATTGAGGATAATTTGTTGTAAACAGAAAGACCTGCTGAGTTATACACACAAAAAATCTTCCCCCAATAGCAGCAACTTTTTTCCTTAGAGTTTATTTTCTGGGACATTAAAACAAAGTTTTCTACGTGACAGATGAGAGAAGTGTTAAACAGCAATAGGTGTATTATGCTATTTAACAGATTTTGCTGTCACACACCATGAAATGGCTATACAACCAGGACAAAGCATGAAGGCAGGAAATGTTCCCAGATAAAGGCTGATTCTCTGGCAAGTGTGTTTAGAAACAACCTTAGTAGTTGTATTGACTGACATGGCCATAGACAGTGTAACAATGCCAACTGGCTACTGATTTTCAACTTCATACATGGTATCTTTCCAGCCTCAAACCTGAAGATCTGACATCAGTAGAGCATGTTATGGATACCACTAATTCTCTAATAGTTATTTTCACAGAACAGCTATCCTGTAGTAGTAAAACTGAAGTGGGGTTTGAGATTACAGCATTTATTAGTGTGGGAAAAAGAAAAAAAAAAAAAAGACTTAACAGGTGACTTCTAGAACTTTTTCCATTCATAGCTCACGTAATTAAATCCAACTGGCATCATATGTTCCAGTTATGACTGTTTGTTTATTCAATGGTGTCCAACTCTAAGATGCTAGGGAACAGATTGGCTCAGCAGTATCCTCCAATACAGGTAATTTCTGCTGACTTACGGATGCACATGTGGCCTGAGGAACGGCATTCATCTTTCCTATATTCCAGACAGTCTCCATATTAGAAACTGCTTAAAGAGATTAAGAACTGTTTTGGACTTTCATAGGTCTATGTGCAATCCAGACCGCCTGTTCTCAAGACATCCACTCCCACTAGGGTACACCACTAAGTAGTGATAAGTAACAAGCAATCCTGCTGCAAAATAGAAAATACTGCAATGCTAGTCAACTCTTTACCTTGAGGAAGTTTTTAACACGTTCTGGATCATAGCAATTGCTTTCTCTGCAGATTCTTTCCACTTCTTTAATTTGCCCTGTCTTGCATGCAGCTTGGATATATTTGAAGTGCACATCTGGGTCCTGGCTGAAGTTTACAATTGAGCCCAAGAAATAAAATAGACCTTAAGGGAAACAAAGACTCAATATGAATAGTCTTCATACCAAATAAAAAATCAAGTTGATTATGTGACAGCTTGCACAAAGGACTTCTCATAAGTCTCAGACTGCAGCAAAGTAGCCATAGGATGCCTAAGACATATTTGAACTGGAGAAACTAAACAGGGGAACACCACACAGAAGTGGAATTGTAGCTGACGTGCAGTACTGTAATCTCTTCAGTGACAGAGAAAGCATGCACAGAAGATAGTTTAAGCTCCATGTCTTTGGAGCAATGCAAGCAATAGCAAAGTCACAAATCATCCCTCTCCCTCTGCATATGTTATACAAGTCCATCTGCTCTGGGCAAGTAACTGAAGATTTATAGTCCAGTCTGGCTAGGTAAACTCACTCCTTCCTTCATTTTGGGCAGTCAGTGGTCCTGTACAATCAAGCTGTAGCTGAATCATGGTGCAAGCAGGCCAACTGAAACTGCCATTCACTTCCATTTCTAATTTCCCCATATGGTTGAGAGGATAGAATACATGGCACACTTTGGAAAAGTATTCAGCAGCTCTGCTTCTAAGATGCTCCCTGGTAGGTACACATAAATAAGTGTGCAGCATTCAGCTAGCTCAGTTTTCCATGTATCTAATCTCTCTTGCACAAAGTTTGATCCTGCTATGCCAACTGTTAACACTCCTTACTTCACTGCCCACAAATGCAGAGCGGTGATAGCTTGCTACAGGCCACACAAAAATAGGATTAAGGTCAAGTAATTACATGTGTAAAGCAACTGCCATGTCAGAGAAGCATTCCTGAACAATCACTTTCCTGAAGTCTCACTGAAATAAATGGCCAAAAGGCTAATGCTTGATAGTGAGTTTTTGACAATGCTGTTTAGCTACAGGCTTTTTATACAGAAAGCAGCTTTGAAAGGGGACCCTGTTCACCTATAACAAAGGCAAGATGTTCCCTTATACAAAAAGTTGGAAAGAAAAGCTTTCCAAGGGCTATTGTCTCCATCTATTCCTATCCGAACTCCAGATCCCATTGTCCATTGGCATGTTGGCCTGTTCAAAATCTGCAGTACCACTTAAGCAATTTAGGCTATCTTTTTTCCTGTACAGATGCTGAAAGTAGATAGAGTTCAGTAAGAAAGGACTGACAAATGAATGGGGAATGGCTGAACTAGCCAACAAGAGGGTGGGTGTAGAGGAGATACAAGTATACAGAACTAAGCTCTAAATATGAGTAGCCACCAGCAGAGTTTAGAAAAGCATAAAAAAAGTGAGAAGTAGCTGCCAGCTTTCTTAAGTATACAAGTTTCTGATGCAGACACACGTTGCCCTTTTCCCCCATGGAGATCCTTTTATCAGTCTGTTCTAAAAGGCCTCCACCAAGAATCTACTAAACACTTAATAGTTTACCCAAGAGTTTCCTGGCAGGAGTGCAATTGGACAGTGAAGTAGTCAAAATGGTAGGATTTAGACCAACTTCTCAAACTGTTGCTTTTGGAGGGTCAGACAAGCCCTATAAAGTGAAACTTCCTAATATCTATCAGGTTGTCAAATGGACTCAGCACTCCTATGCACACTAGCATACAGACTATTACATCTGCAATAGATTATGTTTAAGAAAGTGAAGTAATGCTAAACAAAGTATTCCTATTGCATCTTACCTTCAAAGCTCTTAAAAGACTCAAACAGCTCAATAAGTGACTGTGTTGACAGCTGTTCATGATATTTTGAAGCTACCTGAACACAAATCTGCAGGTTTTGACGAATGTTAGCAGAAAGCATGGCACGCAGACACTCCAGAGAGTCTTCTACTGATAGGGAGCCAAAATAATTCACCAGCCACTAGAGAGATAGGAAGATCATTACAAAAGATTCTCCATATAAAAATGTTAAGCACCAATTTTAAAGCTGCATAAATATTGTAATTTGAAAGATACACTGCTTGAAGTGTGATAATTTTAAGATCCTGGAAGGTAAGCTAGCCAAACCTCTACAAGATTTTGGATTCTGTACCTCAGGGTTGAGAAGATGAGTGTGAACTACTGCACGCTTGATATCATACAAGTCAGTGAAGTGTTCTAATGCTCTCTGCAGCAGGCCAGCTTTCTCACACAGCTGTGCAATGTGAGCCCGGTCATAGTGAGTAAACATCTGGTTTCCCAAGATAGCATCTGCAACCTATAAAGGGACAGTTGGAACAAGACTGGGTTTATTCTAGTTCTGGAGTTTGTACATTAGATTCTGCATACGACTCATCAGGAGAACTACAATAAATTATTACTAACCCAAATCAGAATGAAATCTTGAACTACAGAAGATCCCATGACTATTTTAAAGAGGTCACTTAAGATACTAGAATTAGAGCCAGGGTTAATGGTAGGTTCCTAGGCATGAACTTTGGAGCCAGACCCAGATTTTTTTTTTGGGGGGGGGGGGGGAGGGGGAAATGGGGTGGAGAGGACAAAGGGTTGTTGGCTTAACTTTATATTTAATATTATGGCACAGTATAAACAAGGAAGTTGTTAGACCTGAAATATGTAGATCCTAGCTTAATATCTGACTGGGAACAAAAACCGCTTTTGAAATAATTAGTTCTTGGCAAAGTTATACTCATTTTTATTGACTTTAAGGTGTATCTAGTCAGATATTAAGCTAAACTACTATAATATCTTCTAAAATTTTTCATACCTATGCTGATGGAAGTTTGGTTACAAGATACAAAAACCTGATCAACTGTCAGTTTGAGGACATCTATAAGACATACCTGAGGTGCATGCATGAGATTCATCTCAAGTAAACGTGTTTGCAGGGGACCCTCAGAAGGGCGGTTATTCTTCAATGCATCCAGCAAGAAGGCAGTACACTGCTGAATTAGGTTGTACTCCATAAACACATCCACTATCTGCAAAAAAAAGAAGTGTACTATTTTGGAACTGCAGTACTAGTTTCAGTGAAAAGGTTCCATTTCGAGACGTTAACAAGTTTACTTTTAAATATGAAAGTTTAGATGCAGTCACAAGATCTAGTTTGATTTTACTAGCATTATCCCAGTCCGTCAATGAGAGCACTTGTTTCGTGTTCTTGTAATAGTAGGATTGCCTCCTCATGAGGATGAGGAAGTTCAATTAACAGGTTATGCTTGAAACCTCACAAGGCAGAGCCAAGTACCTGAGCTATCACTTCCTTGGAAACACTGCTGAAACAAGCTTAGCTTACCAATTTAAATTGCTTTTCAGTGTTAGAAAAAATTAATTTTGAAAAGCCACATCTTCAGGAGACAATTTAATACCCTTTCTCCACTGGCAGCTTTAAGTGGTAGGCATGAATCCCAACTCATTTGCTTAACAGTCTTAAGATTTGCAAGATATTTAAAGTTATTACTTGTGTGATATCTGCAAGAGGTTCTTCATCCTGAACTAGCATTTGAGCAAACTGCTGTCCTTGGTCAGGGCTGATTCGCATTACATTCCTCAGCAGGAAAATCCAATCTGGAGTATACCCAACCTGTAAGAGTAGCCATAATAAAAAGTGTTAGTGCTTCAAGAGAAGCTAAATAAGTCTCAACAGATACAGAGCCAAGGAGCAGCTACATGAAAGCATCAGGAATCAGTTCTTGTACATGAAGAATCTGCGCTCATTTGGGTATCTGTGTGGGTAAATGGGTAGACAAGCATAGAGCTGTTGCCCAAGATGAGTCAGTGGCTCAGTCAAGATTTTAACTCAGGAGTATCACACACCCCCTTTAAGTAGTATGCCAAAGTGCAAGTTTTTAAATTAATTAAAAGGATGGTCTTGAATGCAATATTCATATTTAGCTAAATGTTCTAGAAAAATAGGTATCCTATGAGATTAACACATTTGTGCCACTATGATACAATTGTAAAAAAAAAAAAAAGCTATGTGACTAACAAAACAAAAAAGTTCTAAAATATGCTAAAAGTAGTCTCTTAAATCCAAAGTACTTCCCCTTAATTTATGCTCCTGAATTCAGTAAGGTTTACAATTTCAAATGCAAATGTTATCTATATGTAGTTAGCACAGCCTCACCTTCTTAGCATACAGAACAATCTTCTGGACTTGTCCTGTTTCAGCAAAACATTGAATGACCTTGTTAGGAACATTAGCTCTTAGATAGACACTAAGTGCCAGGGTAGGGTCCACAGACTTCACTAGATCTCCTAATTCCTCTGAACACTCCAACTGTTTAGAAAGAATATAGTTAAGAACAACTCATTTTAATAAATATAGACTGGATGAAGGTAGATTACATATTCTAGGTTTAAAGAGTATTCATGGTACAGTGCTGGGATTACATACACACACCAGGTTGAGAAGATGTCAAAGTATTTTCCAGTAACTGTGGACTTAACAGTCTAAATCGCTTTATGAAAGATGCATCCTAGCTTGTCATTGTTCATGGGCCAAAGTTATTACGAGATTTAGCTTTACAAAAATATTTCAGGTTGTACCCTACATCTGTGGTGGCAGCAATACAAAGGGCTACATTCCTTAAATCTCAAACTATGATAAGATTAAGGGACACTTGCGTATCCTTGTTTTATTTCTTCAGTGTAAATTGGATCATTTTTCAGTTTGCCTTTGTTTGGATTTTATTCCCTCTATCCTCCAGGTTTGGTTAACAGCACCTTGTGAGATTTACATAAAAATCCCAGTTGATAGAGTCAGACTAGAGACCAACTGGCAATGATCCACTATGTCTGCATTAAAATTCTTGTTCTGATTCTTCTAAATTGGGGCAAGAGTATACTTGTTCAGCATTGTGAGAAGGACTGGCTTACATCATTTGTAATGTCATCTCCCTCCAGCTAATTAAGGAGTGGCTCAAAAAAAAAAGTGTCCCTGCCCACAGCATGGGATGAGTCACAGTAAGCATGACAAGGGACTTGAATAAAAAAGGTTTCTTCAGAAATAGGGAAGACTGAAATCTCTGAAGGGACACTCCTAACACACACTCCTGCCTTGACTTAGCACAGTGTCTTGGGAAGTTAACACAGTTGTCAGTGCATCAGTCAGTGGGTAGTAGATTAATGTAAAAGCATCATGGAGATGTATGTTACACTGAAGCACTTGCTAGGTCTATATTCAAGGGGAAAACAAAAAAACCCACTTGATTCCACTACAAGACATCTATCCCACAAAGATGACAATGCACATAAGTCACATTACTGATTTTTGTACAGGATATAGGTCTTAGTCCTTGCAGTGCCCATGACATGGCTGCTACTAGTAGAGATTACCCAAAATTATATTAAAAAAACGACATGCATTGCAGCTTTACCTTATCCTCTTTTAACCATTTCTCCAGAAGCTGTTTGCGTCCCTGCTGAAGCACTGGCCTGCAGAGTTCCAAGGATTCATATTTGTTCAGCTGACCTTGGTCTAGTAGAATTCCAAAGTACTGGAGTAAGGGAGAAGTCTGACCTGGCTGTGCTTGAACACTCTGGAACCGGCGTATGGTGTCTGGAGTACGCAGGATTCCCTTAAAAAAAGGTTAGAGGATGCATTTTATTCACCAGCTCCATTACTGAAAACTAATTTTAAAAAAGTCACTCAGGACTGTATGTTGTCTGATCAGACAATTCTTTGCATATGTAGGAACTATTTCTTCACCTACTCTGGTTAGCAGCTACACTAACGAGTGCCACTTAACTCTTCAGTTGTGACCCTGTGTATGCTCTGGTACCAGCCCAGCACTGGTATAAAATACGTTAGCGTTAAAGTTTCAACCTTAGTTTGCGACAGTTTTGTACACATCCCTTTATTGTCCTGATAACGGACAGTAAGAAACCCAAATTCTAGAAGCAATGCAGCTGTTCTGTATGCAGGGCAGGCACAACTGGGCTTCAAAGGAATGATTAACACCATGGGAGAGGTAGTTCAAACAGCTACTGCCATGAGGGGAACATAAGAATGGCCATACTGGGTCAGACCAAAAGTCCATCCAGCTCAGTATCCTGTCTGCTGACAGTGGCCAATGCCAGGTGCCCCAGAGGGAGTGAACCTAAACAGGTAATGATCAAGTGATTTCTTTCCTGCCATCCATCTCCACCCTCTAACAGAGACTAGGGACACCATTCCTTACCCACCCTGGCTAATAGCCATTAACAGACTTAACCTCCATGAATTTATCCAGTTCTCTTTTAAACCCTGTTATAGTCCTAGCCTTCACATCCTTTGACTTTTCAGATTTCACGTGGACTCTGGATATTCTCTTCTGCTGCTGGTTTTCTCCCTTATCCCATCTCTTACCACCGTAAAGGTTCAGATGCCCAAGCTCAATCTCATTTTACACCCAGGCTTTTACTCCCATAATCCTTTTCTTTAAGCCCCACTAGTGCCCCTCTCATCCTGCAAGATTGTTTAATAAAAACCCCACGTAGTTACAATATCAACTTTCATCTGAATTATTATGCTTGCATCTTGAACTATTCTCCCCACCTATCTTTGTTCCTTCAATTTTGTCTGTCTGAAGGCCTGACCTTATTTGTGTGCACTGCTGCAGTAAGAACAGTTCCATTAAAAAGAGTTCTATCCTAGCACATTGCTTTGGTGAACACACCTGTTCAAGCCATTTCAGTAGTGCTACTTCCAAGAGTAAAATACTGATCCTGCTAACACTTGAGTGCACATCTCAGATGAGGACCTAACCTTACAAAGGTTAAGAATGTGATTAACTGTTTATTTCTAGCTTTGATAAACACTGTTTAGCAACGCTTTATACCTTTGGTGCATTTGCTGCCACTTTTGCTGCCTCTGAGTAGTTTCCCTGGGCAAACAGTGCGTTGAATTTTCGGGCAAAGAGTTCCTCCGCTCCTGCCAGATTGTTGCGGACAGCCATTCGCAAAGCCAGGTCAGGATTTTGCAGCACGTTAGTGATGTAAGGAATTATGTTCTCTTCCTCTACACATACTGAGAGCACCTGAATTGGATTTAAAGGAGGAGAGAAAAAAAAAAGGGACATTTACAATCTGTGCATCTTCAGGCTGCAAGATAGATAAGGCATACCAGGTGCTCAGAGTAGATGCATTCCGCAAACATTTTCAATAGTGCCACAACAAAAAAAAAAAAAATTAAGTGTTTAGGGTGAAGGTAGGAGTAACAGGTTAGATTAAGCAGAGGAATATTTAGGCTGAATATCAGGAAGTATTTGCCACTGTGGTAAGCTATTTCTGCAGGACAAGCTCTGAAGCTTGGTCTTACAGTTGAATTCACCACCACGGAACAATTCCTTCACTGACAAAAGGGTTGGACACTAAGTTACACATTAAGTCCCTACCATCTCTTTTCATTAATTTTTATTCCCAGAAGAATTATAGAGTAAACACCACATGAATTAGGGTTTAATAACTTTTCAAATGTTGAACTGAGTTTTCTCCTGAAATTGCAAAGTTGAATATATTGGCTGCCTGCTATGTCAAGTTCACAAGATGTTTCCCTATCCAAACATTAAGATCTCAGGTTTCCAGACAGAGCCTACGTTTCAGAACCAGTAGTTTACTTTATGCACAGCACTGGAATATTGAATAGCATTGAAAAATTGCGGAATTACTGCTTAGTTAGCAAGTCTCTCCTTCCAAAATTCTATTGGATATTAGCTGCTATAAGAAACCCTGAAGGGAACATCCTCAGTCTTTATCCATGAGAGTTTAGAAGCCAGCCCACCCCACATATTTCTCTGATTAAGATAGTTCTTCTCCTCTGCACTTTTATATTTGCAGGAGACTTCAAATTCTCCATCACACATTTCTCTTTTCAGAGACTCAACTGCTTCCATTCATCTGCAAGAGTCACTGACCTGACATACTGTCTGTTCCTTTCAAGGGTTCAGAAAGCCACCTAAAAACAGTATTCTTAACACAAAAGCCTGAAAAAAAAGAGTTGAACCTATATCTAAGGTTGCACAGACCACCGCTATGGCACAAAACCAAAATCAGTATCAATTTCACTTCCTACATGCAACAGTGTTCACCATCTCCATTCTATACCTACTCCTAATTGGAAATAGGGCCAATATTGAATATTTACAGATGAACAGAGACTAGATTTTGCTAGTTACAGAGATACAAGCTACTCCCACTCACTAGAATGCACTCAGCTTCATTAGCACTGCAGATCGTGTGCTAGTATGTACAAGGACAAAAAGCAATTTGTGATTCAGATGTTGTAATGACTAAAGTTCCCCACTCATTGTTGCCAGGAGAATTCTTGTAGTATCTTACAGGAACATTAGACAATCTGAGGGAGAAGTTATGAATACCAAATATGATTGTGGGATTAAACAGATTCTCCTAAAGTAATTCTACAAACACTGGTATCAAGTTTGAGGAATTCTAGGATGAGATCCTATTCTACCATGTTGATGGTTTTTGTTTAAACAGTGCGTTCTTAAGAGTTTCTGCATTTTAGCACCATATAGCAGGAATGCAGCACTAACCTTTTGAACTGAAAGCATTTATACAAGTTTTTCCTAAAGAGCCTGATCTATCTCAGAGAACTTCCTTGTTTTGTAGTAAGATTTTTACCACCCTTATAGAAGATCTGGACTCTCAAGGACAGCACTGGCAGCCGCTCATGTTAACTATTGATATAGGTCACCTTTCTACTTTAAAAAAAAAGTAGAATATTTAAGAGTTCAGCTAGGTGGAATAAAGGGATTCTTACACCAGCAAGTAGCCCTTCCACAAGTTTTATGTGCAAGTTAGACAAATTTCTATACAGGTAAACTCAAGTTTATTTTAGACAATTCTTCCCAATTAAGACATTGCAACTATTTTCTGCCTTTCCTGTTTTATGCACCAGAACTCAAGATTTGAGCCACCCATGATCACTGTTCAGGCATCTATTTCCACTGCTTTCCATTCAAAAAAAATGAAAGCTGATTTCTGCGCTGCAACACCACTATGAACTTCAGCAACATACCTTTGGGTAGGTGAGGGTGGACAAGAGTTAGAGGCAGATCTAGACATGATAGTGAGAAGTAGAGCACTTGAATATCAGTAATGTCAAACATTGGGTTTTTTTGGACACACCGATTCTAGTCAAACATCTATGGACTCTGATCAGTTATCACCTAGTATCTCATTTAGAAGCCGGCCTGTAAACTGTTCCGTGAAGGAAATGGGCACTTTCACTTCAAATGACTAAGTCAATATACACATTGCAAGTTTCTCCTAGAAGACTGAGTGTTTGAACAGAAACATGAAGAGGATACTTGACAGTCATGATGCTTGACACTTGTTCCCATTCTAATCTTGCTGGGACAGCCTAGCCAAGTGCTCTAGAAACAGCATTTCCTTACTTGTCCCTTTCTGTTAACGCCTATAATTCCAGCGGTTGCTTCATGCGGTGCAGTGACAAATATGGTTTCTCCACTGATTCTATTCATGTAGATGCAGGTGCCAGTTTCAAGGTCATACAAATGGATGTAACCGTATTTTGTTATCAGAAACACCACATCATGTTTTTCACTAATCTGCAAGACAAGAGTAAGGTTGAATAATCAGTGTACTTAAAACCTTGCTTTAAAGTCAAATTTGTTGTAATGTTACAATGGTTAGCATGAAGGGGCACAATTGTTTGATTGCACAAAGTGATTGTGTTTCTTACTGAATTGTGCTTGAGAAAGAGTGTGCATGCACTTGACAGCACAGCAGCAGAATATCTACTTCTATCATACTTTGGGCATACATATACCAAAATAGCTGGATACTTGTTCTATAAGGGGGAAGGATGATCAACAATTAAAAAACAGCTTACAAAGTTAAGTTTAAGACTTGAAGGGGGAATATTATACTTAAAGTATAAACTGTGCTGAACAAACAATTTATTGGATTTTAGGACATTTTTCTTTGCAAAGCCTCAGGTTCTGTAGCAGCACAGGAGCGTGTATATATTTACCATCCTGCTATATTACCATATCCCCGAGACAGTCAGTCCATCTACCATACCTGCATTGCTACAGGAAAGTCATTCTGCGCTTCAGGAGGAAAGAAGACATCCACTGCTTTCTTGGGAAATGGTTGGTTCCCTGTTGGTGGTGTGCCAACTTCAATGATATGTAACTGAACAACAGATGAGATTGGTTGATTAATCCCATATATATTCCCTGAAATATTGCATAGCTACATGGTTGCTCAAATGTTCTGGGCACTGTAGTCAGATTAGAAAGTGGTAACAGACATAAGTGCTTTGTTTGCTGCAATGTGAGCAAGAATGCTATGTTGAGTCATCTGATCTTACTAGAAGGAAAAGCTTCTGTGATCTAGTTAAGTCACAGACCACATTAAGCTACAGGTCTTCCCATACACAAGGCCATCAGAAGTTCCTCTATCACTCTGGGTGTAACAGTCTTCCCCAATATTGTTATGAAAAGCCATTATTGGCTACTGAGTTTTGCTGCCACTTAACTGTTAGTGTATTTCTACACATACCTCCAATCTGACAGCATTCCACAGAGAAATTCAAGTTCAATGATCACTTACAAAGTAGTTAATAAAACAAACCATGCAGATTATATACTTGTTAGCCAGAAGCCAAACATTCAGACAATGTTTTCTTTTCCACTTTAGTCTGTTCCAGTCATGAACTCATTTGCTGTTCCAAATAGTTTTAAGAACCCAAATTTGGCTCCTAATGGAATCCTCTGAATTTAAGAATTAAAGTGCACACCTTTCTAGTATCAGGAGGATAAGTAGGAAGAGCTCTGTCACCTAAAAAAGTTTGAGGTCCATTTTCAAAGTCAATGACTAGAGCTTTTACTTATTTCAGGTTTGAATTTTGGGTGCTTGGACATCTGAACAAGTCATATCACTAAAGTTTTCCATGTCCCTAATATATAGGTTTATTCATTATACATTAATAACTCATTTGGAGAATTTGCAATTACCTAAGGGTTCTGGTAGTGATTCTGCTAGGAGCAGTGTTTTAAGATTTACACACATGCATATAAAAAGCCATTTGAGGGTAGTGATCATTTAAAGCCACAAGATTCCTACATCAATCAAGTACTTTCTTCCAAAACAGAGGGGAAAAGGCAAAACACTAACACGCTCCGTGAAAGCATACGTAGATGTATGCACTATACAGCCTTTCCTCTCTAGGGTTGCTTTTTGTAATCCCCTCTGTTTACTCCCAGGCTAAATATTTTAAAACAAAATCAGGTAGATAGCATTCAGAATCAGAGCTTACCTTGCCTCCAGCTTGACCTCTTACTGCAAAACAGAAGAGAGTCGATTCCTCAGCATTACCTTCCATCTTGAACTGAGCAAAACTAGCTGCATGCCCCTCGATAGGCTGGGACACTTTTCTATCTACAGAATAAAGCTGCATGGCTCCCACAACACGATTTTGCTAAACAAAATTTGTAGAGAGAAGTTAGTGACAGAAGGTATTTCCCTCCCCCACAATACTACCTTAAGTACTGGCAGATTGTTGTGTGAAAAACAGTTCTTGCTTAGCTTGAGTTCTTAAGTCAGCATCTTGATTCTGTAAACTGGTTAATATTTTTTTTGCTAACCGGTTTTGAGTTGTATGGTAAATCCACTGTATCAGAATGATAAAGTGACAAAAAAGCTTAAATGGCCAGCTAAAAACACTGGATGTAGAGGAAAGACAGCGTCTCCAAATAAAGTTTGTTCAGAGTTAAACTGAGAGACTTGGGGGTACCTTAAGACTGTTTTGGGCCTTAGCATAGAATTTGTTGCATCTAGAATCAAGTATTAATTGTCTTTGTAACAAGTAAGAGGAATCAGAATACGATTTACACACTGAGGGAAGTTATGTAGATTACAAAAAAAAGGGTGTTAGTCAAGTTTTGGCCTTCCAGACTGGTGTCAAGTACTATTAGGTACCTGTGCAGATATGCCAGTCAGAAGTAACCATTTCTGCTTAGCATCTGTACGATAGTTGATGATCTGGCAGCCTGCAAGACTAGAGTGTCGGTCAAACATTTTCACAGGCTGAGATTCTCCCTCCATGCTCCAGTGGTAGACTGCGTTGTCCGTTACAAGAGCAACAGTGTTCAGAGAAATCCATTTCCAGAAGGTAACATCATCAGTCATAGTATGAGCCTTCATTTTACTCTTCATTTCAATGTTAAAGATTTGAAGCGTTTTCCCAGCTAAAAAACACAAGTTCAACTCAATAAGCTGCGTTATCAGTTGTCTCTCCTTCAAGTACCATGAAAGCTGCACTGTGAAGTTAGACTTAGCATCTAGCTTTCCTCATAGGAGGATGCCCATTATGCACTGCACTTGCCTATGACATTCATAGTGATCAGCTAAACTCTTAGCCAGACATTTCTAAAGCTATGTTATTACTGCACATGGCTGTACAAAAAAAAAAATCTTGACCTCTCACTTGTCTGTTGCTTAACCAATTTTGAACAGATGATGGAAACAGCTTTAATTAAGTGACAAAGCATCTGAAGAATTTCAGTTTTATCTGTTACAGGTAACCAAATTTTTAAATGTATTTAAGAACAATTCAGTTGAATTTCTCTTGAAAATATAAAGGTACACTAAACTTGTTAGCTGTCAAAAAACCTGTCCACATCTGTTTCAAGTACAAACCACAAGGATGGAAGGGTCAAAGTGGGCTCTTTGTCAGGTTTGTTTGCAATTCTGTTTCATTAACTAAAATGCTTATATGTAGATAAGCTAACAGGTTAACAAACAAAGTATCTTTGGCTGCAACAGACCAGAGACGAATATAAAAATACATAGACAGGGAGGGTAGAGGGGGAGAACCAGAACAAGGGACTAATGCAAGCTCCAGATAGGGAAAGGCAAATGTTTTGACATATACATGTCCAAAATAACGATGCTGCCACCCATTGTATTCCTTCTGCCACCAGAATAATGCTTAGATTCATTCTACGTTATATTAGCATATGCTGAGGAATCACTGCTACTTTTAAAGGGGAAACAAAAGTTTGGAGTGGCATGTCAAAAAACAAATTCTGGCTCAGCTAGTTGCTAGTATTAGGGGAATGTAGAGAGCAGAAAGTTCAAGCTATTCCTGTTAAGACACACATGCATCAGTAAAGGAATAGCTAGAGTCACATTTATATTATCTTTACGCAAGAGATGCAAAAAACCAGGCTATTCTATTTGCACTGCTTGCTATTAAAAGCTAGCTGTCAAAAGTTTATGTTGCGTATTTTTAAAACTAGGTCTCAGAGTTAAACGTTAAGAAAGGAGTCCCATATGGGTCAGGATGTCAGTCTACTACAGATTTTGGTTTGGTTGACACTCTGCTAAGGAGATAGCCATGTTCCAAGGCATAAGGATGGAAATAGACGTTAAGGAATGCTGCATCTAAACTGCAAATGAGAAGTTTGGTGTTATGTGCTAAAAATACTACAGTTCATCTAGTCTCAATGTCTCTTGTTTTGCACCATTTCATAATGCTATTTTTCAAGTATGGGGCATTAAAGTTAACACACGGGATAATGTAAGGGAACGAGAGTACAGTCCAGTTTTATTTCCATCCTGCACAATATGCAACGCACACCAGGGGAAAACCACCAAACTTGAGTTGTAAGAGTCATAATCCTGTTTATAAAAAGTCTGAAGGGTCCTAAGTTTACCGCTTTAGGCCAAGTGCAACTGTAGAGCTGTCAAACTGGTATTTTTCAAAGTAATTTCCTCAATTTGGAGTACCCTGTTTCCTTAGCCTCTTCAGTGCTACTCTAAAGAATACCTAGGGATCAGCATGTAGGCCTTTGTCTGCTCTTACACCTGAATTATTCAGTAATGTGCACTGTAAGCCTTTAAGCCTGTAAGCCTTTGGACTTCGGTATTCTCTTTTCATAGAACAGGACAAAAACTAATACAATCTAAATTGAGAACTCACCATCTGCATACACAAGAAAGCATTAGAGATGCAACAAAAAATAGTAGTACAATATTAAAACCATCAGAAAGATTAAGTTAATGTAACTATTTAATGTTTGAGTTCAAAGCAATACAGGACAACAGATGAGAAATTAAGAGAAAGCTCTTATTTTAATCAGATCTAATAGATTAGCTTGATCTAAAACAAAAGTTGCATATTCTACTTAACTTCAAAAGTTAAGCTAATCATTTGAATTTCCAAATAGTTTATCCTCCCTTAAAAAGGGGGGGGGCAAATATGCAATACTCTTTTAAGCATAACTGTCAAAGAGTTAGTGCATGTTTGACCAAGCAAAAGCCTGATCTCAGCTGTAGGCGGACCAATACTAGAATATAAAAGAGCAGGCAGCAAGTCATTATCGGAACTTGCTGCAAATCAGCAGCATTCCATTCAACAAGTCTAGGATGACAGTTTAACTGAGGATAGCTACAAGGATACAGATTTTCCATGGTGAATTTTGGGAAAGGGAGACTTGAACATCTTAAGAGCAACAACCAGCATGCTCTTTTAGAATGTCCGCCCAACATCTGGTTTAACCTTTGAATATGAATTCTTCAGTCTTCAAAAACAATGGATTTGCCCTGAACTGGTAGTTTATACAGAAAGTTACACAATATATAGTCAGATCTTAAACACAAGATGTTCTTTTCATACCTTTTAGTGCAATGACTTTGCTAGCAGGATTCATGATAGCACTGTCAGCTGAAATTGGTCTGCGAATGGGATTGCTGGGGTCATTCATGTCAATGATCACCACCTGTGCTTGTTCTCCTACCTTCTCTCTTATGCAGATGAATTTGTCTGACTCCATAGTCAGAGTACTGAAGCCAATGTTAGCTGGGTTGATCCCCAGATTTTGGAGCTAGAAGACAAAAAACAATAAAAAGTTGGGCACACTAAGTGGTATTACACAGGAGGATTATCAGCTGAAGTCTGGTTCATGAAATTTACTCTATAAAGTAAACAATCATGAAGCCTTGTCAGAAAGTATTCTTTTGCAAGCTTTTCCCTAGGATGTATCTTTTATTGCTAAGAAAGGCATGAGATACAGAGGTACACCACCTGGAAGGTGTGTTTGAGCACAACTGGAGGAAAGCCTGGTGCACTTTAGTCCAAGATGGGTTCAAGAGCATTCTTCTAACATTTAAAAGGTTCAAAATTTTAGTCTGATTTTGAGTATGTGTGGTATGATAGCTCTCGAACAGGAGTTCTCAAACTTTGTTGCACCACGACCCCTTTCTGAGAACAAAAATTACTACATGACCCCAGCAGTGGGGACTGAAGCTGAGCCCACCACCCCTGGTGGAGGGGCCAAAGCTCAAGAGCTTCAGCCCTAGGCCAGGGGCCTGTAACCTAGGCCCTGCCACCTAGGGCTGAAGCCAAAGCCTGAGCCCCACCTCCCAGGGCTGAAGTCCTTAGACTTCAGCCCTGCCCCAGGCCCCAGCAAGTCTAAGCTAGCCCTGGTAACCCCATTAAAACGGGGTCCTGACCCACAGTTTGAGAACTGCTGTTCTAGAAGAACAAAGTAACTTATGGTAGGTCCACACAAGAGCTGGAAGGTGCAGATTCCAGGTTGAGGAGACATACCTGCACTCTTTGAGAGAGAGTGCACTAAAAATAGGAGTGGCTTAGCCATGGTGTTAGGAGGCGCTAGCTGCTCAAGTACAATTCCATCTGAGATTATAGGTAGGTACTTAGAGTGGTCAGCCCCTCTGGTTGTTCATGTTGCCATGGCTACACTTCTATTTTTAGTGCACTAGCTCAAATACACTGTGCTCTGATATCTCCCCTCAAACTGGAATTTGGGTCTTCCATGTAAGTTTCTGGTCATTCTCTCCTTCCAAAAAGGTATACACTGAAGCCAGAGTGAATGGCTTAATTTAGGAATTGAGAGCAGTGCGTTGGACAACTCGACTGCATCTGAGCCATTTTTGTTCCGATATTAGAGTGCAGTTTTGACTGAAATGGATTAAGATTTATTATTCAAGCCTTACCAATCTAGTTTCTAGATAACAGGCTAAGGACTTAAATTTCTGCACTTAGCTACCTCAACAACACTTTGAATTTTAGACCATCAACTATAAACTTATGTTAGATGCAGTTCTCTCATTTGTCTTAACTACTTCTGTACTGGTTAGATTAGAAGTGTACACTTAGCAATTCTTACAATATTAAGTGAACAAGGGCTGCATTAAAAACCCCATTAGGATAGTGGATCAAGTAGTGCAGATAACACTTCCCAGAAGTGCAAGGGTGGAGCACATAGCACTGCCTACTACTGCATGAAGAATTTACTGAGCCAGGCAGCCACCCCTTCCTGCTTAGGCCTGATCTGCCTCTCGAGAAATTTGTCGATTAAAAGCTTACTTTAGAAGTAGGAGCAGAGAGGAAAAACAAGTTCAGTTCAAGTGTTTGAAGGGAGTATGCTTTGTTTAATTTTAAATGCTTCACGTTTATAATTAAAGTAAAAGTTTAGCCAGTGAAGCTTGGTAGTACAAATATTTTTCTAGAGGTCAAGGTATTGGAATAATGGTATTGAAACCCAAGTTCAGCTCCCGTTTCTAACACACTGACTTTTAGGACAAGTGACAACTTTTGTGCTTCAGTTTCTTCACTGGTAGAGTGGAATAGAAGTAGCTACCTAACAGGGATGAGACTTATTTTTGTAAAACTTAGATCTTTGGATGAAACTATAGGATTGCAATTAATTTACATTAGTATCACAATAAAGTTGTGGCAAGATGAGTGGTCTTATTCTACCACTTAAGTTCAAAACTTTGTGTTCATTTAAGATTAGACAATGCTTAGTAACCAAAGCATATTTAGTTCTAAAGTGAATGAGAAAGTGAAGAGGTCAAACACACTGCTCCTTGAAAGAGTTTGGTCTTTAAACAAAGCTACTTTTGAACAGTGTTCTGGAAACCACGTTACCTTTGAGTAAAATGTTGGTGTTCTAACAGTCTCTTATCAGTTTACATGGTGCAGGCCTTATGAAAGGCTCCACCTTAGCAATTCCATGAGTCTTCACTTGCATGCTCTGATAAAGAGGGTGTGTGTCATACTGTGCTATTCTACTCAACCTTCGTTTTCCCACAGCACTGTGAAAGGAGTTTATAGAAGCAACCAACCTATAGGGTGCCAGATTAGAATGGAGGATGCCTTAAAAAGCTACTTTTAGAAAGAATCTGTATGATCTAGTGCAGTGGTTCTCAACCAGGGGTAATGTACCCCCGGAAGACCTCTGTGTACCCCCAGGGGTACATCAACTCAGCTAGATTTGCCTAGTTTTACAACAGGCTACATAAAAATCACTAGTGAAGTCAGTACAAACTAATTTCATACAGACAATGACTGGTTTAAACTGCTCTATGTACTATACACTGAAAAGTACAATATTTATATTCCAATTGATATTATCTTGTACAAATGAGAATGTAAGCAATTTTTCAATCATAGTGTGCTGTGACACTTGTCTTTTGATTTCTATTTTGTAAGCAAATAGTTTAAATGAGGTGAAACTTGGGGGGGGGTATGAAAGACAAAATCAGACTCCTGCAAGGGATCCAGTAGTCTGGAAAGGTGGAGAGCCACTAATCTAGTGGATCATGATTGGAGTCAGAAACCTAAGGCTTACCCCAAACCACTAATGATTTACTCAAGGCAGAGTCACAAAGGCTTACTACTGCCTCCATATTTCCCAAATGAGGAAATTTCCTTCTTAGCTCACAGAGGCATTGTGAGCTTCATGGTTTTCACAGCACTTTAAATATTAGTTTTATTCTGTCTAGCTTAGCCTGTCCCAAATTATTAATATTTAGATATATCTGTTCACTCTGTGGCAGAAGTAGGTTTAATCTTCTGATCTAAAAGACAGATGTTCCATGTTGAACAGGTTTTTTCCCCCACAAGAGTCAGATTCTCCCGTGAAGCTCTTCAATGGATGATCCATCTGCTATGGCCCAGATTTTCAAACTTACAGAAGCAAAAATGTGCAAGTCAGCTTTCCCATATGCATGTAGTCACACCTGCATCAGGGTTTGTATACCATTTGAAAGTCTAGGTCTATTTATAAAAAATATTACCAAAAAGGCACCAACTGGCAGGTTAAGCAAACTTTCACTTGTGTTGACTGTGCCATGTCTAGTTTAAACTGGGCTCCTTGGGGACAGAAATGGTGTTCCTCTGTACAACTTAATGTTAGTAAGTCATTTAATCCATTTAAACTCATTTTAATTCTATTTAAGTTCCACCCATTATCTTTCCAGTCAGTGTTGACAATGCAAGCCACTCTTCCTCTCCAAAGAGTTAAGTGCCTTATGTTTACACTAGGCAGCCACAGCTAATCCAAGGAACAGGAGACTAGCCACTACTACAATACTGACAGGTTTCAGAGTAACAGCCGTGTTAGTCTGTATTCGCAAAAAGAAAAGGAGTACTTGTGGCACCTTAGAGACTAACCAATTTATTTGAGCATAAGCTTTCGTGAGCTACAGCTCACTTTATCCGATGCATCACGAAAGCTTATGCTCAAATAAATTGGTTAGCCTAAGGTGCCACAAGTACTCCTTTTCTTACTACAATACTGTAGCTCAGTGAACCCTACTCCTCTGCTTAAGCATCCCATAAACTTCTCCTGAATGCTTGAGCTGGTAACAGTAAATGAAGTTATTGCTGTATTTCACATTGCAAGCCACGTTGTACTCAGCATGAGAGAGACCACATTGCAATTTGGCTTACTACAGTCATTAGAGACTTCTGTTTATGCATGCAGGCCACAAAACCAAGCAACATTTGGGACAGAACATGTTGGACACTTCATGTTTTTCAATACTTAGCTAAGATATCAATACCCACTTTATAGGATGGTAAATTGGGAATGTTATGACAAATATGGAAATTTCCTGCAATATCCTTGAAAAATTCTCTTGTATTTAGTTTAAGTATTTTTAGATTAAGTGCAAAGTTCAAGTCTTATTGTGGGCTGGAATTGCATGTAACTTCTCAGGGAGGGGGAGATGGGAAGTGAACCCTGGGAAGTACAATGAACTTTAAAGGATTTCATTGAAAAAAAGTGTGGCAAACAAGAATACACTTCTGGGACAATGTCAGGTGGTTGCCTGGAGAATCTCTAGGGGGAGGTGAACGCAAATTCTGGACCTCCAGTTACACAACAAAAAACCCATGAACCTTTTGACCCCATGGCCTGAGGAGAGCACCACTGTGTCGATTACCTCTTCCTGGAGTCTCAAGATCAAAGGCTCAGGCTACATAAAGGAGAGTGACTAACCTCTTCATAACAGCTTTAACTCAGATCTAGCACACCTATCAACTTGTTACCACAGGAAAACCTCTCTGAGGTTTGAAGGGCTCACTCCTACCAGAGCCCATGCTAGAGCTGGGGACTGACCTCTGATAAGCTTATTAGCATGCATGTATTTTCTTTTGGTTTTAAAGTGTTTTCACTTTAAGTGTGCATGCTTATCAAGAGCTGTGTGGTAACTTAACACTATTGGCAATTACATTATTCATAGCCTTCAAAGAGAAAGCAAAGTGCAGGCACTGGCCTGTTTTGGCAGTCTAGCTTGCTGGGGATACCACTGTGGACATGAAACTGCAGCTTGGAAAAAAAACTCCTGGCCAAGAGAGATGCAGGTCTCTGCCCAAGAGAAAGGCGATGATTAAGGAGCCTGGAGCCTAGAGTGTGCACCCTTAGTGGACCAATGAGGAGGAACACAGGTGCAGTTTCCCTGAACTGTGTAACGTGTCATTTATCTTCTCAGCTCTGACATGGAGGCAAAAATTGGTACAATTCCTGACCCCAAATCATGCTCCCATAGAAGTTTGGGTCTGCTCAATCACTTTTCTCCCCATTTACTCTGCAAAGAGAAAGTCCTGCCCAAGAACTGAGATAGCAGATCACGACCTGATCATTTTAAAACCTTGAGCAAACGTTTCTCATAGTCTGGCAAAGGCACTAAAAGTAGAGGCTTATTTAGAATCCCACTTTTTTTTAGTTGCATGATTTCCTCAAGAGTCCAGCCCTCCTTGCTGCTAAATTATATAGCAAGGTTCAAAATGGCTGTATGAACTGAACTGTGTGCAAAAGTGTCAAAGTTAAATTTACTGTAGGAACTATAAGGCAGACCTCAAGCAGATGTACAATTCCACCCTAGTATGGTGGTTACATTGCTGTGGGATCCAAACTAGGAATTGCCTGAATCTATGCACTGAGTAACTTTTTCTGTTCAATTTCAGATTGTTAGAAATTGAACTTTTCCCTTGACTTTCTTGGAAAGGACAATCTATTTGAGTTACAGTAGTCTGAACAACCTGGCAGATGAAATAAGCCTGCATAAGGAAATTCAGTAGTTATTTTTATCTAGAGTAACTGGAGGGTTAAAATGAAAGCTTAAGCAAGTTTGTGTCTGTGTATTTAACTCAAAGTATAACAGTTCCTTCTGAATATTTTTCCAGCATTTTAGTTTCATAACCTTTTGTCCTTCAGTGGGAGAGAGTGTACATTCCATAGGAGACTGCACACACAACTTTAATTGCTTATATCGATTGATTTTCCAAGTCAATATTCTTCTTTGGCAACAGAAGCAAGAACTGTTAGACAGCCGGAGTTGTCTATATAAACGCGTTTACAGAGTTATATCACTTTTTCCTATCCAGGTGCTGCAAGTCAACTAGTCAAGCTTTTCAGATCACCAAGGATGTTTGCTTTTGGGCTAACACACAAGAGTTCATTCCCAAGGCTTCCCCCTCCTCCCTACATTAGGGCATGATATAGTGTCTTGGACCTGAAGTGGTCTACATAATCATATACTCCTTGCTCAAGTTGAAACACTCCACCTGAAGAGGGAGTGTCATACTCCCTACCCGATTTACTTTAGACACATGACCAAGCACAGATAGTACTGTAAAAGCCACACCTTCTTAAGTAGCCATTCACATTTACACATCCCACACACTAAGATACCACTCCCTTACTACAGGTATGTGCTAAAGTTGCAATTCATTTATCATCTTCAATTGTCTGCAGAGCTTTTATTTGAAAAAAAGTCTTCTCTTAAGTGAAGATTACAGGATGTTTCCTCCCATGCACTCCACACTACTCCTGAGCTAGGCTACCACAACTATGGCATTATGATCAGTAGAACAGCAGCACTCACACTCTAATTAAGCACTGCAATTGCTTGCAACTTGAACAAGAACTTTGTTACTGATACTTGCCTAGAGCACTTCCCTGTAGTGAACAGGATTACTTTTTTCCAGAGTAGCAACTGTGTTAGTCTGTATTCGCAAAAAGAAAAGGAGGACTTGTGGCACCTTAGAGACTAACCTATTTATTCGAGCATAAGCTTTTGTGAGCTACAGCTCACTTCATTGGATGCATTCAGCGGAAAATCAGTAAGGAGATTTATATACACACAACATGAAAAAATGGGTGTTTATCATGCACACTGTAAGGAGTGATCACTAAAGATGAGCTATTATTTTGGGAACCTGACCTGTATTTCACCTCTGCCTGAAGAGATGCACCTTTACTTCAATAGGATTGAAAAGAGAAGATGAACAGGAATATTTTCAGGTTAATTGAAATCTGGTATTAGACAAATGCACAGCTGTTCACATCTACCAAATGTAGATTTTAAGCTTCACTGCATTTAAATCAATTAAAGTCAGATCTGTCCTTTTCTGAACTGGTCTTAAGGTTACTCATATCTGGATAAACTATGGCCATAAACTCAAAAGTTTACTTGTTTTTAAATTCTGAGTTACTCTACCATCTGTCAAGACTTAACCATTACAGATAGTCATCCCAATGAAGTCAGGGCTATAGCACCATAATATCCAGGCAACTTCCACTGAGGCAGATTTACCTCAAATAATCATGGCCAAACTGTACCATCTGCCAGAAGGAGTGCTTCATGTACTCGTGTTTTCGATGCTGGTGCCACAAGATATGAGTGTTATCAGATTGCATTTAGTTTGGTTAACAGCAGGCATAAGTAGCAATTTAACTTTGTCAAGCTGAATCCTAATTACATTGATTTAGAACTGGAATCTTTGAAGTTCAGCTATTACACAAAACTTGTTCAAGCTTTAGAAGTTCACTGTGGCAGTTCAGAGAGTAACTAGTTTGGTTTTATTGGCATTTGCCTATAGATCATGACAAGGAACATTACCTTCCAAGCTCTGATGGTGAACGCATCTAAACAATGAAAGTTCATTGACAGACTAGTGTGTGTTAGGTTCATCCCTAGCCAGCTTTCAGCCTATGCCATACTTCTGTACAGTCAACATGGAGTTCCAGCTAGTCTAATTCTAGAAGTGATGGAATATGAGAGGAAGAAAAGCCAGCTTTGCCATGATCATAGACTGGGTGCCATCATAGAATATCAGGGTTGGAAGGGACCTCAGGAGATCATCTTGTCCAACCCCCTGCTCAAAGCAAGACCAATCCTCAATTTTTGCCCCCAATCCCTAAATGGCCCCCTCAAGGATTGAACTCACAATCCTGGGTTTAGCAGGCCAATGCTCAAACCACTGAGCTATCCCTCCCCCCTAGGTCTACCTAACCAATAGTAGTTAGGGACTAACTCTATAGCCTTCAGAACATTCCTATATGTCCTAGTATCAACAAACTCATGTAGGCCAGATAGGCCACTTATTCTCATAAGAATTGTAGTGGAATAGTAAATGTTAGAGATCTTTATATTGCTACTTGGCAGTAGAACCTATTGGTAGATGGCAAAGCCAAAAGCACCCTTTCAAATGCTTTAAGTACAAACTAAAAATTGAAATCTGCTAACTGCATGCTATTGTGACAGTCTACACCCAACAACCTCCCTTAAATTTACTAAGCACCAGTGTACTTGTCTAGGCAGAAGACAACTATTCTACAATTAAAAACAGTGAGGCAGGATGAATTTGAAGATGGGAAGAAGTTAGATTTGCTTGGCTCTGCTCCTTTCCTAAGGATTCTCCTCCCTGGTTTTATATGGGGAATTCAGGTCATCTACATTTTTTCCTAAGAGACGATAAAAACTGGGGAGCAAGGACCATAAACATACCTGCAAGTGAAACCTGAGAGGGAAAGTAAGTTGTGTTATCTTAAAGGAGGTTCTTGTTTTATTAAGAAAAATTAAACCCATGTTCCTAACATCCCAGGAAATTCAACTAAGTAAAGAGATCTCTGGCAAAGCAGGCCTTTTTATTCATAAATAAAAAGTGTAAAGTTTTAAACAAAACCAGTGCTTTTGCCTTTCAGCCTTTATGAAGCAGAGAGGACAGAAAGATACACAAACTATTTTTCTCTTCCACCCTTGCTCTATATCACCTTTAAGCAGGGCCCCCTTTATTCTGCAATGGTGAAATTTGCTGCAGAACTGTTTTCTAGCATCTCAAATTATGCAACTCTGGCTATGTGAATAACGTAGCTTAAGGGTTGATCTTCTGTGTGTCTACACTGCACTGGGTCGACGAGAGAGTCTCTCTCCTGTCAACTTACCTTATGCTTCTCATTCCAATGGAGTACTGGAGTTGACAGGAGAGTGATCCGCAATCTATTTAGTGGGTCTTCACAAGACCTGCTAAATCAACCCCCAGTGGATCAATCACAAGGCACTGATCCCCCAGTAAGTGGAGACAAGCCCTTAGTAATGGGGGCGAGAGAGAGACCAGCTTGCAAGCAGTGAACAGGAAGAGCCAGAAGTTCATGACACCTAGCAAGCTGAGGAAATGGACTGATTAAGCAGACTACAAGCTTCCCTAGTACATTGTGTGTGGGCAGACTATTCTTAGCTGGACCAACACACCTATCAACCCATAGAGGTAGGCCTGCTTTCTAGATTTAAAAGATTTTTTAGGCTAATCAGGCACCAAGTGAGCTCACCACATTAAAAGCCTTCATAAGCTGATCCCAGTTAGCACAACAGACCAATACATTGCTTGGCAGTGCCAGTCTGAAACTTCCTCCAACTTCTGCTCTCTAAGCTCAGAGACAAAGTGGATGAGAGAAGCTTTCAAGGCACACAGAGCTCTTCACAGACCTGAAGAGCTCTGAGACACTCAAAAGCTTGTCTCTCACCAACAGAAGTTGGTCCAATAAGATTACACTTCACCCACCTTGCCTCTAATCTGCTAGACCTCTTCAAACATGGACACACAATTTCTCATACACACAGACCATGTTACTGCCTACATGGAGTCATTAAGATTTAAAAACACTACACATTCACACCCCCTCAGATTAGCGTATACTATGACTTGTCCAGCAGCTTTTTATCTTATGTGCACTGGGACAAGTTTTAATCACCACTACAGGATGACCCAAGAGAAAAATCCTATTTTAAAAAGGAACTATAATGCAAAAATGATTACACCAGCCTGGGTCTGGTGGTTGATTTTAAATTTAATTTAGGGGCAGATCAGGAACCTTTTCTTCACACTTTAGTTCAGCACAATGCAAGTTATTAACACAATGTGAAAAGGAGGTAGACAAAGAGTTAATGGCTCCCTGGTTCTGTCTTCACATACAGCACTGCAGCTGGGTTGCTGTAGATGAGGATGCTACACCACCAATGAGAGAGCTTCTCCCGCCATCATAGTTAATCCATCCAAGAGGTGGTAGCCATGTTGACAGAAGAATCTCTACACCGGGGGAGGGGAGGAGAAGGAATAGAAAGTGTCAGTTATACTGATATAGGTCTGTAGTGTAGCCCTGGCCTTAGTTTGCAGTAAGACACCCGAGAGACTCCTCTAGTCCCCATTTTAAAAGGTACCTCCAGGACAGAGTATAACACTACAGACCAGTCACAAGCATCTTCAAAGTTATCTTATTAGTGAAAATGCAGAGTAGGATTATGAGTATCAACTTCACTATTAAAGTGACAGAAGTCAGAACTTGTCTTACTTCAAGGAAGTTTCCAACTCAGTCTACCTTGGAACTTAAAATGGATGTCCATGCTTGTGGGTGCTAAGGTATACACGAGACAAGATGGTTGGGGTAATATCTTTTATGGGACCAGCCTCTGCTGGTGAAAGACAAGCTTTTAAGCTTGTCTAGAGCTCTTCTTCAGGTATACACATGGTGTTTATCGCTATGCTTTCAGTAGGGAAAGTACATTTCAGTCCTACTTTCCATGAAGTTAGACCCCTGCTGATGACGAACATTAAACTATAACCTGCAACAAGATATGCTTGTTCAATTATATAAAAGAGTTACCTAGAAGTAATTTTCTTGGTTTTTAAAAATACCTGTCAATCTACACTAAACTTAACCCACTATTGTTATAATCAACTCTGGATATTACTGTTATCAAATAAAGTTTACTTTGTGCAGATTCAGGGTCATTTCCCATTTGTAAGCAGGTAAATCTAGAGGCTGAGACAGTATTTGAAGTTACCTTGAAAAATAATAACCTTAATGTGAAGGTAATATCCCACCAGAGGGAAGGAGAATTTTTAAGTGCTATTACACTACACTGGAAAACTCAAATCTGTTGCATTTGTTTTGTGGCTTCCAGGGGAAGAATTAGGAAAAGAATGAAGGTTAGCCTAATTTAGTCATTAGATATTCACTTCAGAAACTAAATATAGGATGTGAAAAATTACATCACAGCTTAAGTTTTACAGGACATCTTGCCAACTCTGAAAGTATAACCAAAAAATGAGTATTTCATAAAGTAGTTATAAAAACAAAACATCACAAAGTTATCATAATGCTGCTTCATAAAGTTCTGGCAAGAGCAACTGCTGTTCTGCATCCAGTCTGAAGCAGAGTTCAAGTTTTAAAAACAGAACTGAAGGTTGGACAGTTCAGCTAAACTGCATGATGTACCTTTAGATTATGGCTTCATCTGAATGCACTATTGTAAGAGCAACAGCCATGGTAAGAGAAAAGTATTCAGTAGTAATAAGTATGACAGCCTTTACTGTGATGTACAAAACAAGTATCTTGAATAGTTTGCCACAAAAAAGTACCCCTCATTTTTGTTAGTATAACAAATGTATGAAACCTGATGAAAATATGTTGACAGCAGTAACTGTTGCATCCTTCCTGAAAAGTCTGCTTTCTTTTGACAGAATCTGCTGAGCTTTTATCAAGCTTTCCCCACTCCCCTAGGGCATAAAAATGCTGAGAATGCAGCATTTCCTAGCTTCAACACTGAACAACAGGATATAAGCCATTGTTCTTACAGCTGAGAGAAAGCCCCCTCACCTCCCAAAAAACTGATTTATCTACAGGACTAGGAAGCTAAACAATCCTGGGAACTGAAAGATTTGTAACAATTTTTGTTTTAGAGGTTAATTTAAATTTTCTAAGGAAAAAGTTCAGAGTAGCAGCCGTGTTAGTCTGTATCTGCAAAAAGAAGAGTACTTGTGGCACTTAGTCTCTAAGGTGCCACAAGTACTCCTTTTCTTTAAGGAAACAGTGTTACCCTAACTAATTAATGTAAATTTCATATAGCCAATTCACACTGTAGATTAGACCAGTGCACTGAAAACACATAGGACAGGCTTAAGGAAGCCTTGCTGGCACTACTTTTATCTTGTGCAGCTTGAATTGAGAGTTTTGTCTTTACTCCCTTATGTTACAGAATGTTTAACTGTCTGTGGTGGTATTTGCCAGAATGTAGCTTTGGAGCAATTCTTGATTTGAGAGTTAGGTGCTACACTGTTGTCTGTTACCAGTACAGTTAGAAACTGTTTTGGAGTTGCATAAAGCATGTCATTTTTCAAACACACCAGTGTGACTTACACACTAAGTTTTACTCATACAGAATCCACATTCTTGTGTTGCATTTGCTGCTTCTCCCCTAGAAACCGCATTTGGGCAAGTCAATTAGAAAAAAAAAAAGTCACAGAATTTTAGAAGTCTTAAGAGCACTCACAGAAAACTTGCTAACAGCTGAAGCTTCCTTGTGCTAGGATATCTATTAGCTGCCTCAGCAAGTCAGAAAGGACTTAGACTGCAAAACTAATTTAATTATGTATCAGGACTCAAGTAACTCATCCAAATTCTAAGTTAATATGTTGGTAAGCTGTATTAGCTAAAAAGCTAAATTTTTCAAGTGTTATTTCCTAGATTCCAACAGTGTAGAGACAGCTGTGAAAACCATTTACATGGCTCAGCTCTATCCTTGTCACTTTCAAGGCTCCCCTAAGTTCATACAGCTACAGTACAATCTTGAGATCCCAAATAAGATGGCAAAACAGGAAATTCAAAGTCAGGATCTAGCTCATGCTACTATAGCAATTGTTATTGCTCCACTCCTAAAGCACCGTATCTGCAGCATGCAAGGCAACAAACAGTGAGAACAGAAGAGGCATTTCAACCAGAACTCATCCAGCTTGTTTTAGTACATACAGCAGGTGTGGGTCATTTGAAATTCACATAAGCACACAGACAGAACAAGTTTAGTCCTCTGCCTCTATTGCTCAACTTTCCATCTGAATAACTCCACACTGAACTGTAGACTTCCTTCCCAGCTGCACTCCTAGACATTCACCCATTTAGATCAGGCACAGTTTTGCTACATTATTATAAGGCAGTTTACAATATTTTGGAGACTAAGTTATACAAAAGTTTCGGCAACTTTCAAAATGTCTATTCAATTGACATTAATGGGTAAAGCTATTGCACTACATCAGAAACATGCAAGCATTTAGGCTCTAGTTTTCGGTACTTAGTACATCTACTTATAAATCCACCTGCTACAGTAATGAAAGCATGGGGGGGGGGGGGAGAAAAATCACACCCATGTTCAATATGTAGTGGTTTAAAATGCTTTTCCCAAATAATTCAATATTCATACTGGTCCAGTGTTACTTAGAGGTGGCCTACAAAGCTTTGGAGTGATTGAGACCAAAGTATTATGGTGCTTAAAAGTGAAGAGCAAGTTCACATCTGGGGAGAGACCTTTATGAGTTCTAATTATGCTTAAATTAAAAATAAACCCCACAACCTTAGAGTTTTAGCCTCAATCTTCAGTTTTGTTGCAAACCACCTGACAGCAGTAATATACAATATAGTGTCTTCATTTAACTAGTCAGTTGCATTACCTGAAAATAATGCTATATAGTTGGATCAATTAGCTTAAAGACTCAGTAAATAAAGATGAAAAGTAAACTTGTTAAAATAGTATGTTTATTAACTAATTCTCTTGGGGCCAGTAGTTCCGAATGATTCATTTAAATATATAAAGATGTCAATCATCCTTCAAGACATTTGACTGTTATTAATACTAGTATTAAGGTTAAAGTGTTGAGTACTATTATCCCAGCATGTCCTTTACATTACTAACCCAATATCTAGTAGGAGAACATTCATTAAGAAAGGTCTAATTATTTCACTTCCTTTGTAGACAGCACATTAGTCAGTAACTGAAACCAATCACAGTTCCTCTATAAATGGTAACAAGGGCACATGTCATTTAAGCAAGCTTTGATAGATTCACAGTTACATATTTGTGTCCCCCCCTCCCAATTTTCTAATTTCTGCTAAATCAGTTACAAACCTCACTGGAGGCCCACTACACTTCACTTGTTTTTAGTCTACAAATGAGATTAGGTGACAGTTAAATTTTAGATTAACTATTGAATGAGGTGCACAGTATATTCTGTAATAAAGTCTTAGAAATAGAGCCTTGCTCTTACAGCTATTCATCTTGAGACACTGGGAGAGGCAGCCTGTTTGCATATAGTAGAGTCATGCTCATCTACATAATCACTAACAGTCAGAAATAATACTGCAAGAAGCTTATTTTAATATTGTGTACAAATAATTTACACTTAAATCATACTGCAATTTGATCATTGGTTTTATTATGGATAAATCTCAGGGACATTTAAAGACCAACTCCTATTTAATTGTCACTGGTTGCTAATCCATTGGCATAGCTAGAAAACAAAATTACACTTTCAGAACATGCTTCAATGAATCGCCAGACACTGCCAGTGTGCAGGTGTTTGACAGTATAGAAGTGTCTAGACTAATGACCTCAGCATTCTGTTACTTAATTTTTGTCATCGTCGTTCTCCCCCCCCCCCCCCCGAGAGTTCAGGAGTCAAGTGTTGTCAGATAATAAAGTTCTACCAGAAGACAAAGGTTTAAGTCCCTTGCACAGAAGTATTTCTGAAAACTATTTTTATCTAAAATACTGTAAAGAGCACATAAGATATTAGGCTGTGCACTTCAAATGCTCATGAAGCCATTTATTTCAGCTCTTATGTCACAGCACTGTAGCCCTAAAGAAGACTGCAACAAAAATCGCTCCTGGTAATATAAGTAACCACTGATGTGAACATTTGTTAATTCACAATGAGCTGTTATTCTGACCGTCTTCTCTGGGAGGAAATGACACCCCCCCCCCCCCCCCAAATACCACAAGCCTTTATAAGAAGTATTAAAGCAATGCTTTGAGTACACCTACCACTGTGGAGTTCACGAGATTACTACTACATAGCCAGGCTAGGGAAGGGAGGCATTAATATTATTCATTCCACATTAGGAAAGTACTAGCACCCAGATTTTCAGGAGCACTCAGTATTTTGAGTGCTGAGCTCTTTTGAAAGATTTGAGCCTAGATGTCCATCAGATTGTTCATTCAATCATTCACAAAAGTTCTAACAGCAAATGCAATTTTAAAAATCTTCTCTAAAAGATTTTAATCATCTAAAAATCAGTAACAGACAGCTTGATGGGGAGGAAAGAGGATTTGAATAGCTTCAACAGGGCAGGAATACAGGATTTTAACCTGTTCAATTGAAAGCCTTTAGGATTTCTACTGACTTTAGTATTACACATCTGAAGAGAGTCAATGAGTATACCATAAGATATAACCTATATACACAGTGCATTAGTTCATTGTAAAGAAATTTATAGTATGTTCTTTACATCCACTATTGTGGGGGGCCATTTGATAGCCGTGTTCCTGGGGCGCTCACGAACAGCTAAGAGGAGTCCTGATGCAATACAGAACTCAGAAGGTTTCACTTTGTTGGTTTCTACACTTGAACATTTTCTGCATCTAAGATATAGGCTAGTAAAAGAACTCCTATGCATTATGAGACCCATGACATTAAGTTAATGCTTGCTATCTGTACATCCACTCTCTCAAGGAAGAATGTTAAGCCAATCAATTTTTGCATCCATAATGAAGGCTTCAGTTTGAACTATAATATGTACTCCCAGAAAGTCAAAGTTATAATGCATTAATCACAATTTGCGTAGTGTCCTCCAAGTGGCTTTTGGCTTGTGTAAGAAAAAATAAATATTTACTCCTTTCACAATGGACTGCCTCAGAAGGAATCAATGGCCTTGTCCCATCCACACCAGCTAGTCCGATATGCTAGCTGAGGCAGCCATCTTAATTTTCAGAAAATGCCCATTCTCTAATGAGAATCAAAATCTCAGTGTATGGGGATACTAGATATGACTAAAAGGTGATTAGGTTGCATCTGAAAGTTTATCATACTGATCTTTATACATGTCTGAAACTACTTTGCTACTTCTGAATTGGGTGGTGGTTGTTCTATCCAGATCCATGGTGCCAGCCACCATAAAGGCAAGCATGCTATACACTTTAAAGCTTTACAATTGCATTTTGCAGGTCTGTTACCAGAGCCACATTACCAAAGGTTGTTGCCAGGTAAATGCTTTCCTACTGTATCCTAACCAGACAGATCTCTCTCTCCCTCCTCCCCTCCCCCAAATATTTTTAGATCAAGTGGCTTTTGAATATAATGTTTTGGATTCATCAAGTTGATTTTTCAAAGTATTTTAGTATGTGAAATATGATGCTTAGAAACTGTATCCCACCAAAATTGCTTGAAGGTCATACCTGGGAATGTGTGGAGCAACTTTACTTAATTCAAGAAGTTTTGTTTCTAGAGTTTGCTAACACTATTTGCAAACAATTCAACACTAAAAAAAATAGACAGGTTTCAGGAGCTCCCTCTGATGTTTTGGCTCCTGTTGCGAAGTTTATGGGTTAAGTGTAGAATAAGAAACCCCCCCCAATATAAGCACAATACAGAGCAACTCAACTGTAAATTTTGGGAAGGATTTTTAGACTGATCAATAACATTTGAAGTTTGGGAATGAGGAAGTTAAACAGCTACAGGCAACCATTTAATAATATCTCCGAGGACAGATACACAAGAAGCCTTGTGTACCCAGATACTATGGTTAGCTATTCAACTAAGTGCACAAATGCAGTTAGCTTCTACACTTGTACTTGCAATCTGTCAGACCAGAGGTAATATATTTAAGGGTGGGGATAAATTTTTGGACTGAACAGTTCAGCTCAAGAGTAACATACTGGCATGAAACCCAGTTAAGAGTTCTTAACATGAGCAGGTAGGTTTCATTTGTCACGAAAGTGTGACAGTGGGTCACGTGCATAGTTTGCATCTTAAATAATATATTATAGATCCATTTTCCACAAAAGCCTAATACAGGCTGATCTACCTGGCACATAAGAGAAGTTACTCCAACTTGTTTTTTCACAGTCTTTCCTACATATCAAGTTTGCACCAATCCAGTCATTTACAGTTACATTTTTGCCTTTAATTAGAAAGGCAATTCCACTGGTCAAAGAGTATTTTAAAATTATAGTGTAAAACTAACTTGCACACTCAAGGATTTAAGTGCTAATCTGACTTAGTCCATGAGGTTGCACAGGGCATAGCTTTTTTTCCATAGACTATTAAAAAAAAAAAATCAGAAAAAGTAGTTCCCAGCTGGTTCACTTGGAATTTGAGTGCACTTTGTTTCTTCACTGTGTTTCCTGCTGTGTAAGAAATCACTTTCAGATCATGAAACTGACTGTAAAACCTCAGATTAGAGGGACCTGGGGACAATTCTTAAACTGATAGGGCTTCAGTTACCAGTGTTCTTTTGAAAAGGTAACCAGAAATGAAACAAACGTAGTAAATTCTAGTTTTGACTGAGTCAGTTGCTTAAAAAGAAATAGTATGGATTTCTCCATATCCCCTACTAAGCCAACACATAGAAGACGTTTCCTTCCATTTAAGGAACAGCCAAATTATGAGAAAGACCCCCCCACACACACACACAAAAAAAAAATTCACAAGGCTTCAGAAAGCTAGTAGTAGTGCCAGGTCAGTCATTGCAAAGACCACCATACAAGGCAAATCTCCGAGAAATATTTTGTTGAATAGTATAATTTTGTGCAGTCTCCTTCACAAGTTTTGGCATGAAGACAAATCACTGCATGACAAAGGTTGGGGGTGCAGTCAGCCTTACATAACAGGATTCCCCCTAGGCCCCTCCCTACATTTGTTACTCCAAAACGTGTTTTTTGGAGTGGTGTTTTGTTTTTTAATTGTTAAATCTTAGTGTTTCAGTACTAGGCCACATGCTAGACTTCAGTTCATTAGGATACATAATGTGCTATCTGTAGCACACAGCCTTAATATTCTTCAGAGATTATTCTGTTCTTTAAGAGACCGTTTAACCTAGAGAGGTAACTTCCAAGTGTACTAATAAAGTAATTGCTTATTGACAGAAATCTACAGGTAAAGTTACTTTGATTAGAGACCATTTGACACTAACAGGGAAGAAAAACCCTGGAGCTTATGCATTTATTGGCCTACACTGCCACAGCTATACACTGCTGTAACTTCCATGTTACTGCTAATTGCATGGTTCCTCCTGGCACAAGGTTAGAAGCTAGTTCTCTGGTAGGAAGAGAGATTAACGCACTACTGCAATGAGTGAGATCTACACCTTACAAAAACATTAACATCACCACTACATAAAGATAACTTTGTGGTACTGTCTATTTAGATGTGAGACATGGATGCTAAAGTTAATTCCTATTAGGTCATCCATTTTGTAAAGCTCCTTCAAAACGAAGTTTAGCAGTTTCACTTGGTTTTAACCCAGAGAGAGACTTGCTCTTAATATGGAAAGAGGAACTAAGGCACAGAGGGATCTTCTCAGTTTACCCCTCCCACGACACTGCACCGCCCAGTAGGTGCTGCTGTAGGCCTAGGCCCAGGCCCAGCCTCGCCCACACAACAGGTTGAAGTGCACTACTTCACACAGAGAAAATGAGACACTAGAACAGAATCACAGTAAGGAGAAAACCAACTGCTCTGTTTCCATGGGGTCTTTAAGCACATGCTGGACCTTGGACTCTAATCGGGCATTTATATTTTTATGGCACTAAAACATGTGCCACATTTAAGAAAATAAAAGGCAATAAGGGCCCGAGAGAAACACCCTATTTGAGAGGGAGGTTTGACCACCGGCAGCTAACAGACTGTTTCGAGGAAGGAACAAACTAACGACGTCCTAAGGAAGACGCAGCATCCCTGTGTGCCCATAAAGCCAGTCCCCGGGCCAAGGCAGCGGTGTAGTCGTGAGGCACCCCGCACCCGCTCCAGGGAAAGGCGCCCGCTGGGGCACCAGGGTCGCTGGTGCAGAAGGAGGGTGGAGAGAGGCAGGCTCTGCCATTCGGCGGCTGGCCGAGCAGTGGCCCTGGGCAGCGGCAGCCCGCCCACGCTCCTCCCGCTGCAGGTGCGCCGGAGCCAGCAGGCGGGGGCCGCAGCCCTGCGGCGCACCCCTCCCCTGACAGGAGCGGAGCGGAAGGCTAAGCTCCCTAGGGCAGCTCCCGGCACCCCCAGCTGAGATCTGAGCCACGGGGGTGCCCGTAACCCCCACAGGCGGGCTCCCCTCGAGCGGCTCCTCAGCGCCCCAAACCCCTTCCCCGTACCTGGAGATGCTCCTGGAAACGGATGGGCAGAATTTGGGCCATGGCGGCGGCGGCGGCGGCTGGTGGGGGCTCCAGCCCGAGACCGGACCGGGGAGTCTCCTCAGGGGCTCCGGGGCACAGAACCGCAATGGCGGAATGGGCCGGGAAGGGAGAGAGAGCCGTTCGATCCGGAAACGGCCCCTGCTGGCGGAGCGATACACGCTCTGAAGAAGCAGCCACCTCCTCACCTGCCGGGACCCCGCATTAACAGCGCCGGCCGGGCGGAAGAATCCTGAGGATGGTGGTGAACACAACTCGGAGTATCCAATTGGAACGGCGGAGGGATCCCCCGACCGGAAGGGACTATTTTAGGACTTATCACACTTCCCTCCCTCGGCCTTTTTTTTTTCTGCCACATCATGCGACTGGGGTGCGGCTACGTCATTTCCGTTCCGCGCTCCAAGGCGGGTTCCGTGGTCACATGGTGGGGGATCCGCTGGGCAAGGTGACCATTCTCCTGGGGTGCCGCCGTCACATCTCAGCCCTCAGGGACCGTAGCTCCGCCACACGGCACCCTTCCCCATGAGCAGCTACTTGTTGGAAACGCCGTGGTCCAGGGGTTAGCGTAGTGGGCCGGGGACTTAGAGAGCGGGGTTCGAATCCCAGTTCTGCTACGTTGGTGACCTTGGACAATGCCCTAGAAGGGGGCTTTGATGAGTCGGGTCTCTGTTCTTTGGCAAAGCTACCCTTAAAAGCCTGTACGAGGGTCCCCAAAACATGGTGCAGAACCCTGAACTATTGTCATCTATTATTCAGGTTTCAGAGTAGCAGCCATGTTGGTCTGTATCCGCAAAAAGAAGAGGAGGACTTGTGGCACCTTAGAGACTAACCACTTTATTTGAGCATAAGCGGCCTTGAATCCGATGAAGTGAGCTGTAGCTCACCAAAGCTTATGCTCAACTAAATTTGTTAGTTTCTAAGGTGCCACAAGTCCTCCTTTTCTTGTTGCAACTATTATTCGAAACTCCTGAGTCAGGCCCAAATCATGAGAGGCTGAATTATTTTTTTAAAAAAATAATCCAATTGGGATTCTTTTTATTTGCTGATTTTTAACATTTGGGATTCATATTTTTAAAGCTTTTTATCGGTCATGAGAGTTAGTAATTCACCTTTTTTAAAGAATGGAAACAGATTCTCATATAATCATACATCTCCATAAAAAACACCAAATGTCACACAAATTGGCAACAGTGACGGAAGAGTTACCATACTGGCTAGCCCCGTATCCTGTCTCAAACAGTGACAAGTAGCAGAACTTCCAGGGAGTGTACAAAACAGTGCAATTTTTGAGAGATCCACCGGTTTGCCCTTCCCGACTTCTCACAGTCAGAGGTTTAAGGTCACCCTAGGCATGGCGATCCATACCTGACCATCTTGGCTAATAGTCATTGGTGAATCTATGCTCCATGAACTTACCTAGTTCTTCTTTGAATCCAATTATTCTTTTGCACATCACATGGCAATGAGTTCCAGAGGTTAATTATGTGAAAAAGTACTTCCTCTTGTTTGTATTAAACCTGCTGCCTATTAATTTCATTGGGCAATCCTCTGCTTTTTGTATTGTGAGAAAGGATGAACAAAGACTTCCCTGTTCATTTTGTCCACATCATTCATGATTTTATAGACTTTATCATATCCCCCAGTCATCTTTTTTCTAAGATGAATAGCCCTACTCTTTTTAGTCTCTCCTAATGTAGAAACCGTTCTATACCCTTGATCATCTTTGTTGCCTTTCCTCTGTAGTTTTTCCCATATCAGTCCAGAATTCAACCCTTCCCATCCTGACTCTTCAGGCAAACGTCAATCAGGATTTAAAAGTGAGATTATACATCACGTTCTTCAGGTCAACAAACTGCCTGAGTTTGGCGTCCTTTAAAAATATTAGGAAACATAAAAGAGCAAATGCATTCCTGATGTAACTCTAATGCAGCCAGTGGTGATAGCAAGGAGGAACTAGGCCCAGATAGTTAGGCGGCCAGACCCTTCAATGTAACCAACTATTGTGATTTTATCATGAGACTTGCCATATTAAATATTTTTACTAAAGTTACAGCTCATGGAGTCATGTAATTACATGAGAATCTCAGGGTTTTCTTTTTCTTTTTTAATTTAAATTTCCAGACCTCATAGTTGCAGAAAAGAATCTTGAGGCTCAAATCCAGAAGGCAAATTTAAAAGAAAAATACTTTTTAAAATCTTATTTTAAATCAATCTCCTGTTTTTTAAGGAGGGCTGGCTCATAATTTTTGAACATTTGGAGTTGGTAATAATGAACCCTGCATTGTTATGAGCTTTAGCTAATGAATGAGTGTAAAGCACTTTAAGATCCTTGGGCGATTGCCAGTGCTACACATACACAAAGTGTTAGTATTATTTGTTTCCTGAAAGCCTTACCAATATGAATAATTGGACACTGGGTACGTTGTACTGACCCAATAGCAGCTTCCTTGTCCAAAAATCAGAGTTAGCTCTAGCCCTTGTGCAGCCCTACACGAAAGAAAACATGTCAGGTACCAACTAGCACCCTTCATAAGAACGGCCATACTGGGTCAGACCAAAGGTCCATCTAGCCCAGTATCCTGTCTTCCAACAGTGGCCAATGCCAGGTGCCCCAGAGGGAATGAATAGAACAGGTAATCATCAAGTGATCCATCCCCTGTCACCCATTCATTGATGGACCTATCCTCTGTGAACTTATCTAGTTCTTTTTTCAACCCTGTTACAGTCTTGGCCTTCACAACATCCTCTAGCAAGGAGTTCCACAGGTTGACTGTGTTGTGTGAAAAAATACTTTTTTGTTTTAAACCTGCTGCCTATTCATTTCATTTGGTGACCTCTAGTTCTTGTGTCATGAGGAGTGAATAACACTTCCTTATTTACTTTCTCCACACGAGTGATGATTTTATAGACCTCCATCATATCCCCCCTTAGTCATCTCTTTTCCAAGCTGAAAAGTCCCAATCTTATTAATCGCTCCTCATATAGAAGCCATTCCATACCCCTAATCATTTTTGTTGCCCTTTTCTGAACCTTGTCCAATTCCAATATATCTTTTATTAAGATGGGGCAACCACATCTGCACACAGTATTCAAGATGTGGGTGTACCATAGATTTATATAGAGGCAGTATGATGTTTTCTGTCTTATTATCTATCCCTTTCCTAATGATTCCCAACATTCTGTTTGTTTTTTTGACTGCCACTGCACATTCAGTGGATGTTTTCAGAGAACTATTCACAATGACTCCAAGATCTTTCTTGAGGGGTAACAGCTAATTTAGACCCCATCATTTTATACATACAGTTAGGATTATGTTTTCTAATATGCATTACTTTGCCTTTATCAACATTGAATGTCATCTATCATTTTATTGGCCAGTCATCCAGTTTTGTGAGATCCTTGTGTAGCTCTTCACAGTCTGCCTGGGCCTTAACTATCTTGAGTAGTTTTGTATCATCTGCAATTTTGCCACCTCACTGTTTACCCATTTTTCTAGATAATTTATGAATATGTTGAATAGGACTGGTCCCAGTACAGACCCCTAAGGGACACCACTATTTACCATGTACACATGGTAATTCACAACCACTTTTTTCTATCTCCTGCAAACTCCTCAGACTATGGCAGTGATGCTCAAACTTTTGTACTGGTGACCCCTTTCACATAGCACGCCTCTGACTGCAACCCCCCCTTATAAATTAAAAACACTTTTTTATATATTTAACACCATTATAAATGCTGGAGGCAAAGCAGGGTTTGGGGTGGAGGCTGACAGCTCGTGACCCCCCACATAACAACCTCATGAGCCCCTGAGGGTCCCAGTTTGAGAACCCCTGGACTATGGCAACTCTGTGCTTAAAGACAGGTCTCAGAGTAATAGCTGTGTTAGTCTGTATTCGCAAAAAGAAAAGGAGTACTTGTGGCACCTTAGAGACTAACCAATTTATCTGAGCATAAGCTTTCGAGAGCTACAGCTCACTTCATCAGATGAAGTGAGCTGTAGCTCTCGAAAGCTTATGCTCAAATAAATTGGTTAGTCTCTAAGGTGCCACAAGTACTCTTTTTTTCTGTGCTTAAAGTTGTTCCACTTTGAATAAATAATTAAATATCCACTCGGCCAGGAAAAGAGACTGATACTGTTACCCAGTGGCCAAGCCCCACGAGGGATGTGGAAGACCGAAGATCAAAGCCCCGTGCCTACGCAGGCAGAGTAGGCATTCAAACCTACATATGCCACATGCCAGGTGAGTGCCCTAACAGGCTTTTGGGTATTTCCTGAACACTCTCACACCAACTGCCTTTTGTGCAAGACCCAACCCTGTAGCTGTGCTCTGAGCATGCCTATGAGTTTGGGACCTGCTGCCAAGAGAGGTAGGGGAACAATCAGTTTGAGAATCCTACTTTGTGGCCACAGGATCTTTAGCTTGTGCTAGGCTCCAAGCAACTAGGTAGTTATGGAGCAGTGTCAGGACTCAGCCAGCTTTATAACTGCCCACCAGTAGAGACTTTAGTACCTAGGGGGTTAGACAGCAGTTGTACAGTGGTTTTAAGAATCTAAAGTGGTGCCTAAATGTTGGACTTCAATACCTTCATGAATCTGGCCCTATGGGACTGCATAGGTGGCACAAGCCTACGGCCATCAATATGTAATATCTTAGTCTAAAAAATTACAAGTTGTTGAGCATGTCATCAGCTCCCTGTAAGGTCAATAGAGATTGACAGCACTCATCAAGCCCCAGGAAGTACTGAGCACCTTACAGAAATAGGTACAGAACACTACTGTTATGAGCTGCATGAAACATTGTTAGAGGTTGAGTTAAAAGCTGATTGAAATTGGGTGAGAATACAACATTCAATAAATCTGTCAAGCTGAGTTAATCAGAAGCCCCCCACCTCAGACAAAAGGGAGTTGGCTAGGACTGGCTGGGCAAGCCTGGAGGGCTTTTCCTGAGTATGGCTATAGGGAGGTATGGAAGGTAAAACTCATAGAAACTGAGAACCAGGGGCCGAAGCAAAATGCAAGGAAGCCAAGCAGTAGTCTCTGAGCAATGTGTCCCTGAAGAGGAGAGAGGGGGAAAAAAAAAAAATATCAGAGCATGTTTGAGGCTGTTTGGTAAAGAGACTAGGGCTGTAAGCTAAGAAACTGGTCTTCGTGGTCTTAGTTCCTCCTGCAGAGAAGTAGGAGGTTGCATTCCTTGTAAATGAACAAGATGGCATCAAATAAAATACCAGACTCCATCAATTTCTACATCCAACTGGAACATCGCCCCTGCTCTGAACTTTGACTAGTCCTGCAGGCTGAAAAGGGGCAATGCTACCCTGCTCTACTGTGTGTAACAGACAGAATGAACAACATCAGCTTTATTGGAATGCTTAAAAGCTCTCAGGCTGACATCACTGATCAACATCTTCATGCCAAAGAGTGGATGACAGCTGTACACAGACTGAGCACACTGGCTTTTGTCACTCTGAAACTACACTAGGCGACTGGTGTCCACATTCAGGAGAGACTGAATGCAAAGGTCAGTCTCTGAAGAAGACAACGAGGAGTAGCCCCTTAAAGGCCACTTCTGTGTCTGCTACAGAGGAAAATGTAAACATTAAAAAGAAAATTGTTACATGCTCTATCAGGGAACCAGACCATTATACTTGCAAGAGATGGCCTCAATTACGTCTTTGGCCTTTTCTGTCTATGAACCTATGAGACAGAATGTAAAGAAGAAGAAAAAAAAGTGTCCACATTGTCTAGTTCAGGGATAGCCACAGTGTGTCACACAGATCACACACAGCCCTCCAACACTCATCATGGGACCTGTTCCGCATATTGTAATTCTGCACAAAATAAATGGCCAGATTTTATTCTCTCCACAGCTGCTATGATACAGTAACAGTTTGACAGGCCAGCACCGGCTTCCATTTGACTTTTGCTCTACTCACCTCCTGCAATGTGTTTGGATAAAAAAGTCCTTATTTAAAAAACAAAACAAAAAAAACCCACAGAAGAAAGTCCCATGAGGGGCACTCCCTACCCTAAAGAGGATTCTTCGTCTATGGCATTTTTCTTTTCTACTTCAAGCAGGACGTGGCTGCTATTTAACTTCTCAAGACCTTTTAATGACATTAGCTTGCCTGCCAGCAATCTGAAGATTTGCTTCCATAAGCCGATCTCAACCCCTGTAGGGCATACATGTTTTCTAGCCCATTTTCTTTATAAATCAAGTGTCTCCCCTGGTCATTGCATGAGAACACAAACCAGCAATTTCTAATGTGTTTCAGAAGCTTATTCAATAAATTGCATCCCCATCCACAAGCTGCTAAAGATGTCAGAGCCCAATCAATATTTTCCCTTCTGAGAGAGAGATTTCTCCAAGTTCACCACTGTGTGCGCCATCCAGATTTGCTTGCTTGAGTCTGACCACGTTCTGCTTTCCACTTTGGATTAGGAAATAAACCTGTTGCACTTCATGGAATATAAAGTTTTAATTTACAGTGCATGGATTAGCAGTTCCTCATAACAAGCAGGAAAAGGGTCAAAATACAATTTTGACCATATAGCAAATCAACATTCATCTCTTTCCTCCACAGAAACACATGCCAGGATCTTTTTTAAATTATACAAAATTATACAAAAATGAAAAGTATTCCAAGGTTTCAGGTGTCCCCTACAATTCCAGGTCTTGTCAGAGGGATTTTTAATAAAACATTATTGCTGTGTGCAGTGGCAATAATGAAAATTTTCAAACTTTACCCGTACAGTAACTTTTAAAAAAAAAATAAGAAAAAAAGCCTCTTGTAACCTAACCCCATAAAAACATAAGATATGTTGAGTTAAAGCTGTTATAGGCTCTTTAACCAATGCATTACAACACATGTGGTCCTTTATCAGAGGATCTCACATACCATATGTACTGCTGTAGCCAAACAAATAGAGTAAATTCAAGAGGGTAAGTTAAGGACACCACGTCAAACTAAATTCATATTTTCCTTATGCTGTGGGCTTATGTTGCAGTGCTACTTTCTTGTATAGTTGGATCTTAAATTCACATTTTCAAGCCTGTTTGCCAGAACTGCAAAACAATTTAATAGATTAAAAAGGCTTAACAAGCAAGAGATGAGGCTCAGATGTGTTCAGTTAGAAAGATAAAAAATTAAATGTAATATAGCTCCTCAGTAACTTTATTTTTTAAGCAAACACTTCTGCGATAGCAAGAAACCAATTGGTTCCTATTTGTTTAGGACTTTGTGCCTGCAAAATCAGGGATACTGATGTCATTTTTCAAGTTAAAAAAAAGGATGCTTCATTGCTACTAAGGAAGTCAAAGGAAATCTCTGCATAACTATGTCAGGAGGGACATGGGCCCTGAGTAGGTGTGTGTGTGTGTTATACCTACAAATGTCAGACTCAGTACGTGGTACAGACATCATCTGAAAGGACACTGCAAGTGCATTAACTTTCAAACAGTAGGATACTGGGTTGCAGGCCCCTTGCAAAAGCAAGGAGGAACATATCAAATTAGCGAGGAACAGAGTGCTGGCTGCTAAAGAGCACACACTGAAGTAATGACTGTGAAAGAACAAAAAGCTCTTCCATTTGAATACACTGTAAAACACAACAAAGCAAGAGCCTTAGACATACTACTACTTACACTGATCTCACCCAAGAATATATTGATCACTCATCCCCGTAGGAACTAGAAAGGCATTCATTTTGCAGCTACCTCTGCATTTGGTATACACAAAGGGAATTAGAGAAGTCGTGGGCAGCACTGAATTTCACATTGTTAAGGGCAATATGGCTGCAACTTACACAATCTGTAGGCATTAGCTCTTGCTCCTGTTATTACTGTTAATACCTGTAATATAGCCTTAGCTAAGCCTCTTACAATCCAGAGAGTTAACATTGTCCTTTGCAGAGCAGCATAGGGAGTACTCTGTAGCCTCTATAGCTTGTAAGCTCCTTGATGAAGGGATCATGCTTCCTTCTCTGTTTGGAAAACACACCAGACATGATGGGCCCTGCCAGAAATACAGAATTTTAATACTGATCACAAATTGCAGTACAATGTATACTAGATACACTGCTTTTTATGCAAGACAGTGTTTTCCTGCAGTCTCATCCAAATTAGTATCCTGCAGGCTTTTGAGACCTTACTTCCTAATGTTAGTCTAGAGGCCTAAAAATATTACACAACTCACATGTAAGCATTCATTTCCACAAACGCCATCAAGTCTACCCCTTCAGAATATAGCACCAGGGAAGCCTCTTTGTTCTAAGGCTTTGCATGCTGCACTGTTCCAACAGTGTCACTGTCTTGTAACTGAGTGGTGCTGTATTGACACAAATAGAAACACCTGCGAGAGGAGCTAAGCAGCTGCATCTCCCATTAAAGGGAGCCGGAAATGTAGGTGCTCAGTACCACCCTGCGAAGCCAACAGGAGTTTTGCTGTTGATTTCTATCGGAGTAGAATGGAGACTCTTTGTGAAGAAGCAGCCTGGGTTTCATGTAAGCTCTTTGGTAAAGGGGCTGTCTTTTTATTCTCTGGCAGTACAGCACCTAGCAGACGAGGCTTCCAGGCACTACAATAATAGAAATAAATAATAATGAAAAATGTCTCAACCAATTAGCAAAGAGGGTGGACAGAAGAGAGCACAGCTGGACACTACCCACAAATGAAAGCCACAAGAAACGTGAGCTCAGACGTAGGAATGTTACACTATCCTTTTTGGAGCTGATTACCTGCAATAGTAGTTTTATACAAAGTTCATTATTTTACTGAGAATCAAATATAAGCTCAGCTCCTATAACAGAAAGGAAGACATGGTCCCTTCCTTCTGGCGCTTACTATCTAAACGACTTCACCTTAATGATACGTTATAGGATTATCGTAAGAGGAGGAAGCCATCTGTTTTGTGAAAACTTGTCCACCACATTTTTTTCATCGTCTATAAAGAGATGGCTGCTAGTGACATTCACTCGGTCCTGACCTCAGGCAGTGTGGTTTGGTCATATTATGAACTGGTGCAAAAAGATGGCAGCCAGATGCATGCTTCTCAATATCTAACCAATCTGCATATATTTTCAAATGACTGTTTTGATTTTTAGTCCAGCCCCAGAGTGCTCTTGAAGAAAGGGGGCATCCACACACAATAGCTTTCTTCTCTAAGCAACTTTATCAGCAGCAGGAAAACATTACACCCCTTCCTAATGCCCTACACCAAGCCTAACCACAGACTCATGACAAATATTAGAAAGTAAACAAACATCGAGAAAAGAAGCATCTTTCCACAGTTACCCTTAATACAAGGATGTAGACACCATCTTTTTTACCCCATAAATGCTTCTCAGAAACCATCATTTAATAAACATTCTAACATTAAATCAGACAGCTCTGAAGAGGTGGTGGCCTGTTGGTGGATTGTGGGATGTAACCATCTGGAGAGGAGAAGTGGACAGACTGCTGCTTCTTTGCCAACTAGATGATAGCAATGCGGGGCAACTTCCCTATGACAAACAGGCCATGCCTTGATGGCAAGAACGCAAACATCCATTTACCAAAAAAATTTCATCCAAATGAGACATTTTAATGCCAAAGCAATCACTGTGTATGATACAGCTAAATACAGAGCAAGTAATAATCCTGCATGAGGCAGAACATAGGTAAATGACATAAACCTTTCTAATTTGGATTCTTATTATTCCCTCGTTAAAAGAGCACATGAAGTACTATACAACTTAAAAATGGTTATTATACATAATTTAGTGAAACAATCACACCACACAGGTCCTATAAGCCAACAATTTACAGAAGGAAATAAAATAAATATATATATTTTTTAAAATGTAACACTGGACAGTTATACTCTATTTCACAAGGTTTTCAAGAAAATGTGACAAAAATTGCATTGACACAATGCCCGTTTTTAGAGGCCAACTCCAATTCCAACTGAGTGACACAGAACAGGCTGTAAATACTGCTTCTTCAGCCACATTTGCGGTGAATAAGTTACTGCCTAGGACACATGGCAATGAAAGTTCAGCTCATTAACCTTTCCTCACTGTCTGTCACAAAAACAGCAAGGAGTATCAGGTTTGTGCCCCTGAGCAGACTCCATGTGAACTGGCAACTTCCTTCAGTTCTCACCTGTTTTTTTTTTTTTTTTTGGTGTGTTTATGCGGCAAGCTTATCAACAAGCAATTGCACGGAGTGCCTTTGCAAGAGCACTCATTGCTGTACTAGCCTCTCTCCTTTAGCATGGCATTTATACACTGTGCCCTTTGCTGTTTTCTCTGGAGGTAGCGCACTCGGGCATCCTGTATTGATTTATCATCATTCCTTTTCTCCATCTTCTTTGCAGATGGATCTTTTATTTTTTCTACAGAAAAACAAAACAGTACAATTGTGTGTCATAAATGCCACTTCCACCCCCCGACTTCGCACTCATAGGGTTAGCTGATCAACTAAAACCAACAGAAGCTCAAATTTTTCAAGTGCTGCTCTCAGTCATGCCAATGGATGATCCAACGACCTCCAGAAGAGACAAACGGCAAAGTAACTAGGACGTCCTTTCTATGGAAAAACTAAAGTCTCAAAGACAAATATACTGTATATCCAGCTACACTTAAGTTATAGAAAAATCATACCCTCAACCCTCTTGTCAATATTTGCACATGCGATCACCCCAGTATATATCTGGACCATGTTGGTTTTACTGTAACTGAGCCTTTGGGTCTCAAGTTTACGCATTTGTTACTTTTCTCTGCTACCTCTTCCATTTTGAAAAAAAATACAAAAGGCTTGGGAAAAATGCCTTTCTGGATTTTCTTGAAAGGAGAAGAAAATAAAAATAGAGGTAGATCCCTCTTCCAGGACTTCTCTCTTAGAAATGAAAACTCTCTCCTGCTCCCACTGAGCCGTCTCAGATCATGGCAGTGGATGACTTCACCTGCCTGATTGTATTGGAGAAACATGAATTATTTGTCATAACATTAAAATAATTTTGATTTATATATATATATATATATATATATTTTTTTTTACACAATTACTCTTTTAATTAAGGGAAGTACTGATGGTAAAACATGCTATCTTGAAGCCTGAAGTTCCCTATTTATCCACAGGTCAGGTACAGCACAGGCTGTGACAGTTCATGATTCCCTCACAAGACCCTGCCAGCGTCTCTCAAATCCGTGT